>NC_048427.1:3762089-3767546 GCF_013103735.1 Etheostoma cragini | reverse complement strand
CTCTCTCTCTCTCTCTCTCTCTCTCTCTCTCTCTCCCTCCCCACATCACATCATGGAAACTCACAGGGAGCTCGTTCACTGGCTCTGAAACGCATCTTGCTCTGTTGTTTATATGCTGTCTCTCCATGCTATGCATAACATGTTGGAAGCTGTTTGAAGGCCTTACAAGTGTTCTTTTTCTTAGGTCATAATTGGTGCTGTTGATGAAATTGAAATAATTTATGGATAGCATAAGTAACCTCTTTTAGTTGTGGCTTTGAAGAGTCAAATAGTGAAAGGAAGTTTGGGTTATTGGGACAAAGTCAGCGCCCTCTTTCCTCCATCTTTACTTTTGTTCTGCAAAGATAGCTTTTTTTGCTTAATTGCATTACATCCCATACACACACATATGTTAAAATGTAATGCAAAAAAAATGCAGATGTCCCTGGACGGCTGGTATAATTGCTGGCCAGCAGTAGCCATTTGTTTAACCTCACTTTCTATGTCATTGTCTTAGCTTCCCAAATTGTCTCTTTTTCCTTTCTGTCCACGTTTGCAAGCAAAAAAGTAAAAAAAAAAAAGAGGAGGTGCTCCTCTTTGCTTGAAATGAATAACCAACTTTTCATTTCCCAGGCTGCCACATCAACAAAGGGAGTATACTTGGCTGCAATGCAAAAAGAGGAGGAACAAAAAAAAGTAAGAATCAACCACAGAGAAGGGAAAAAAGGGAGGAGCTGCCCGTTAAGGCAAAATTGAGTTTGTATGGTGATCGTGCACTTAGAGTACCCTCTGGCACCATTAACTTTCACTCAGTCTCAGTTTCTGTTGGTGTTGATGCTGCTTCTGTTATTGCTCGACAATATGGACATACAGCACCAGTACTTATTAGATTAGAGTCTTTTGTGTAGGGTTAGCATTAGTACATGTATATGAAGATGAAGATGAAAACAAAGAATTCAAAAAGAAGAGCTGAGCAGATTTTTTTATGGATGAAATATGTTTTTTACTGCATGGTTACAATGTTTTTTGATTAAGGAAAAACATTTTGTGAGGCAATGGCTGTAAAAAAGTGAATTATCTCTGCAGCGCACCGAATGTCTTAGTTCATTCAAAACAGATGTTCTTAGTCGCTCCGGAAAGAATTTGAAGGTCCCACATACTGTTCAAATGAAGCAAGCAGCTATGTACAGTAGATGCCTTCCTTGGATGTTAGAATAAAGGTGGTTATGTTGTTATCAGGGTGTCAAGTGGGCACCTTCCAATTTCAGAATCACTTCAGCATGTAACTATTCATTACAGGAGTTGAACTTTTCATTAAGTTTAACTGATAATGACAGTGGCCCCCCACATGTACGACAGGATCCACAGGTTCCTGTCCTTTCAAACCCCTCTGACTCTTATGACTGGACTTAAGCTGCAGAGCCACCTGGGTTATTGCTAGGCGCAGCAAGAAAATTTGCTTTTAGACAGGAATCCCCTTTGTGAATTCTATTTTTCTTGTAAACTTTAAAAAAAAGTCTAGATTGTGAATGAAAATTTCATTTTATAGGTCTATGATGACAAGGATCGCTCACTCTAAAAGCTTGTGAACTTGCATTTTTCTGTAGAGATCATAGAAATTAACCCCTGAGAATATGGAGGGTGTAAACCTCCAGCACTGGACTCCTCTCAGCCCACAGCCTCCTCTACCTCAACATGTTAAGACACTCAACAGTCTGCATTCCTCCTACAAACAGTTTTCCTGGAGCTCAGCCGCTTAACAAGACACCTTTGCCGATATTAGTCTGCTTCCCTTTCAGCTGCAAAAGAAATATTCATGTCCTTTATTATAATCTGTCGGCATGCTGCTAAACATGTCCACTCTTTTGACGCTCACCTTGCTGCTGTAGAAACATAACGTTTGCCTGAAAGAAAAACACATGTAGTAGCTCAAGATTGAGTGTTAAAGGTGCTCTAAGCAATGTCACGTGTGTTTTGGGCTACAACATTTGTTGTCGCATATAGCAAACATCTCCTCACTATCCGCTAGCTGCCTGTTCCATGAACACACTTAAAAAGAAAACACGGTCTCTGTAGTCAGCCCAGGGTCTACAAACGGCAACAAAAACAAAAAGTGCCCACCTGCACCACGAAGCATTCACAAACAGCGTTCCAGCCAATAACCTACAAGAAGGATTTGGGGTGGGGGTGGGGGTTAGTGAACGGAAGCCCATAAGGGAGAGGACTGGATGAGGAAGAGGAGGAGGAGGGAGGGGCAAGCTAGTCTAGTTTTGTTTGAAAATTCTTCAAATGTCAACAAGAAGCAATGTCACCCAACATCTTTTAGAGCACCTGTAATGCTTCATATCTTTCTTTTTGTCTGCTACATCTCCACCTCTGTTAACACATTTTGGTGTTGCTTCCTCTCTCTCTCTCTCTCTCCCTCTCTCTCTCTGATTATTTTTTGTCCTGTCTCTACCTGTCTTGCGCATTGCTGAAGTTCTTTATTTCACTCCCACTTGCTTCCCTTTAAATATGGGAGGGAGAGAAGCACCCAGTTAAAAGAGTAGCCACCCTGGGGCGTCCTTCCTGAGAGTTCACGAGTTAGGAGTGCAGAACTTGTGTCAGACTCCACCCACCCGCTTAACCCAGCCCAGTCCAGCCCAGCCACTCCCTGCCTTGCCCATAGGACTATTTCTTCCTACTGAGACAAATACCACACCATTAAATCATACAATATGTCTTTGGACTGTCAAATGGATCAAATTTGTTTGTGTTGATGCAAACAGGTGTAGCATTGGTTCATTGTCCGTAGAGTTTTTGTGTCACATGCAGAGGTTTTTACTGTCCAGTTTTCAACAGTAAAATTTAAGAAATATTATGGCCCTAAGAGTCTCCTCCCATTTCTAACCAGGATTGCTTTCGTTCTAAATTTCCAAACTTTTTTCCTCCATATTCATGAAATCTGATATCATAGTTTAAGAGAAGGCTCCTCATGCCCATATGCTACCCAAAACACAAGTAACATTCTCCAAGGGCTTTTATTTTGTGAGTGAAAGAAGGAAAGCAAACAAAAGATGACAACGGAGAATAGTTTAAATAAATAAGGGAAAGGAGGAACATCTTTTTGTTCTGTCCCTGCAAATGAATTCAATTCTTAAAGCATCTGGAAGCACTTAACGCTGTACTGCTGGCTGCATTACACTCAGCTCTGCACTGTGACTTCAACTTCAGAAACAAAACCTTAAGGCGGAAAAATGAAAAAAATCCTAAAACAGTCAGTCTGTTCCTCCATTACCTTCACGTACAAGCTATAACAAGTATGGTACCTCATTTACACATACAACTCCACTAGCTATACAATCTCTATAAAATGAGTGCTTCACAGCACTCGCTAATGCTTTAACATATACCTTTTCAGATCTTTTTCTGTGTTTGCCCCTACTGTTGTTTACATAGATTCGTGATCTCCACATACATTGGGGTTCGAAAGTTTGGACACCCCAGTTAAAAATTTGAATTAATGTGCATAAAGAAGCCAATAAAAGATTGAAAAAATTCCCAAAAGGCATCAAATTACAGATTACACATTTGTATAATACGTCACAAAAAGTTAGGTTTTATTTCCATCATTTACACTTTCAAAGTAACAGAAAACAAAAAAAATGGCGTCTGCAAAAGTTTGGGCACCTTGCAGAGTTTCTAGCATGCACCGCCCCCTTTGGAAAGCTGAGACTTCACAGTGTCATGGATTGTTCTCAATCATCAACTGGAAAGACCAGGTAATGTCAGTCTTAAGGTTTTAAATGCCCAGACTCATCTGACCTTGCCCCAACATTTAGCACCATGGGTTCTTCTAAGCAGAACTGAAACTGAAAATAGTTTACGGTCACAAAGCAGGAGAAGGCTATTAGAAGATAGCAAAGCGTTTTCAGATGCCATTATCCATGTTCGGAATGTAATTAGGAAATGGCCGTCATCAGTAACAGTGGAAGATGAAGCAAGAACTGGATGACCAAGAACAATATCAGACAGAACAGCTCGCAGGATGAAAGACCTGGCAGACACTGGAGTTGTGCTACACCATTCCACTATAAAGAGAAACTTGGACAGACATGTTCTTCATGGAAGAGTCATCAGAAGAAAACCTCTTTTACGTCCTCACCACAGAAATAAGCGTTTTAAGTTTGCAAATGAACATATAGACAAGCCTGATGCATTGTGGGAACAAGTTCTGTGGACCTAAGGAGGTTAAAAAAGAACTTTTAGGCCGGAATGAGCAAATGTACATTTGGAGAAGAAACGGCACAGAATGTTATGAAAAGAACCTCTGTCCAACTGTTGATCAATCATGCTTTGGGGTTGCATTGCAGCCAGTGGCACAGGGAACATTTCACGAGTAGAAGGAAAAATGGATTCAAAAAAATTTCAGCAAATTTTAGATGCTAACTTGATGCCATCTGTGAAAAAGCTGAAGTTAAAGACAGGATGGCTTCTACTAATGGATAACGATCCTAAACACACCTTAAAATCCACGGTGGATTACATCAAGAGGCGTAAACTGAATGTTTTGCCATGGCCTTCACAATCTCCTGACCTCAACATAATTGAAAATCTATGGAAAGACCTTAAAAGAGCAGTGCGTGACAGACAGCCGATAAATCTCAAAGAACTGGAAGACTTTTGGAAGAAAGAATGGGCGAAGATACCTCAAACAAAAATTGAAAGACTCTCGGCTGGCTAGAAGAAGCGTTTCCAAGCTGTGATACTTGCTAAAGAGGGCAGTACAAGGTATTAATTCTGCAGGGTGCCCAAAATTTTGCAGACGCCATTTTTTATTTTATTTTGAAAGTGTGAATAATGGAAATAAAATGTAACTTTTTGTGACATACAATACGAATGTCTAATCTGTCATTTGAGGCTTTTTGGAGATTTTTCCATCTTTTCTTGGCTTCTTTATGCACAATAGTAAAAAATTTTACCTGGGGTTCCCAAACATTCAAACCCAACTGCATGATTCTACACAATACTCTTTTAATTCTGAGAATGACACCGCAAACTTATTTAAAATGTTCTGTGTCTTGGGAGTATATGTCTAAAGGCAGTATAAACTAGCGAGAATCACTAAGAAACCGTAGAGGAAGAAAATATTTTCATGGCCAATGAAAACAAAGAAAAATGCACAGGCAATCATTTGCATGAAGGATGCAAAAAGGACAGCGTCTCAGATCAGGAGGAAAAAGATGGAGTCTCTCATTGTGGTCTTAGTGGCATCTTTGTCTGTGGTAAATCACACTCAGCCAGCTGGCAGACCAAACATTTGAGTCTAGAGACTCAGAGGGTGAATCATGAGCCAGAGCAACTTGTCATTAAGAAAAATCTCTTCACATTCTTTATCTTACGTTATTTCTGAAGTTAAGGGGATAGAATACAATGTATGAAGCTTAAAAATTGAATTTTATTTATTTATATATATATATATATATATATATATATATA
>NC_048427.1:3734415-3762079 GCF_013103735.1 Etheostoma cragini | reverse complement strand
GTGTTAACGAGCAGTTGGACAGGTGTACCTAATAAAGTGGCCGGTGAGTGTATATAGTACATACTGTATAAGAGTACACAATAGGTTGTGACATTTTCCACCTGGAACGCTTTTGATGTAGTCCAAAGTAGTAAAAACAAGTAGGTATGACACCTCTGGGATCATCATGCTGTGAGTCCTGGGCCAGTGAGCAGAGCCCAGAGAAAAACAGCCTATCCCAATCGAAGAGCAAAGCTTTCACCCCCAACAGGAGATCTGGACAGAGGAATTAGTGTCAGTCAGCTGGAGACTGGAGCTGAGACGCAGCAGGTGACATCCCAAACCGTGCCTATGTGTTTGTCTCTTAACCTTTAGAGGAAATATCACTGTTAGTTTTGATCATAACACTAGCGATAGTAGTCCAGTTGTCCAGAAGTGGTCAAATGTAACAATCATAGGAAGCTGTATCTTGTTAAACTCTCAGCACAGGAACAGTTGTGGTAGCCAACATTTTGAATCCTAAAATAAAGGGCATTAGAATCCATGAAGGAGCTGAGGATGCCGCCATCTAGCTGAATGTTTCTCGTATCTGTGCTAAGTGGAAAGGTAAACAGTTGGTGTGTGAAGATCAAGACCTAAGCCTGTCTCGGCAAACTGTGAAACACTTTGCAAAACTGTGTGTTCAAAGTGGCCTCTTGAACAAATCTTGAAAAGTAAAATAAAAGAAAGAAAAAACATTACAAATCAGCCATTTTTGTTAATGAATCTATTTAAATATTAACTTTTATCTGATTTTAAAAGGATAGTTTGGATCTTTTGAATGGAGTTGTGTGAGGTACTTGTCCATAGTTACTGTATCACCTACAGTAGATGGCTGTCAGCAAACCCCCAGTTAGAAGAAGCAGGCAGGAGTACCGACACAGAAGCAAAAGCAATGTACTGCTGGAGGGGGCTGCAGGTCAAGGTATTTTAGCTATCTAAATAAAGGACCACCTAAAAAAGGCTATATCTTGAGTCTAGAATCTAGAAGAATATAGATCACTGCTTTACCTTGCCATCAGAAAGCCCTTTCTGACAGGAAACTGAAGCTGTTATCTATGCTCTTTTTAAAGCCAGCAGACTCGTGACAAAAACATAATTTTACCTTGCAGAAACATTGTTTGTGTTATTGTGTGACTTTAGGTTATAAACTAACAAACTGACCTAAAGAGTGCATTATAACAGCTTTGGTTTGCTTCTGGGAAGACATCTACTGTAGGTAATAAGAAAAGGTATAAGGTTATGAGAAAAGGTAATAAGTACCCCATACAAACCCACTTCAAAAGATCTGAGCTATCCCTTTAATGTTTAAAGCGCATTTTTTCTACTGATGCATTAAAGCTCATCAAGACCAAATCAATTCCAGGTTATTTATCCCTTGTGTTTTCCTCCCGGGTCAAAAAGATTAACACTTCATTTTCAACACATTTTTTGTTTTTTATTTCACTAACAACACCTTACTACCACTAGTTTTACACAATTTATTGGAATCCATGGTCAATAACCCTCATTTGTATAGAATTATACCTAATATTTGAGCTAATAAAGCAGAAATTATGAATTATTTTGACTAATAGTTAAGATCAGAGGAACGTATGTTGAGTGGATGAGTTTGGTCAGGATACTGATTTGAAACCATTTCAATTTACACCCGAAATTCAGTGAAAGTGATTAAATTTTGCAAATAGCGTTGCATGGAATCCATCCTTTTTTGTGGTAATTTGGTTAAAAGAATATTGCAGATATAGACATAGTTAAATGGGGTCAAATTTGACCCAAGCACAACAGGAGGGTTAAAAACCCCAATAATCAAAAGTTTGACCCAGGTGCTTTAAAGTCTGTAAAGCATTTTACAAATTCTATTCTTTCTATTCTATTGCCTTGATTCAGACAAGAAAAAAAAACACATAACCCCTACAGTATCCAAACCATGTGTGGAGGAGTCATCTCCTTTTGAGGGCTGGCTGGGATCACACCCACAGAAGAGCCCCCTCTAGTGCATACTGTCTCCAGCATTTATGCTTACCCCAACTTCACCAGTTGGCTCCCCATGTAAACACAGAGCAGAAAGAGCAGTGATGACGAATGTGGATGCAGTAGGCAGATGAGGATTACTCTGTGGAGGGGTAGGTATATTTTAAGGGGAAGGTGGAGGTGGGGGGTGAAATGTGAGACTCTGGGTCATGTCTGAAGCATCCGCTGGAAGGAGGAGCTGCAGTCACATAGATGGGTGTGAAGGAGCGAAGAGATTTACTCTTTAATTTAAACACAGAATCTTTAATACTAGTTTAACGTAGGCTTCTTTCTCTTCTATATAACGTTTATTCTTGACATCACCTGTGTGTTTTTTTAACATTGTCAGTACTGGTTTCAATCCAGATATTCCTATCCTTGGTGAAGCTCTGAAACACAGTAAACTATGATCTCATCATAGACTGTTTGCGGTTTAGCAGGTGATGATTACTTTTGTTTTCTCTAAAACAATGTCTCCTTTCCACTCACTCTGTTGCATTTAACTGGACGGGAAAGCAAAAGTTGAAGTTAGTAAGTACCTTTATATCAGTGTTGGGGTCTTTAAAGACAACCTGGATGTCAAAGGTGTTTGTTGTTGCCAGTTGCAAAGGTGGATTATACTCTCTGTATGATACAATCTTTTTTACTCTCTCACACACCACGATGGAGCAGGAGCTTGATTGTAGATGCAGGCAGAGGGAATGACTCATATGAAAAGGCATGGTGCTCTGTGGTTCTCCTTTCTCCAGGCCTCCCTATTCCTGCCTCCTCACTGTTTCTCTCTCTCTTTCTCATCCAAACGCCAACATGCAACATAATTCACAATCAAATGTGCAGAGCAGCCTCACAAGAAACATTACAAACAGCTGAAAAGGGAAAGTAGAGGCCTGCCAAGATACATTCCTTAGTACTAATTCCTTTGGGAAGCTGAGAAGAAAAAGTAGTGAAGGAGTTAATTAAGTTCTTCAAGATGGCCGCATGATGAGTGCAATTTATTGTAGATGTGTTAAAACTACATGACACTTTGAGGGGAAAGATGCCCATGAAAAGTGCTGTTTGCACTTACTGCCTGCTGTCAATCACCCATTAAGCACTTAAAAATAGCATCTGAAATTACAGCTTTCTCTGGTTTAAATGTGTGGCAAACAGGGGAGCTAACTAGCATGTTGATGATTTCACCTTTCTGAAATTGAAAGCATTGAAATGAGAGTTGCAACCAATGATTATTTTGTGAAAAGGCTCATAGTGATGATGAACCTGCAGAGAATTATCACCTCCATCTGCAGCTCCCCTCAGCTTTTTAATGGGTTTTAGGATATTGTTTAGCTGTCTGACCCTCAACTTTACTTTTGATTCACTCTCACTGCTCTTATTGTTGTTTTCAGCCTAAAGAATTGCAGGTATAAGTTTATAAAAGTTTATAAAATAATAAATAAATGCATAAAAAAGATAGTAACTTAAAGATTTTCAAGAAAAACAGCAAGCCCTTGCAAGTTGGCAATACATTTTCTACCAATGGATTGGTTAAATGTTTTTTTCTGTGTTCATTTTTGTACGTATAACAATGACAAGACTGACTAAAGTCTAGAGTAGATAATGCAAAATACAACATTGTCTACATACATGTGAGACAAGTAGCGTTTCAGATTGTAGAAAGAACTTTCAGGCAGATGGGAGATTTTGGGAAGATGCCATTTTCCATTTAGCTCAACAGAAAGTTGGCCTCAAGCAGCAGCTTTTCGCCGACATTGGAGAAGAAGTCTGTGATCTGTGCAGAGCAGGAAAATCACTTCTAAATTGGTTTTATCCACAGAAACAGAAATTAAGAAATCAGTTTTTTCGCCTCCCTGTGTAAAAAACACTTGTAGCTTTGGCTTTAAACCCCTATGTATGGCACATTTTAAATTGTTCATTTATCAAGGGCATGGATGGTACTAAAAGATGGTAGTTCAGAAGGAGTGACCAGGGTTGCTTTTTGTCACCTGCTCTTGCCTTAAAGCCCAGTCTGATCCAGGATGCTATCTTCGGACTGGGTCTTCCTCTCATCTGGGTTGAGTCTTCAGATTGGTAGCAGCTGTGTTTGTTGGCTGCGTCCAAGCTGTGGGAGGCTGCGGCAGGCCAGCGGGGAGGAGCTTCAACATCTGGAAAAGCAGGAAAGCTGGCTGAAATACAGAGACAAAGTTCTAGCAACACGAATAGACCTACTCCCCGAGACTATCCTCACATTACAACATTACAGTTCGTTTTGTGTAAATAAAAGTTTTCAGGAGCCAGCGTTGTTGGATTAGAACCACAGCCTTTGATTTAATAATTTCATTTAAAAGTGTGTGTTTGCTGGATAGAGAGTGTCAGACAGAGCGTCTCAGACGGTGGAAAGAGTGGAGTGCTGTATTGAAGATCCTACCCTCTGGGCCTCTCCTGATGTGAGAGCGTGTCTAAACATGTGGGAGCCGCCTGCAAGAGGAAAAAAGAGAAAGGGGGTTGAGGTGGTGCTTGTGCTGGTCAAGAAAAACTTAAATTCCTCCCCCTCAGATCTTCCCATTCTAGCTGCCATTGCTGCCTTGCTTTTCTTTAAAGTTAAAAAAAACAACTATATTTTGTCACTACAAAGTTGAACACAGTCTAACAAGGCAAAGCAACCAACACATTTCAAACACATCAGGATTTTCCTCTGGGGACCATGAATGTTTGTACAAAATTCCATGACAATCCTCCCAATAGTTGAGAGATTCAGTCTGGACCAGTAGTGGACTAACCAACCAGCCGACACCGCTAGCATGGCCAAAAATGGGTGGGTTCCCTTTATTTCAGAGCTGAAAAGGCAGGTGGGTTTGTTTATAGCTCTGTGAGTCAGTCAAAGCACAGCATAGGAAAGTAAGAGTTACTGTGGATCTCACGCTTATTTCTGGTGAAATACTGCACTTCATGCCACTGTAATTATACGTTATGGCCTACTGAACTTCCAGCCAGCCAAAATCAGTATAATTAACTCCTCTCTCTTCCATTTTGCCTCAGTCTTTGAACTTGCCTTACAGTATTTTGGGCTTTTTTTAAGTTTAAGTATTGGAAGAATATGGTAACAGTACAGTAGCAACTTGACCATCAGAGCACTCTAGCAGCAGGGAGAACTTTTCCCTGGGTTTGTACAGCAGAGGGATGGAGGTTAACAGAGCAAGAGAGGTACTTGCTTCCCACCGGCTGGCTGGACAGAAGGGGCATTCTTCTCCTCGGATCCCCCCGGTAGACTCCAACAGACCACAGCTTGTCAGCCAATATGCCCACCGTTTACTGAGGAAATGTTCACTTAGTGCAGGAAGTCTGAGGTTTCCGTCCGTTTGATTTCAGCTGTTACCCAAACAACGCTCGGGTTTTAAGTCAGGTCAGAACAACATAGGTGGGAACTACAAAACCCAGGGGGACTTAGAGTCTCAGTTCACTGAGTGATATACAGTCTCAATAATTAGCAAACCCATCATACCGGATGCTACTGATTGTTCTGGATGGATTCATGATTTGTTGTTGGATTTAATCATATGATTTAGGCTTCTAGCTGCTCAATGAAAATTACTCAAACTATACTTACATTATCTATAGAAGAAGAAGTTTGGTAATATTTTTACAATATCCTATAATCTTTCTGTAACTTTTTCAATGTTCATATACTGTACGTAAATCTGTATTAGTGTTAGCACTTTGAAAGTTTAATGTTTTCAGCATTTTGATAGACAGGGATTTTTTTTTTTACTTGGTTTCAGTTTATGGAATATGTACCTCGAAAAATACAAATATGCATTTTGGGTAATGCAAAATGTTGTGACAGTTAAAAGACAAAGAAAACAAAACTACATCACAAAATAAATCAGTGCACATGTCACAAAAACAGCCATTAGAAAATGCACTGCATTTGTGCTTTCTTCTCAGGCAAAGCAAGCCAGCATCAGTAAAACCCAACAAAACCCTCCCTAGCTCCTGAGGTATATACATTCTCATTGCAGTATTATAAATGGGATGTTCGGTCCTCTCTCATCTCATTTTGTGGTCTTTTTCTTCAATGGATCATTATGAATTGTAGCCAATATCATCTTTGAAGCCTATGGTAGAGCATGCTATCCCTTCAGCATTTTGTATTTCGATGTTAAGACAGACGTAGTTCACGATTAGGACATGCAACAACCTCGAAAGCAAAAGTTAGAACTTGTAGCAATTCTAAGATGAAGTAGTACCAGTTAAGTGTGACATATTATGATGAAAATATAGACTATTTACCAGCAATCTATGTACTAGTCAATCTAGTATGTCGGCATAGATCCCACTGGACTGAATGATCCACCAGGGTCACATTATTATCTTCTTTATCTTTCTTTATTCTCAGCTCAGAACATAAAAAAACTAATACTTGTTTAGGCTATTTGTTGTTTGTT
Organism: Etheostoma cragini; assembly: GCF_013103735.1. Classification (NCBI taxonomy): domain Eukaryota; kingdom Metazoa; phylum Chordata; class Actinopteri; order Perciformes; family Percidae; genus Etheostoma; species Etheostoma cragini. Next base: position 3,755,627 of record NC_048427.1, on the reverse strand, counting down.
ATGTGTTTAGTAGAAATTGGCTATAGTGTTCACCACAGCTGTATTATTTCCTTTGAGTACAAGCAGGAGATAACATAACTTCCTTGTAACTGTAAGAAAAGGAGTCTATTGGCATTAGTATGTTTAGACTTCAAAATATTAGTATATAAAATCGATCTTGGACTCAGTGCTGTTGTGTTCCCATAACAATCAAGGGTCCTTTTGCAGTCCTGGTTTGTGCAGTTTCACCACTGTCCTGCAGGGGAAGTAGAGAGTGCTCTCACTGCAGTTTCTTTTTAGCCAGCTGAGCCAACTCTCTGGCTTTTCTCTTCTTCAGCGTCTTCTTGATGACGTCCAAGTCAAGGTAGACAATGTGATTCAACACAGCAGAGGCGCAGAGGAGTCCACCATGCAAAGCGCCTGCTATCCCACAGCTGAACACATCTTGACCTGGAACAGACACACAAATGCAACCTGCTGAATGAGACAAGACTATTTGAAGTCTGGATTCAAACTATTGTTCCCCCTTTAGACAATGTTTTCTTTACAAGCTTTAATTCCTTCTGCAAACATCGATAAACTAATCCAGCAAATTAGCAGCTAGTTTGGTATGTTAAGAATTACAACAAAACTCCCAAATTTTAAAGCATTGTCAACGCTCCCCCCTCCGAGGTAAATCAGTCTTAGGGCTTGTTGAGACATTTCCATGCCCGTGAAGACTTCACTCAATCACAAAACACAAACAACTCACTGTGCTTGCAGAAACTTTTAACCTATAAGCCTTGGCCAAACTTAATACCTGAGATGTAGAGGTTTTTGACAGGGGTGCTACACCTGTTCCTTGCCACAGTCTCGGCTTTGAAACGCTCTAGGTTGTGCTCTGAGGAGTACATGGCTCCACGCTGGGCACCCAAATAGTGAGTGTTGGTCAGTGGGGTCGCCACCTCCTGGAATACCAACTGAAAAACGATTCATACAAATATAACAATACAGTCTGTATTCAGCGACAAACATCAAATAAAAGCATAGGCAGTAGAAATTTAGATCATTTTAATGTACAGGCAACGGGAACGTACTTAAACTTGTACGTCAGTGTGTACATGTGCATATATAACAGAGAATGTCGGCTCCTACCTTGTCTTTGATTTTAGGGAATAAAGTACAAGCCCAGTCAAAGAGGTTGTTAGCAAATCTCATTTTGTAGTTATAGTATTCATCGCCCCTTTTGCGTGCAGTAGTGTCTTTCCATTCCTCAAACCATTCATACTTCACCATCATCAGTATTGTCATACAAGATTTTCCTGTGAACATAAAACACATTACACCTATTCTGTCTGGACACTCAGATGTGATATTATTTGGTATTTAGTTTAGTTTTGGTATTTAGATCATATCTTATACATAAGATGTTCTAGTAGCAGTACATATTTAAATATGTCTCTTTATCTTAAATATTATATAGAACATTATTTACTGATACTGCTATTTCTGCAACAGTAGAAAAAGGTAGTGGGTGTTTGTACCAGGGTGTCTTATTTTGGCTTCTGGGTCTTTGGAAGATGGTATTGTGATCATCATCATGGGAATATTATCTGGTGCTTCCTCTTTACTCAATGCAAAGAAGTCATCCATCCTAAAAAACACATATGAAAGTGTATCATTGGATCGTCATCGCTCAGTGAGAGCAGGTCTTGGCTGCTTTGATCAGAAGTGTGGTGGGTCAACACATATGCCTGATTATGTATGCTATTTAAATGCAGGAGCTGAAACCTGACTGATCCTGTACCCCATCTAGAGGACAAAAAAGGTTGTTCTAACTTGGAAATTAAATAAGCCACACCCAGTTATACACAGTATGTTTACTTTACATTAGCTATATCAGTTTTTTTTTTACTTTTGGAAACAGTATAAAATGTGTAAATGTTACTGAGAGCAGGGCTACACTAAAGTTAGTTTTGCCTTTGTAAAATTATTGCATTCCTATTTCTTATGCCATATTGCCCTCTTGTGGAAAATAAATGTCAGTGTTCATTTTTATCAGTGACCTGTAAACTTACGACTTGTCCATGTCATTGTCTTTGAACAGCCAGATGTTTGTGGACTTGAGGCCCAACTCCTCTTCCGTTCCATCAAAGCCAGAGAAGACCAAAAAGGACCCTCTGGCATGTTTCATTATGTCCAGTCTTTTCTGAATATCTATAATATGGAAGGCTTACAATTACTTTGAAACTTCCTCCTTACTTTCAAAATAAAATAATGTATACATGTTGCATCCATTTAGGTAAAATGGATTTGTTACCTACCTGGCTTGACTGTAATCTCAGGGGGAAGAAGTGTCTGGAAGGTAGTGAAGATGCCACAGTTTGAAACAACTACAGGGGCAAGAACCTCCACTTCCTCCTGACCTTTCCTCACTTTCACACCTGCACACAAAGGAAGTCTTCAGTCAGGTACCTGTAAAGTACATTTCTTCAGTATCAGGCCAAAGATGGAGGTGGAATCATTTCTTACCATAAGCTTCTCCCTTCTCGTTAACCAAAATCCTGGAGACGGGAGCTCTGACCAGGCAGTTTCCTCCATATTTCTGAATGGTGCGGATGATATGGAAGGCAATCTCACTGGCACCCCCTTTAGGGTAGAAGGCACCTCGTTTGTAGTGATGAATCAGGAGGGCATTGATCATAATACTGGAGTCCTTTGGAGGCACACCTAGATAAACACAGAGTTAAAGGATTCATTATTACTTTGTTTCAAAATCACATTCTCATCTTGTTCAGGAATTGGAACCTGCAACCATCCAGTTACAAGTTTGCTCATCCAGTTGCATGTTGTATAGCTTGCCAGGTCTTATAATCAAAAATTATCTAAATTAATGTCACTGAATTCTCATTTAAAATAACATTAAGTGCAGATAAGACACATATAAACTTTCGGGAGGCATCAATTTGTTTTTGAGACTCATTTTGCATCGAATTTAAATGGAAGTCTAGTTGCAGATGCGGCACATTGTTGGTAGACTTTGTGTAAAATTGGCTGCCATTCTTACTCTGTTCATTGGATGTGGATGTACGTAAATACCCTCAAATTAAACCTTGGAGACAGTTATTCCATTGCAGAGTGAGAACACTCTTTTTTTTTTTTTTTTTGATGGACTTAAGGTTGGTTTTCTACTATAATATTACTCTATCTATACTCTATCTCTATTACTGTATCTCTATCCATCTATACAATCTTATTTTTGAGAACCCACCATAGAAAAGATAAGCAAAGATGACATGGAGGTCCTTGTTGCTGGTTAGGGTGTTCACAAAGTCTGTTGCAGATGAGCCAGAGAGGCGGAACACCGATGAGACAAGGTTTCCGATGCCTGACTTCAGCAGGAATAAAGAGACCCACTGCGGTATTATCTTTAGAATTGCCAGGTAGTAAGCATGCTGAGCTGAGACCTGTTGGAACGCAGTAGATGTTTAGGATCCATGGTTTTGTTGCTACGTTTTAGAGAGATGACACTAAATTATGTGTGCACTAGCTAACACAGTACCTTCATGATTTTGAAGAATGTCTCAATGGCCTCTGTGTCATCGGGGAATTGCTTCATCAAATGGGCTTTCATTTCAGTTTTACCGGATAAAATTGTGTACTCTCGTTTCTCATTGCCCAGGCCAATATGAATGGTGTCAAAGTGTTGATTTAGCTCATGGAACTCCAACTGGCCCTCAGAGATCTGGTCGAAGGCAACGCGCAGCAGACTGTTCTCACCAACCTGACCAATGTAGTGAAGCCCTGGAGGAGAAAGGGCAGCAAACAAGAATGTGGTAATATTCACAACATCCGTTCTACACCCAACACCCATGTGCATTGTTGTTCCTTTTGAGTTCACCCTTCATATTTGAGAGGATCTTGCATAGATATACACAAACAAAGATGTTTTATAAAGACTGCTTAAATATAATTTTGCAAACATTAATGTGCAAGCGGTTACATTTGGAGCTAGAACCACCACGGCTTGGGGGCAAAGCCAAAGTGGAAGTGCCTTCATCTGCAGTTCTTTTCTAGCTGGCAGCTGCTCGCTCCAAAACATCTCTCTATCCCCAAATTCCTCAAAATAGTCAAAAGCGGGCACCCAGATAGCTCAGTTGGTAGAGCGGGTGCCCATGTATAGAGGTTTACTCCTCGACGCAGCCGGCCCGGGTTTGAATCCGGCCTGCGGCCCTTTGCTGCATGTCACTCCCCCCCTCTCTCCCCTTTCATATCCTCAACTGTCCTATCAAATAAAGGCCTAAAATGCCCAAAAAATAATCTTTAAAAAAATAAAAAAAAATAGTCAAAAGCTAATGGTTTTACAAGAAGTAGTTGTCTTAATATCTGTTGCCTTTACTGTTCAAAGGAAGAAATTAAGTTTGTTGTTGTTTCCTAAAAGTGTCTTAACAAGAGGTAAAACAAACAAGATTTTTCTTTAAATTATTGAATTAATAATCAATAAATGCCAGCCATTCTCTGGTTACAGCCTTTAAATTGTGATGAATTCCTGCTTTTTTTAATCTTAAGTCATAGTAAAGTTTCCGACAGTCTATTGTGCTTCATAAAACATTTTTTTCAATCCTCTGACTATTTATACAAGCTATTGAATGTTCTGTTGTCAACTAGAACAGCTAGTAAATCCATTTATTTTACCCAATTTGAGGAACATTCAGAAGAATAGATACAGTATGTGTGCTGCTAGATATTCTGAGCCTCCTTACAACAATTATGTAATCCCTGTTATGTCCTCTTACCAACATCAAACTCAAATCCTTTCTCTATGTAGGTGTGGCAGCAGCCTCCTGCTTGGTAATGTTGTTCCAGCACCAGGACTTTCTTTCCTGCTTTGGCCAGTGTGGCTCCAGCTGTCAGCCCACCGATACCACTCCCGATGACAATAACATCCAGGTTCTGGGGCACTTTGTTGAGGCGGAAGCCTGTCCAGATACATGCAGAGCTTTGTTTAAGGTAACATTTATCTTTATATTTCCAAAAGGGTAAAATAAAGAGTCATTGTCATGAACAAGTGCTAAAACGTGTTGCATAATTGGGTGCATAATACATTCTGAAGGGCGCACTGACCTCTCATGTCATAAATATATGGCTGCTGGTAGTAGATTAGACTGTGAACACAATCCCCTGGCCATTATCTAATTAAGATAAAGCCTACAGGTGAAAAACTGTTCCTGTACCTCTGCTAATTTAGATCTAATCAACAGGCAATTTAGATCAAGGATTATACTATAGATTAGACTAGAAGATTAGACTATAGAAGAACTATATTGAACTTTTTGATATCTGTTTTATTGCCTACTTTTGTCCTATATCCTTTGAACTATTCTAGGTTACCTTTGGCTTAAGTTTTTACAGCACAACCAAGATTCATTTGAATTGGTGTTCGGGGACAGTTTTGATGTCTTGGAAGACCGCGTTGAGTGCAATATCAAGACTTTTTACAATTGCAAAATGTGGAAACTTGTTAGTATAATATGGTGTAGTTCATCTTCAGACTGACTAACACACTTCAATATTGTACCCACATGAGTTTGCTAAAAATATATATAGTATAAGGCTACAGTCAACACTGTCATTGCTATTTTCCCTTAATACACAGAAGACAAACTTTGGAAACGTGTCTCAATATTGCTGAGAACCTGAAATCCTTGCTGTAAATCTGTGCTTCAGTCTTTACTTCTGTTCATGTATGTGTTCGTTAATGTTGGTTTTCTGGATATATTATTTGTAAGCTTTGGACGTCACTCTTTCTGTTTCCTTCTTTTTGTTTCCCTCCTTCCTGTCTTTTCTCTCTGTATTTTTTGGCCCTTGGACACGTTCTTATGCCCCAGTTTTTGCTTGTAATTGTTCTTAATTTTTTATTACTGTACAAAGATGTGCTGTTGGATTTTAATGTCAGCATTTCAGAAGAAAACTATTATATATAATGCATTTTATCTAACCTATTCTCATTTTTTGTTTAAATTTTTGTTTGTTTGGCAGAACTGGTGCTTTGCTGACTTGCATACGTAAAGAAGAATTCCAGTTGATTTCAACATGTAGCTCTGTTTTTAAAAAACGGTGGAGCTGTCAGTAGCGAGACAAATGAAAACAATCGGTGCTGCCTACACGGAGTTGTCCTCCTGCTTTGGTGTTGTAGTTTGTAGACGGTCCCGAAGCTCTCCTTGCAGTATCAACACAGGAACTAAACAAAGCTGAATTAGCAGAACTTTCTTGCATTTCTGTCACATCTACAGCAGTCAGATTCACTGTGTTCACTCGGAAGGAATCACCGCACATGGGTAGGAACCTTGTACGTGTAAAGAGGCTGAAAACATGTTTAAAACTTTAACGTTTAAGCCTGATGGCTGCTAACTCTAGCAGGAGGATAACTTGGTGCACTGATTGTTTTTGTTTTTCTCTCTACTGACAGCTCTCCAAATTCACAAACAACAGAGCTACGTGTTGGAATCGACCGGAATTCTCTTTTAATTTTGACATGTACGTAGCTAAAAACTGTATCCACAATGGAAAAAAAAAAAAGTTTAATATTTTACTAATAAAAATGATTTCACATTTTTAAATGTGCTTACTCCCTGGGAGTTGACTGTTGTCATACCTTAACATATTAATACTATATTCAAAACTGAATGTATTGTATATTGTTTTTGTGTGCCCACAGTTCTCATCAGCCAATTAAATGTGATGTTGAAAACAAGCATTTTCCACTGCAAAAATTTTACCTTGCTTGATAACTTTGTCCCGCTTCTTCTGATCAAACTCTCGAGGTCCAGGAGGTCTCACTGACTCCAAGGAGAAAGGGCTCGGTGTCCCATACAGGTACCGGTATGTGCCACCGGCCCATATAACCAAACAGACTAAGAAAATTAAGAACCACATTGTGGAGACAATTTAAATAGCTGTTTCTGAACTCACTATAGCAGTGGCAGGTTGATTTTCAACACTGCTCCTCGGACTGCTCCTTTTATTACGCAGAGAGATCCAAAGGTCCAGAGAAGACAGATAGGAATTTGTTACATTATGTGTTATGACAAGTAATAAAGAAAGTAGTGAAACACCCATTTTTCTTGCTGTGACAGTGCACATATCATTTAGTTCAGACAAAAACATAAAAAGCAAATAATGTGCCCGTCACATCTTTTTTTATTTGCTATGTTTCACTTGTCTTTGGTGAAATTCTTCAAAAAGATTTACCATATTCAAGAAACATAAATTATGTAAGGAATTGGCATAATATCTGAAAGACAATGTTTTTAAAGTATACATTTTCCTGTTCAGACTTCTAGAAGTCACTTTTGATTAATGCTTGTGTTATAGATTATTTATATTATCCACAATTTGTATTATCTGATAAGACAATTAAGATAAAGACTTTACAATGGACGTGTCATTTTAGACTTTACACATGCGCTGAGTTTTATCGTTTTAAGATTAAGGACAGAGTTGGTGTTCATGATGCAAGAAATTTCACTGTTCAAATCGTTTAAAAAAACACAAAGTAATTGTCCTACCATCCACACTGTTTTTGTCCTTCAGATAAAATAAAAATAAATTAACAATAGTCTAAACATAAATGTGATAGATATATAAGTACATCATGTAATCTATGTGATAACAGTTTTAATGTAGTCCATGAATAGACTTTTGTACTCAAGTTCTACACTTATTCAGTTCACCTTAAAGCGTAACTCTCGCCAAAATGCAACCCAGGGTCTTCTTGTGAATGTCCCCGTCCCGAGGCAAACTTTCATTTAAAAACATGTTTTAGGACACAGAGACAACGAGTTTACTAGAAAAGAGAGTTTTTGACTCACTTTAGCTGTGGTTTTTCCGGTCTCTGCCATCTTACCAGTCAAAAAGAGTTTGTGTACACAAACAATGTTCTTGTTGCTTGAGCCCTGGTGTTACTTTGAACAAAGCTTCTGTATTTGCAGTGTTTTAAAAATAGGGATTTTGATGCGATAATAGAAGTGCCCCTAGCCATTTGACCCAAAATGAGAATACGGTCAATCTTTAAAGTGGCGCTTCTGTTCAAATTATGTTTTTAAACTAAAGTTTGACTCGGATACAGTCACAAAAAGACCCTAGCAAAGGCATTAATATAAACTGAATAAATATAGCTTTATTTTCACTGTTTTGTTTGCTTTTACAGGACATTTATGATCATCAGTTGAAACATTACACAGTTTCAGAAACATTTAAAAGTTACACATAGTTACATTAAAATGGATTGCCTGGGCCTTATAACACTGACTCACTTAGGACAGTTTAAACAAAAAAAGATAAAAATCGATGCAACAGAACCAACGATATCTTCTTTTTTATTCCAAACATCTCTCTTCCTTGTCAAAATCAGGGGCCTACATTACCCATAATGCAACTCAACCACCAATAGTTCTGAAATGCAGGTGTGTCATGCATGTAGTGGCTAATGTTGTCTCAAGCAGAAATGAGGCAGCAGGCTACAGTGGTCAGGTAAACTCATTTTTTAACTTTTTAACATAATCCCTTAAACCGGTAAACACACTTTGATGTGTAAAATCGATGGATGGCGTTTCCCTTTAAGAAGTTGGCAACACTATTTTGCTTGTCTGTAGAATCTCAGAAGCATTACAAAATATTTTAAGTTACATATTTACAATTTCATTACATATTGTATGACATACTTGTAATCAGAGTACCTACACTCCGTTACGCACCAGCTGTAGTGCCACTACAACATATACGCACTTTAAATAAAGCAGGGAGATTAAAGATTAATGGTTGTTTCAGCCTCTTTGTTAAACCAAGCTAAAGCTTTGACATTGTAGTAAAATGCTGATATAGCACCGATGTCCTCTATTGATGAGTTACTGTAAATAGGTTACTATATTCTTGGAAACATATCAGCACAAAGGTGCTGATATGTGCTGTTGTTTTTTTGTTTTTAACATATTTCTTTTACAATGCTAGGAAGCAGTAAAGAAATGATGTGTAGTCCATATTTGTTGTTACCCAGATTAAAAGGACACTAATTGGATGGAGAGCTTGAAATGGAAGCAGGGATAAAGCCGCTGGAATAGGCTTAAAGACTTTGATACAGGAAGCAGCTCTGTGTCATCAGTGTTACCCACTGTGCCACGGCAGGAAATCCGATTATGAGTCAAACTAAGCAGTAGCTTCACAACTCATTTGACTTTGCCCTGCTTTCTTAGAAAAATGTACACACCAAACCATATCTAGGCAAGCCTATTTAACATTAACCAAAATGATAAAATGAGATGAAAGTGCAATTGTAGTGTAATACAACTGAGATAGGCTGATGTATATCAATAATAAGAGTAGCCATTTTGAGTCAAACGTTTTACAGCTATTTGCATTTAATTACAAATTGACGAAGAAGCATTTTCATATCAACAGGTACATACAGTAATCCGGCGATGGGAGCTGGTCTCTCTCCTGGCAGCAATACCATTTACAGATCTTAGTTTTCTTACTACTGAACATTTTATCCACAAGAATCCTAAAGAGAATTTACAGCAATGTAACCGGCTCTCATAAAAAACTGTTTGATTATTCCCTGTATGTCTTTGTGCTATGTTACTATGCAGCCACCCTTGTCTCCCTTGTAGGGGTTTTTGTCATCTGAAACGCCCTTAATCAGCGGATCATTTGGCACCAGTGCCTCAACAAAGGCAACCGTCTCTGCGCAGTTTGCAGCCACCTGTTGTTGAGAAGAAAGATGGGAACAAATGTAAGTTTAACAAAGCAAAAAAACATATGTTTAGCAGACAAAACAATGGAAATTTAAACTTTCCACATTGTTTTAATACAAAGAGGCTTTTGATTGGTAAAATTAAATATATTATTGGACAGATTGTTTAAATTTGGACAGATTGTTTATAATTGTTTGGACGAAGAGATGAAATCCTTATTTTTTTTTAAAGAGTTAATTTACTTACTGGTGTTCTAGTTGTGTTAACTTCCTTCTTCAACTGTTCCAGTTCCATTTTTAAGATTTCCTTATCTGACATATCCCGAGCCATCCTGACTGTAAGAGGAAATCAAGACAAAAAAATTCAAATATCACAACAAATGCCAAAGAGTGTACTCTTGTGAGTGCTAGAACATGTAGTTTTGTTAGGTTATTCTTTTTAAATATTTCAAATAAACTTTCCTTTGACAAACTTAATGTAAATCCAAGCAAGGAAAATATCTTAATCATCACTTTTTACCTGTTGAATGTTGGGATCCCCCAAAATATGAGAAATGTGTTGGCTCCTAGGAGCTCATCGACTGGATGCCTTCTTGTAGTCTGGTTGCTTCTTCACACTGACTGATCTGTGCTGTCCCACTGCTCTTCATCCCAGCTGATCCCCCCCCTGCTGGCTTTTGGGAGAGGTCGGCACAGGATTGGTCCTGATGTCACCAATCCCCCGTGATGAGATTAAACAATCAGGAGCCGTAACCCCCTGAACAGGAAGGAGGAAGGTAAGAGATCATACGGATCTGCAGATGAGGTGGAGAAAGTGAGACACTGAAACAGGAAATGATAGACATCCTTACCAACCCCAAACTGTGGTAAATCAAACACCAAAATACAAAAACAAATCACTAGCTTTTTAAACTACTTTTCAGATTTAGATCAAGTTCATTATCCCACAAGGAAATTTGTTTTGTCCAGTGTTCCAAACACCATAAAGTTCACATGTAAAACAAACACAATAAGATCACAACATAACCATAATAAAACACAGTTGATCACATTGAGACAGAATAAACAAAGTCAAATAAAAACGAGGTCAAACCACAACATCAAAATTCCAATTTTATATAAAAGTGCAAGAAATGACCAGCAAGGAGACCTGATGATTGAGCTGCAGGTTATACAGGCTGATGGCTTGAAGAATAAAGATGTTCTAGTATCTACTTTTACTTTGTAGACGTATCTCCCCGGGTCAGGTTGCTGCCGCGACTGATCTTGCAGTGAAGGGAATGGGTTCTATGCTTTAAAATGTCCAGTTTTGGGTAGAATGAGTTTGGTGTACAAGCTAGTAACTGTGTCTTATTTGTTTGTGCATGTTACCAAGCACACAGAGAAAACCAAACTTCAGAACTCTGTGAAGTACTGATCTACGAGAGATTTGTAAAAATCTGACCGTTTACATTAAAACGGTTGAGTTTCAACAAAAGTACATTCTCTGCTGCAAGCTGTTTCAATTCCAAGCTGATTGTATGTTGGGATTATTCACACAGTTTCACTGTTGTTTTTTGTAGCAGGCAAAGCACTTTTGTTCCTTCTAAATTCAACTACTATGTCTTCTGTTTCCTTTAAGTTTCAATCCTGGTAATTGTCTGTGCACTACTGTTCAAAAGCTGTTGTTTCTTCCTTAACTTGTTACTTTACATTTTATATCAGTAGCTAACCCACACATTTGACTTAGCTTTAACAGTGGTAAGAGTTGTTGTTTAAACATCATGAACATGAGCCCTTGTGCCAAAAAGAAGGAGGTCAAGTCTTCATCCTTGATTTGATTATACATTACATAGTCTTTCAATCAGTTGCTCTAAGTCTTGCAACATCATTCTAATAAAAAATGTGCACACGCAGAACAACATAGAAGAAGAATGTCGACACTGATGTTTTTGTGCATAAATTGATAGGTTTTTGCTCAAGGTGTCCTTACCAACGCTGATTTGTTCCTGTTCCTACAACCAGGGCTTGGAAAACAACAACTTCATAGATACATATATGGTTTCTTAGTAATATTGTATTATGTACGTATGCTTTTAACACTGAGCTCAGGCTATTTTTTAGTTCTAATGATTGTTTGGAGGCAGTTTGGTGGTCCTGAGTTTAAATCTGCTGGCATTTTTGGTCCTTTAAAGTACGCATAGATGGGAGTAGAATGGGAGTGTGAAATGTTGTTTCTTTTATACTGCAAATGTAGCCCACCTAACCCCACCTCTCACCCAATGGTACCAGGGATAGGCTCCAGCATTGGATGGATGGATGGATGGCAGCATCAAAAATGCTTGTTGGTGTGTTTCTTAAGCTAGATGTTTTATGAACGTGTTCTTGTCCTGTAAAACTAGTCCCACTACTCACCTCCAACTGACATTTTATGTGAGTAGTTACAAGCTACTGATCCTTAACTAAACCATTAGCTTGTCTCACACTAAGCCATTTTCAGGATCTAGGTTAGTCTCATCTACTAAAGATTAACCTGGGACACGTCACTGTGGATCAACAGCAGCGTGGAGGTGCTGGAGAAGTCATTGACAGAACAGGCACCTCATTTTTTCTCCCCTATTTTACTCACATACTTTGATTAAATTTTATTGCCAAACAGACTGTAAGCAAGATGTCTCATGGACAGTGGGGACGTATTTTAATGTTTCTTAAGAGATTTTGAGGTCTGAGATTAAAACATTAGTGCTTTTAACATAGCTAAACATTCGCTGGGTCCACCCCTAGATGGATAAGTTAGTATTAAATAGTTATTTTAGCATTATATTATTGTAAATATCTTTGGGTTTGGGACTTTTGGTTGAATAAAATACGTAACGTGAAGATGTCTTCATAGCTGCCATTGAGATTATTGCAATAGCCTTGGTATTGTTTCAGGGAATTTGTGTTTGTTTTCGTACTTTGTGCATATTTCTATTAACATTAACATTAATATTAGATAGACTGAAAGTCTTATGGCTAACTCTGGCATATTGATATCTTTATTAGTCTGTCTCTGTTAAATAAACCAAGAAAATAAAAAATAAAAATTATTAAATAATATGTATAATTATCAGTGAGATTTTAGGCCAAAACAAAAATTAAAACTACAAGATTTGTTTTTCTCTATTGTCGAAAAGAACATAAATTGATATACAAATTTGCTGTAAATATTTAATTCAAAATAATGTAAATGTCAAATAATGTAAGTAGTATTTAAAAAAGCCATTTTAACAACGAGGTCAGATGAAAAATGTTAACCCATGTATAATCATGTGTTTTATTAGTTTGCATTGCCTCTTTCTTAAATAAATGTAATTAAATTAATAATTAATGTGTGTAATATGTAACTTTTTGTTAATGTTTGTGTTAACTCAAGCGGCCATTTTGGACCAAACCGGTAGTGTTTTTACCACACCTGCTATCATAAACGTCTTTTCTTTACAGTGCTGTATTGCCCACTGTAGATTACTGAGTAAGCATTACCAGGAGGTAATGGTCATATAGTCGCGGTAAATGTTTTGCTCGGACAGAAAATCATTAATAGCAACCAACATAGTGATAACTTATAGGCCAATAGCGCATTTCATCAAACCCACAGACTCTTTGCCCAAGTACAGGACAATGGAAAAGAAACTAGTAGGCCAACACAAACACAGACTAAATGGAAGGGGGTCATGATTTAATGTTGGCTACTGACATACAACCACATCACGCATTGTAAATGAAATATACATTATATAGTTGAAGGCCAATTCAGGGACGTTTTTGAATTATTTACAATCCTGTAATTGTCTCCATCTGTTGAAAGGCCGACCGAGATGGACTCAGTTTTGCCCGTTTAGCTTTTAGTTGTTCTACGATTAATTTCCTTCTTTCCTGTGATGACACTGCCCCAGTATCAGCCATAACTACAGCAGATAACTTATGAAATAAAATAACAAAATGCTTTAGTATCCAATGACAGCCTGGCTATCAACATCCTTTACCCAGCGCCACTGGGCGAGCTCATGAATAGAAAGCAAGGGCAACATGACGTCAGACTGACCAGCTTTTATAATTGGCCTGATTTCTCTACTTATTTCTTTTCAGTGGCTAGAGATGACAAAGAGGTTGCAGTTGTTGTTTTTTTAATGCATGTAAAAACGGTTTTGCGTGGCAGGGCAACATTAATACCTTCTACAACATGACAAGGTTTAGTAGCAGCCAGAAACACATTTTCCTGTGATGATCTACTTTCCCCTGTGGATGGTGGTGTCGAACCGTTTCCTCCTAGCAGTCTGTCGCGCCCACTTTGTTCTATCAGCCAATAGAAGTATTTCTTTGAGTTAGAACAGAAATTCCTTTCAAAATAAGAGCATCAGTGTTTAAATTAAAGCACGTTTACGTATGTAGAAAGACGCGAACTTTTATTTCGACATGTGTGTATATGTGGACCGTCTGGGGTGTCGTTGGCGGATACGATTGCAGCAGCAATGGCAGCTCCCAGTAGAAAGCAAACGTTAAGGTTTCTCAGCCAGTTAGGAGCGTTTATTTTGACCCGGTTCGGATTTTGGAACTGCTTCAGCATGTTGATGCTGTTTGCTGAACGAGCGGACTCGAAAAGGTAAAAAGAACTAACTAGCTGGAGCACGGGGAAACAGCTAACGTCAATGTTAGCTAACGGGCTAACGGCAATCAACGTTAAACTTGTACAAAAGCCTTTATTAGCAACATAATTGTGGATGCAGTATATAGCTAGCTAGTTTGGCAGATATAGCTAATTACTGTACAATATGTGTTATATCTGAACTTTTCGCCTATTTGCTGTTGAAGATGTTAGACAGTTTATGTACCATATGGAGTTGTTTAAATTAAAATGACAAGTTGCGGTAAATTTGGCCAGGTCTGTAATTTTCAGTTGGACACTGTTGGAGACAGGCTGTAATTTGTGTATACCCTGGGCGTGTATTGTTTTAGGCCTCGGTGGGCTGGTCCACTCAGTCAACCACACCCCTCTGAATTATACTGTAATTATACCAACTTTAAGGAAAATGTGTACACCCTTTGTCGCGCCCGGCTGCCTCTTTTAGTTGGGTTCTTTATCCTCCCTGTCTCAAATAGTTGTCACTTTTAAAGCAAGTTGTCTTTAAATCGGTGTTGTACTGAAAGTGTCAACTAAGAATAAGTAATATAATTCGATTTTACTTGATTTTTACCTGAATATGTGCTACTTACAGCTTTACGAATGTGAACATTGGCTTGCCTTTCTACACCATTAAACTCAGTAGCATCCTTTAGGGACGTTGACACTGGAAGAAAAATCAAATCACACATCTGTCCAGGTGTTGAGTACAGTGTATTTTTTATCACAGCAGTTAATAGATGAATCCCCACCAAAACTATCAATAGTTTGAGCCCTACTGTAAAACGAGTACACGTTTATTGTTATTACTGCAGAAGCATTTAAATGCAAAGTAAGCTGTGTTCCGACTTCCACTCTATAATACAAAATACTATAATGTACAATTAATCATGAAACAAAAAATATACAACAGATAGAATTAGAAATAAAAAGCCATAGCTGTGTAAAATCAAGTTTTCTCTTTTTATTCATTGTCATCTTCAGGAAACCAGACATCCATGTACCGTACCTGTATGTGGACATGGGGGCTGCAGTGCTCTGTGCTAGCTTCATGTCATTTGGGGTGAAGAGGAGGTGGTTTGCAATGGCCGCTGCCATACAACTGGCCATCAGCACGTACGCATCGTATGTTGGAGAACAAGTGTACTACGGGGACTGGCTTAAGGTGAGTTGGCTTCTGTGGTTCACTTTTTTTTTAAGTTACCTTTGTGCCTCTGATAATAATATGCAGGTATTGAAAGTGCTCTAAGCGATATTGTGCATTTTTTAGGCTACAGCATGTTTTGTCACATACAGCAAACATCTCACTATCCACGAGCTGCCTGTCCCCTGGACACACTGAGTATAAAAACAAACACGCGGTCGCTGTAGGCAGGCCAGGCTCTACACACGGCATCAGAAACAAACTGGCCAACCTGCGCCACCAAACATTCCAGCGTTGCAGCCAATAACCCAACAAGAAGGATTTGGGGATGAGGGGGTTAATGTGCGGAAGCGGTACCCGTTTATGACTATTTTACTACTTTTTTTTGACATACCCTACTATGACTTTTTCTGACATACTCTTAATTTTATCGACATGCTATACTATGACTTTTAACCTTTATTGATGGAAGCGGTACCCTTTTATGACCTTTTTATGACCTTTTCCAACATACTGTGACTTTTTGACGTAATATACTATGAACATTTTTTGACATAGTATACTGTGACGTTTTTTGACTACTATAGTTATCTTTTTAATTACTTTCTCGACATGCTTTCTTTCATCTTTGTTGTGTCACACGAGTGAAAAAAAATTGAGGTGGTCACTAGAAGTCTGAAAGAAGATCGTTTCATCAGATTGACATGGTAGCAGGTGCTTGTCATAGGTTATTATCACAGCATTAATGGTGTTTCTCTGCAGGTACGGATGTATTCCAGAGCGCTGGCCATTATTGGAGGCTTTATGGTTTTGGCCAGTGGCGCGGGGGAGGTGTACAGACAGAAACCTCGCAGCAGATCGCTGCAGTCTACTGGACAGGTTTTCCTGGGAGTCTACCTTATCTGCATGGTAAGAACTACATCAGTTGTATTAAGTTATTATTATTTGGATGTGGACAGTCTCTGTAACAAATTCTGACGCTTACACAAGCCCAACACAATCTGAACAAGACTAATACTTTTTTTTTTTTATTAAGTGACTAAAGCTCTTACCCAAATTGTCAACAAGGGCATTACATTAAGAGAAAATGCCCGAGACATTATGTTGCAATGCTTGGAGACAGATTTGGTCGTAACTTGATTAGACAATAAGTCGATTGACAAAAATATTGGCAATTTGACAAGCAAACCCCCCCCCCCCCAATTCAGTTTTAGCTCATTAAATAAATTTTACTGCTTTATTTTATATAATATCGTTTGGTCAGACAATGCAAGACACTTATTAATTAATATTATTATAATTTAATTTATCATCATTCTCTGATATAAATAGATTATTAAAACTGGTAGATTATTTGGTTATAATTATTTCCAGCCGTTTTGTTTAGCCAAGGTAAAGGCTTGTTATTTAAGATTCACTGTCTGGACTTTCTTGCAATCACTTCATGAAAAGGCGTACATGAAGTACGGTATGTACAAACCAGATTAGTCAATCTGATATATCTGATATCTAGATATGAGACTTCAGACACTTTTGCAAATGTCATATAAAGCCCACATTTTAGCTACACCACCGCCTCCCAGAGTTAAAACGCGGTGTACTGCAAACCAAAACCTGTTGTCAGTGTCATATTAAATAACGCAGTACCACTTTCCTCTCATTAGGTGTACTCCCTTCAGCACAGCAAAGAGGACCAACAGGCCTACCTGAACCACATCGTGGGAGGAGAAATCACCTTGATGCTGCTGGAGGTGCTGTTTGGGTTGCTGGCTCTGGCCTTCCTGTCCGGCTGCTACGTCCGCCTGGCTGCACAGATCCTGGCCACCGTCCTGCCTCTGGTGATCCTGCTTATTGATGGCAACCTGGGCTACTGGCACCACACTCGCAAGGTGGAGTTTTGGAACCAGATGAAGCTGATAGGACATAACGTGGGTATCTTCGGCGCTGTGCTGATCCTGGCTACTGACGGTTGAACCTATTTTGGGCTTTCACACAACTTTACAGACCAAGGTGTCTGCGCAGGATGAGATTTTTGGCCTTTGCGTCACAGTTGCCGTAGCTCAGTGACCTCTCAGGATTCAAACACTCCAAGCTGAGACTGTTGGATCTAAGCAGCGTCGATTGTCTTTGCCCACTGGTTGGTATCTTCGCTTTTGCAAGAAAAGAACAAGCTCTTTTTTTTTCTCGCAATTTTATAATTTATTCAGGTTCATTTTGTCTCTGTTATGCTCTGAAGTATGAGTATTGATACTGTATCTACTGGGAAAATACTTTCTACTCAAAAATTGTCTTCAATGTTTAAACCATATACTGTAAAACATTGTTTTAAATATTTGCGAAATAAAAGGAAACTTAAAATGTAACTTATGTTGCATTTTATATGAAATGCGAGTGCTAGTACATTTGGTAAGGAACTGCATTTCACTTGTGCATTCATGTGAATTTAATTAAAATGAATATGCACAACTTCTTTATCTTCTGTGGAAATGTTTTCATACTTCTGTGAATTATCTCAATTTAGTTATGTGCCTAAAATTATTTTCCATGTTTGAGTATTTTGATCATTTAAATTGAGTCATTGAGTAAATTTACAAACTGATTATACTGCAATACTATTATTTTTGATAACTATGACCACGTCATCTTTCCATGAAATAAACAATGTAGCAGAGGCTGAGCGCCTCATGGACTATACACTCAGTTACCGGTTTATGAGGTACACTTCGCCAAAAACAAATGTCTTAATTCAACAGTCTTGCAATAATGCTACCTTTTAATGAAGGTTCTAATGTTTGGTTTGTGTTTGACTTGATTTAATTTTTTCTCACATGACAAAAAAATTCTATATAAAAAGAATTGGCTAAATAACTTTTTTCGACAAACTTTACTACGACTATTTTCAACAAACTGAAGTAACTTCTTTTTTATTTATATATATATATATATATATATATATATATTTTAAAGACATTCTATACAATGCCTTTTTTGTTGCTTTTTTTTCCACATACTATATACTATAACTTTTTATGAAATACTGACACATTTTATGAATGCTTTCCACATATACTGTAATATGACCTTTTTTACCATTCTATACTATGACAGCATGCTATACTATAACCTTTTCACGACTTTTTTTGAACATGCCATACTAATACTTTTTTGACATACTATGACCTTTTTCCAACATGCTATACTACGACTTTTCCGACAAACCACACTGACGTACTGTAGCTTGACTTTTTATGACATACTATGACTTTTTTTTGACTTACTACACTACTATTTTTCCGAGGTCCTTTACAATGACCTTTTCATTACTTTTTTAACATACTATACTATGACTTTTAACAACATACAATGGTATACCTTTTAATGACCATCTTACTACTTATTTTGACATACTAGTATGATGTTTTTGACAAAATATTACTTTTATTGAGATACTATACTATGACTTTTGATGGCTTCTTTTGACCCGTGTACCATGACTTTTTAGCCTTTTTCAACAAACCATACAACGACATACAGTGTGTTTTAGACACACTATACTATGACTTTTAGACATACTATACCTTATGACTTTTTTATGGTAAGGGGAGGAAATTTTATTTAGCACATCAATATCTTTTGCAACAAGGCAATTCTGTACTATGTCTTTTGATGTCTTTTTAGATATCACATTTTTTATTTTTTATATATTTAAGAAACAAAAACAGTGACAAACAATACACTGAGATGGAGAACTCGTCCCAGAGCCCAAAACAAACAAACAGGAGAGACACAAGGCTACAGCCCGGACCTCACAGATTCAGAGATGTTCTGCCAAGTGTCCAGTCCTTCCTTGCACTCCATGCATGCGCACCCTGGAGAGTTCCATATATACTGCATCCAAATAGGAAAGGGTCCATGTGCATAGACAGGTCGTGAGGTGGTTTCAAACGGGTTGCAATCATTTTTCTTTGCAGCTGTAAGTCCAGCAAATACATTACTTTTATCAACATACTCTAGTATAACTTTATAATGTTTTCTGAAATGTTATATTATGCCATTTTTATTACATCTTTCAACATCCAATACTATGACTTTTTTCAATTTTTTTGACATACAATACTATGACTTTTTTCAATTTGTTCGACATACAATACTATGACTTTTTCAATTTTTTTAAACATACCATATAATGACTTTTATTTGAACTTTTTTGACATACTGTACTATACCATACCGTTTTATGACTATTTTACTACTTTTTTTCGACATACCCTACTACGACTTTTTTGACATACTATTACTTTTATCGATATGCTATACTACGACTTTTAGCCTTTTTTGATAAACTATTGTATGACTTTATGACCTTTTCCGACATAATTTGACTTTTTGACATACTATACTTTATGATTTTTTATGGTAAGGGGAGGTAAGTTTATTTATTTAGCACATCAACATTTTTGCGACAAGGCATTATGACATTTTTTGACGTACTATTCAATGACTTTTTTGTCAATGACGTACTATAGTATGAACATTATTTGACATAGTGTACTATGATGTTTTTTGACAAACTAAAGTTAACTTTTTAATTACTTTTTCCGACATGCTTTACAATAACCTTTTCATTACTTTTAACAACATACAATGCTATACCTTTTTATGACTATTTTACTACTTTTATCGACATACGTTGACGTTTTAATGGCTTTTTCAGCGTACTATTCTATGACTTTGACATGGTATAGTATGACTTTTTTAGACATACTATACAATGACTTCTTCCCGACATACTATACCTTATGTCTTTTTTTATGGTAAGGAGAGGTAACTTTATTTATTTAGCACATTTCAGCAACAATGCAATTCAAAGAGCTTTACATACAATATTAACAGTCTTTTAAAGAGAATAGACAAAAAACAAGCTAAAATAATGAAATTACACACTAATAGACATCAGGCACTAATAGACAGCAGAACAAGAACAACAAGGCTAAACAGTGGCATGCTGTGACTTTTTTGACACGCTATACTTTTTTTTGGCCTGTTTCGACATACTATACTATGACTTTTTAGACTTTTTATGACAAGCTAAACTGTGATCTTTTCACGACTTTTTTTGACACACTTTGACTTTTTATGAATGCTTTCCACATACTATACTATGACTTTCGACATACTGTACTGTGCCTTTTTAGTGGACGTTTCTTCAACATACTATACTATAACGTTTTTTGACATACTATGCCATAGTATGTCAAAAAACGTTATAGTATAGTAAATAACTTATTAGTTAGTAATAACGTTATAGTAAAGTAATTAAAACGTTTCCCATAGTAACTATGGTAAACGTTTTAATTACTTTTTCCAACGTGCTTTATTGTGACCTTTTAATGCCTTTTTTCCACATACTACACTATGACTTTTTTCAACATACTATACTATTACTTTTTCAACGTATTATACTATGACTTTTTTCGACATACTATACTATGACTTTTTTTCGACATACTATACTATGACTTTTTTACTTTTTTCGACATACTATACTATGACTTTTTTTTGACATACTATGCTATGACTATTTTCGACATATTATACTATGACTTTTTTTCGACATACTATACTATGACTTTCTTCAACACACTATACTATTACTTTTTCAACATATTATACTATGACTTTTTTCGACATACTATACTATGACTTTTTTTCGACATACT
>NC_048427.1:3677768-3734315 GCF_013103735.1 Etheostoma cragini | reverse complement strand
CTTTTTTCGACATACTGTACTATGACTTTTTTTACATACTCTACTATGACTTTTTTTCAACATACTATACTATGACTTTTTTCGACAGACTATACTATGACTTTTTTTTACATACTATACTATGACTTTTTTTGACATACTATACTCTGACTTTTTTAGACATACTATACTAAGACTTTTTTTCAACATACTATACTATGACCTTTTTTTCGACATACTGTACTATGACTTTTTGGACTTTTTATAACAAGCTATACAGTTATCTTTTCATGACTTTTTTTGACATACTGTGACTTTTTATGAATGCTTTCCACATACTATACTATGACTTTTTCATATCATTTTTCAACATACTATTCTATGACTTTTTTGACATGGTATAGTATGACTTTTTTTCAACTTTTTTCGACATACTGTACTGTGCCTTTTTACTGAACGTTTCTTCAACATACTATACTATACTATAACGTTTTTTGACATTCTATGGTAAATTTTTTTATTACTTTTTCCAACGTGCTTTAATGTGACCTTTTAATGCCTTTTTTCAACATACTATACTATGACTTTTTTTTGACATACTATACTATGACTTTTTTTTCGACATACTATGCTATGAATCTTTTTCGACACACTATACTATGACTTTTTTTTGACAAACTGATCCTCATGACCTTTTTATGGTAAGGGGAGGTAACTTTATTTATTTAGCACATTTCAGCAACAACGCAATTCAAAGAGCTTTACATACAATATTAACAGTCTTTGAAAGAGAATTGACAAAAACCAAGCTAAAATAATGAAATTACACACTAATAGACATCAGGCACTAATAGACAGCAGAACAAGAACAACAAGGCTTAAGAGTGGCATGCTGTGACTTTTTGACACGTTATACTATGACCTTTTTTGGCCTTTTTGAACATACTGTACTAAGACTTTTTTTAACATACTATTTGATGATTTTTTTCGACATACTATACTATGACGTTTTAGTCTTTTTGTCATGCTATACTATGACTTTTTTATGACTTTTTTCGACATACTATACTATGACTTTTTTTCAACATACTATACTATGACTTTTAATGACTTTTTTATGACATGCTATACTTTGACTTTTTTCAACATACTGTACTAAGACTTTTTTTGACATACTATACTATGACTTTTTTCAACATACTATACTATGACTTTTTTCGACATACTAAACTATGCCTTTTTTTCAACATACTATACTATGACTTTTAATGACTTTTTTATGACATGCTATACTTTGACTTTTTTAAACATACTATACTATGACTTTTAATGACTTTTTTATGACATGCTATACTTTGACTTTTTTCAACAAACTATACTATGACTTTTTTTGACATACTATAATATGACTTTTTTTCAACATACTATACTATCTCTTTTTTCGACATACTAAACTGACTTTTTTTCAACATACTATACTATGACTTTTGATGACTTTTATGACATGCTATACTTTGACTTTTTTAAACATACTATACTATGACTTTTAATGACTTTTTTATGACATGCTATACTTTGACTTTTTTCAACAAACTATACTATGACTTTTTTTGACATACTATAATATGACTTTTTTTCAACATACTATACTATCTCTTTTTTCGACATACTAAACTGACTTTTTTTCAACATACTATACTATGACTTTTAATGACTTTTATGACATGCTATACTTTGACTTTTTTCAACATACTGTACTAAGACTTTTTCTGACATACTATACTATGAATTTTTTTCGACATACTATACTATGACTTTTTTTCAACATTCTTTACCTCATGACCTTTTTATGGTAAGGGGAGGTAACTTTATTTATTTAGCACATTTCAGCAACAATGCAATTCAAAGAGCTTTACATACAATATTAACAGTCTTTGAAAGAGAATAGACAAAAACCAAGCTAAAATAATGAAATTACACACTAATAGACATCAGGCACTAATAGACAGCAGAACAAGAACAACAAGGCTAAACAGTGGCATGCTGTGACTTTTTTTGACACGTCATACAATGCCTTTTTTTTGACATACTATACTATGACTATTTCGACATACTAAACTATGACTTTTTTCAACATACTATGCTATGACTTTTTTCAACATACTACACTATGACTTTTTTTTTACATACTCTACTATGACTTTTTTTCGACATACTATACTATGACTTTTTTAGACATACTATACAAAGACTTTTTTTCGACATACTGTACTATGACTTTTTTTAACATACTCTACTATGACTTTTTTTCAACATACTATACTATGACTTTTTTAGACATACTATATACTAAGACTTTTTTTCAACATACTATACTATGACCTTTTTTCGACATACTGTACTATGACTTTTTTTACATACTCTACTATGACTTTTTTTCAACATACTATACTATGACTTAAAATTTTTAGAAGCTAAAATAATGAAATTACACACTAATAGACATGAGAAACTAATATACAGCAGAACAAGAACAACAAGGCTAAACATTGACATACTGTGACTTTTTTTGACAAGCTAAACTAGGACTTTTTTGGCCTTTTTCAACATACTATACTATGACTTTTTTTGACATACTGTACTATGACATTTTAGTGTTTTTGTCATACTATACTATGACTTTTTTTATGTGTTTTATGATATGCTATACTATGACTCTTTTCGACATATGACGTTTTAGTCTTTTTGTCATACTACACTATGACTTTTTCATGCCTTTTTTTGACATGCTAGACTACATGACTTTTTTCGATATATTCTACTATGACTTTTTGTTGTCATACTATACTATGCCTTTTTTTTGACATACTATACTATGACCTTTTTTCGACATACTAAACTATGACTTTTTTCAACATACTATGCTATGAGTTTTTTCGACTTTTTTTCAACATACTATATCATGACCTTTTTTGACATACTATACTGTGACGTTTTATTCTTTTTGTCATACTGTACTCTGACTTTTTTATGACTGTTTATGACATGCTATACTGTTGTGGTTTGGGGTTTTTGTTTGGGTTTATTTTTCCTGTTCTTTGGCCTCCCTGTGTTTTTGTCTTGGTTTTCTCCCTTGTCTTGTGTCGCTGGTCCTGTCTTGTGTTCCCTGGTAAGTGTTTGCTCTGTTTTATGTTGATAGTCTGGTTTCCTGTTCTGTCTTGTTTTACCCAGCTTTACTTTTGCCTGTCTGATTGTCCTGCACCGCCCTAATGTGATTCACCTAATGTCTCGCCTGTTCCCTGTTACCTCATTACCTCATGTATTTAACCCCCGTGTTCCCTTTGTCTCTTGTTGTTTTTTTTTGCCAGTTTGCCGTCCCCTGTGAATGTTCCAGCCCTTGTGCTTTGGTTTTTTGTTCTCCTCTGGCTCCCTGTGTTTTTTTTATGTTTTTGGACTCTGTTGCAGTGTTGGTTTCATCCAATAAACCCTTTCTGCCTTCTTACCCGCTAATCTGCGTTTGGGTCCTCTTTCCGCTCCCACAACACTATACTATGAGTTCTTTTTTACATACTATACTATGACTTTCTTTGGTATGCTATACTATGACTTTTTTCCGACATACTATGCCTCATTACTTTTTTTTATATATTTTTGGTAAGGAGAGGTAACTATATTATTACATTATATAACACTAATACAGCACAACAACAAAGTCAACAGTCAAGTGCATTTATTTAAAGAAAAATAACAATATATCCTTGTCACAAATTTGCCTCAGTGGGCTTCACAATATGTACAAGAAACCACGTCTTCTATTGTTAGACCCTCAATTTGGGTAAGTGCCATGCTTTGATCTGGTCTTTCATCCTTCCCTGTGCAATCAGCCTCTCTGCATCAAGCTACCAAAGCTTGTTTTGGAGAAGGAGAGATGGGTCATCTAAGATGGCTTTGATTTTGTAGTCCTCTCCTCCACTCTGTCCATTACCAACCTGATCACCTACCCAGCCTTCCTAACAGCTTGTTGATACTGCTGATCTCTAAGCCTTAATGCCACCACTCAAGCAAAACACCACGAAAAACAGCACTGGCTACTACAGAAAGTTTTCTCTTTTTTTTTTGTATTGCCCCTGGGACATGAAATGGGCTGAAAATGATATATAAATTACATTACATGTCATGTCTTGTCATGTTTGTTTAGCAGTACTTCCTTTTCTAAATACCTTTAAAAGTTTTCTATGAACCAACTGAAAACATTGTTGTTTTATATAATCCTTGATTAAAGTGGAATGTGTTATGGATATAGCTGGTATAGCCTGTATGCATCGCTTTTTCTTTTACCATTTTTGTTGTATTGCTTTCCTTTATCTAACATGTGAAATTGTTAGGACTGCTTATGGTGCCATCTTGAACAGGATCTTGTATCTAAATGGGACCTTCCTGGCTAATTAAAAGATAAGTAAAAATCTGCTGTCGTAAAGTTTTGGTATATTAAGTCAAAAGTCATACAGCGTTGAAAAAAAGTCTCAGTATAGTATATTGAAAAAAGTAATACAAAAATTATTGGAAAAAATAAAGTATTTTGAAAAAAGTCATAAAAAGTTCATAGTACACTATGTGATAAAAAAGAAGTAGTATAGCATGTTGAAAAGGACACAGCATAGTAGTCGAAAAAAGTCAGTGTGTTACTAAAAAATGTCACAGAGTCCAAAAAAGAAATAGTACGTCAAGGTCATATACAGTGTAGTATGTAAAAAAAAGACAAAAAAATACATTGTATAGTACATAAAAAAATTCAAAAAGTTGTCAATGTATGGTACGTGAAAATAAGTCATAGGAAATTACATCAAAAAAGTCAAAGTATGTCAAAAATATCATAAAAACTCATAGTATGTCAAAACATTTGGAGTATAGTACATTGAAAAAACCATAGTATAGTATATCAAAAAACGTCAAAGAAAAATCATAGTATGTTGAAAAGTTATAGTATAGCATGTCAACAAAACATAGCTTAATTAATTTAATAGTATAGTATGTCAGAAAATTAAATGTCAAAGTATGTCGAAAAAAATTACAAAATGTTCACAGTATACAGTATGTAAAAAAAATAAAAGTCATAGTATAGTAAGTCAAAAAGGTTTTAAAAACTTCATAATATAGTTTGTCAAAAAAGTCACATCAACAATCCATAGTATATGTTGAAAAAAGTGGCTGATACGAGAAAGAGGGAGACAACAGCAAGAATGACCTCTGCAGCTAAAGGTCACAGTATGTTATGTTGAAAAAGCCATAAAAAGTAATATGTAGTATGTTAAAAAAAAGTAAATAAGTCATGGTATAGTATGTTGAAAAAGTCATATATAGTCTGTCAAAAAAAATCATTAAAGTTCAGATAGTGTCATTAACAAAGACCTCTTTTTGTTTGTTTTTGCTTTGATTTGTAGTTTGTGTTTTTCTTTTCCATGTGTAAGTCATGGTCTAACTTCACATCCACGGTCTTTCATGTTCACATGCATCTAATCACACCTGTTGACATTCTTGTGAAATAGTTGTGTTATCCTAACAAAAAGTCACTTCTTTTACCCCTTCCTACCAGTTCCTATGGAGCGTGAATGCAAAACGGTTTTGGGGGAGAGTAGTTAATAGAACTGTTTAGAAGTGGTCTGTTCCTATAACTAGGTTCCTGTTACTACTTGGTGGGAAAGAGGCTGTACTCCGCAAAGGAGCCAGAGCCTCGATCAGTGAGATGTCGTCGTGGCTGAGCAGCAGCACTTCCAGATCCAGGCCAACTTTCATCACATTCAGCCAGTTTGCTTCCAGGTTGAGGAGGCTCAGTCGAGACAGGCTGCTGAAAGCCCTGACATCCATCGCCCGGATGCTGTTGTAACTGAGCTTCAGTTTCCTCAGGTTTTCAGAATCACCCCGTGAAGTAGAGTCCGTGGTCCAGTCGGAGCTCCTGGAGGGAGGGCAGACTCTGAGAACCCCCGAGGGAGCCAACGCGGCCGGTTAAAACTCAAGTCCAACCTCACCAGAAACAGCAGTGATGACAGAGACTGAAACGCATAAATAGGACACAAATCAGGCAATACAGGGGTGGAATGTAAATAGTAGTGGTGTGCAAAAATATCAATTCACATTCGTATCGCAATTCAAGGTCTACAGATTCAAAATGGATTCATAGTATTCCAAAAATCGATTCATTGGGGGGAAAAAAAATACATTTAAACACTGAATAGTTTTATTAACTGAGAATAGTTTGTGATTCAAAATTTGATTTAGAATTGAATCTTGAGCCTAAAAATGTATGATTTTGATCAAATTGCATGGTGACATTTTCTGAATTGTAATAGTAAATAGGTCCATTATTCTAGTTTGAGGTACTTACTATTCCCTGCTACTGTACACCAATTTCAGAGGCATAAATTGTCCTTTTAACTCCACCACTTTCATTTCATAGTAGAGCTGAAACAATTAATTGATTAGTCAGTCAACAATAAAATAAACGTTTTTGATAATCAATCAATCCTTTTAATCATTTGTTAAGTAAATGTGCCAAACATTTGCTCGCTGATGCTTTAACGTAAATTAAAAATCTTTGGTTTTGGACTGTTGACCAGACCAAACCAGCTATTTGAAGAACCCCATTTTGGACACTGACAAGAGTTAGCAAAAGAGATGATATTGCTCCTGTATCAGCTCCTCTGCATTGGCTTCCTATAAAATCCTTGATTGAGTTTAAAATCCTTCTCCTGACCTACAGAGCTCTCAGGCACCATCATATCTTAAAGAGCTCATAGCACCCTTTTTAAAAAGTTGAAAAAATAAATCATTTAATCCATAACAACCATATTCATTAGTTGCAGGTCACCGTTTTAGTTACATTTTGGACATTAAGATTTTATATACAAAGATCAACTGAATTACAAATGGAAAATGAAATATGGCGCATTTCTATAAACCTAATAGGCTATGAAGTACATATAGTTCCACTTCTACATGCTGCAACATTGAAAGGCTGTGCACCACCATTATCAATAATTGAATCATGAAATATATAGTATTGTAACACTTATACGGGCCATTTTATTTTCCTGCATCGGGTACTTTTTACTTCAATATTTTAGGTAAATTCAGTTCATAATACTTCTGACTTTAGTACAGTTTGGAATGCAGGATTGTTTTCTTTTATTATTTCTTTTACTCAACAGTTCTGAATATTGGTTCCACCCCCGGTCTAAAACAATCCAATCAAATGCCCAGTATTTGGTACCTGTGGCTGCTGTTGTTGGTAATCAGGAGGAACTTCAGTGACCACAGCCCCACAAAGGATCTGGTGCTTACCTCAGTCAGCTTCTTTCCATTCAAATCCAACAGCCAGGTGCCGTGGGGGGACACTGGGAGGAACCCGGAACAGACCACGAGACCGGCAGTCCATCAGGTCAGAGGATTCATAGAACAGGCAGAGTCTGGGACACAGCTGGAGGCCAACACCGTGTTTAGAAGAGGGAGCGGCACACCGAGCATGGTGCAGACATGGTCAGGCATCTTGGTTTAGACCAGGGTCTGATCACTCCCGCTGAAAGGCACGGTTATATCCTTCCTACCCAAAAACTGATATTGATGTAATTTCACTAAATTCTCTATGAGCAGATATGGACTATTCCTCATTAGAGAGGGATTATGGGTTTGAAAGGATAATCCCAAAACATAAACTGTATCTGGGGAGCAAACCTGGTCTCTTTTGGACCATTTCCCAAAATAAGGACATACTGCTTCTCTATTTGGATACATGAATCTGAAGTTTTTTTAGTTTTTGTTTTTTTAAATGGAGGGTTTAGTATTTCTGAAACACATTACATACAGAAAGCTAATAAGGAGTTTTGATAACTATGTTGAGTTGTGTGGAAATCAATCAATACAGGCTTTACCACTCACAAGTAAAAAATAAAAAGTATTATCTTGCAGCACTTTTTGATATAATTCTAATAACCTATAAATAGCTGAGTAATTTTTGTAGCAAATCTCTGGAAACAGCTTCTCAAATGTGGATATTTTCATGTTTCTTTGATCTCTATGAAAATATAAATATTTTAGGGTTTGTACAGTCTGTCATACAAAACTAGACAATGCCTAAACCATTTAAAGAAAGTCTAAGGAGATAACTTGAAAAACCAATCAAGCTGTAATTCCACCCAAAAGCATGGAAATAACTGCTTTCAGGAAGTATTCAAACCCAGCTGCGACAGCAGTTTTCAGTTAACTACACATCTCAATAAAGTTCAAGCTGCAAATTTACTCTCAATTGCTCTGTGTCGCCATGAGGACAGCAGTGAACGTCATCACGATTCTTTAGGGAAAACGGAGGCTTAAGACATTTCAATAATTCATTCATCAACAGGCATGACTTCAGTTCCCTGTAATGACACGGATGCATCACAATCAGGCTACCCAACAACCCGTGAAAAGGAACCTGAGCAATGTTCATGAAAACCTCTTCTACTGAAAAATGTGGAGAATGTGGCAGACTGGTGGTCACCCCGAGGCAAACCCCAAATATGTCAACAAAACAAAGTTAGTATTTCACCCCTTCATAATGCCCAACAGTTGATTACTTTCCAAATATGTTAATCAAACTGTTCATGAGTCCTTCAAAAATTTGTTGAAAATTACAGTATTACAGTCAGAATTTTTGTTACTTTTATTTTAGAAAATGTCCTTTAAAGTGTGGCATTTCAAGTCACATTTTGTTTAAAATACAGAAAAAACAGACAGTAGAACATGGATACAGCAAAAAAGGAAACAATGACAGAAAATAAAGCTAACAAGCCTTTCTGACTGCTCTAGTTTTCTTTTTGAAATGGAAATGAAGGCAAAGGAAGGAGGGCAGAAAAAGAAAAGGATTCTGGGTTAGGGAGGGAGGAGGGGGAGGATTAGGGGCAGAATGAGACAAGTTAGTTAAGGAAACTATGGTTGCTTTATGGTTCATGTTTAAATTATTCTTTATAAAGTCTAATTTAAGATTTAATCTTTCCTCTCTCTTTTTTGTCTTTTTCATTTAATGGTATTTTGATCTTCTGGATCCAGGGTCCTCAGCGCTCCTCCTTGTGGTCTCAGACTGAGGACAAGGAATGCCGACTTCGTCTGGCAGTGGGAACAAACCCACCCGCGACGCCATCCCCGGCTGACCCACACTGCCAACTCAAGAAGATAAAGTGGAGTCCTTCTGTGTTTGCTGTGCTTGTGAACGTTGCATGGACTTCTGACTTTCCACGTCTCTAAAATGTTTCTCAACCTGCAAGAACAAAACCACAATTTAAAAAAAACGGCCATCAATTATGTGAAAAGTCAATCATGTGAAAACCTACGTCTCATGCTGTCAGTGTAGAGTGTACAATGTACACAGAGCAACGCAGTGAGGCAGGCTATGCAGTTTCACAATTCTTGTCTCAAAATAAGTCAAAACGCTATATACAAAAGTTATGCAGGTACCTGCTGGGATACTGCAGGAAACTGAAAATACATACCAAGACTTGTCTTTAAATACTACTACTACACGGTGGGTATCAATGGAACTTCCTATGGTGTCAGTATGATCTAACCCAAGTTTCTGTCAGATTGTTAACAGCATCTGAACCCCTCCCACTACAACTTTCCAAAGTGAGAATGGGTGTGTATCAACAGGTCCGACATGTAATCCCAAACCAGCTGATAGTCAAACACCAGCATTTGGTTACGTTTTCACCGGGACTACACAATGCCTTTTCTATTAAGCCACCATCAGTCATGGCAAATACATATTTATAATCTATGTTGTTTATGATGCTATAACTTTGGTGTGGCAGTGCTGTATAGTTTTGTTGTTTGACAACCAAAAAGGTAGAGAGCGTAGATTTGCCTGATTCAACCCAAACTGCAGTGTTGGCAGCGAGCTGTAGGAAATGATCTGAAGGTGCCGGTGGGACACAGAAACCCATTTGCCTCAAAGAGTCTTCCACATTTTGTTTCACAAATATGTGACATACACAGAGCTAAAGCAATTAGTCCACTATGTCCAAATTGGACAATATGTTAATCGTTTCATTCATTTACCAAACAAAAATGCCAAAAATGAACTTTTCATGAACTCAGACACTTTAAAGATTTGCTGATTTTCTTTATCATAGACAACATTAAAACAAATATCTTTGGATTTTGGACTTAATTGTACAAAACAAACAATTTAAAAAAAAGTCACCTTGGGCTCTGAGAAATTGTGATGGGCATTTCATAGATGATTACTCAAGCAAAAGAAAATTATCTGCAAACTAATCCGTAGTAAAAAGGATTAGTTGCAGCCCTGAAGTCGTGTATGGTTGGTAAAATATTGTATAAATATCAAAGCATACTTACTATTTTGCGTACATGACTTAAAGCGCTTCCCTCTTTGCCTTTGCAGTTCTCAACCTGGTAAGGTGGCGAGATTACAACGTCGTCCATCACAATAATGTTCTTCTCCTGCCATTTACAGTCTTTGATGCTGCAAAGAAAAGGAGAAATCATTTTATCTGCGGCTGAAACTATGTTTAAGAAACAAACAATGCAACATGACAGGAAATTATTTTCATACAAGTTTGCCTTGCATAATCTCTGTATTTGAAATGGTCCAGTGAGGGGATATTTAAGATAGGAGAAGAGGTGAGGTGGACAACGCAAGATCATTTGATAAATATGACCAGGTGGTGAACCAATGAACCTAACTCTGGGTGTTAAAGACTTGTGTTGTTGCCCAAATAAAATGACAAAAGAAAAAAGGACATTAGATCCTTTTCAGTGCACCAAAGCGCAAAGTAAAGACATTAAGTCCGCATATCAAGATAATTTGGTAATCTTTATAAGAATGGGTGCTTATGGAAATACTAACGTCACATGCAAAAGGAGACAGAAGGAACAAGAAGAGACCAAGGACAGTCAGGTGTAGAGTCTCAAGTAAGAAACAGGGAGACCAGGGACAGTCAGGTGTAGCGTCTCAGGTAAGGAACAGGGAGACCAGGGACAGTCAGGTGTAGCCTCTCAGGTAAGGAACAGGGAGACCAGGGACAGTCAGGTGTAGCGTCTCAAGTAAGGAACAGGGAGACCAGGGACAGTCAGGTGTAGCGTCTCAGCTGAGTGTGTTGAGCTTAGTTCGTATTTTTGGTGGTCTGTGGCTGTTAGCTTTAGCAGATTAGCTTTACCAATGGCTCAATAATTTACAATTACAATTTCCTAATTTATATAATTTAACAAGTGTAAAAAAGCATTGCATTTCTTTTGTATGGGGTCACTTTTTCAAAATATGTCATTATGTTTTAAGCTATTTTGTGGCTTGAGTGTAAACAACTTAAATGAATGGGTTTGAAAGAAGAATATTTTTGGTCAATTTAGTCAGCCTCTTCATTAATGAAAAGAAACACTGAACAGAAGGATAGTGGTCCAGTCTCCATGCTACACTAATGATAGTATTAAAGCTTGCCTCTGTGTAC
Source organism: Etheostoma cragini (assembly GCF_013103735.1). Classification (NCBI taxonomy): domain Eukaryota; kingdom Metazoa; phylum Chordata; class Actinopteri; order Perciformes; family Percidae; genus Etheostoma; species Etheostoma cragini. The sequence continues at coordinate 3,722,841 of NC_048427.1, read as the reverse complement.
ACATGTCTGTGCCTGTATTATTTGTGTCCCCTTCAAAATGTATTGCTTGAAAAAGAAATCGCAATTATGTTTTCCAAAATCGTTCAGCTCTACTCAGCGTCATTTTATTTTAACTAAACACTTAATTGTCTAAACAAGTTCTGATGTTTTTGGATCTTCATTGTAGAACATAGAGCAGGGTTGACCCTGCCGACCTGATCAGAGACTCAACAGTGTGCAGTTCTTACGTTTTGTGAATAGTCTGGAATAGCTGTTGGCCCTCCACAGAAACCCCAGCACTGATTGCATAGGCTTGGGACAGCTTGTCCTCCTTTTCTGTCCGTGCTCGATTGGCAAGCTGTGGAGAGTCAAAACAGAACAAAACACATTCTTAACATTGATCATTATTTGATTTGACAGCTTTGAACTATGAAAAGCTTTTTATTTGCAATAACAACAGGAAAGCTTCAACTTTTGTCTGTTTTGGTTATTGGCTCAAGGAAATCTTGCACACAACCTTTTGCTCCTCAGGAGAGACTAGATTACATTTTCTAAATGTAATTAACATACATAACTGCCACAACAATGTGATCTCTCCCATTGGCTCAACAATAATTACTTTCAACAATTTACCCACAAATCATTCTCATGTAGAATCACAGCGTCGAGCTTAGCCAAGCTTTAATGTAGAAGAACACCCTGAACCGGCCACTGTCATTTAGTCACAGGGCGTGATTAAGACGCAAACATTTATTTGAGCATGTGCATTATCTATATTTAAGATTTTATTGTTCCATTTCAGGGGCTGGATCCTCAGTCTACATTTCTAGACCAAATAGGTCATCAAAAGCTGACAAAAGTAAACGGTATATACTTTACATGCCTCATTAGAACAGAATCCATTGTAGCAGGTACTTTCTTTTATTGAGCATTCACTGGCCCTCGAGAACTCTTGAAGTCAGGATATATTAAGTGCCTGCATCATATTTACCGGGTGGAGGATCACAATGGAAATAAACCTTGTGGGCTTTAGTGTGTAAATCCTCAACAATTTGTATGTGTGTATTACGTATACTTTGTCAAATCAAATCATATTAACCAGATACAGTACTTCCAACTTAACTAGACCAATTAATAGCCTGATGATGGAAATGGAAATTAACTGGCTGTTAAATTCATTCATCACACACATCGTCAATATATGTAAAAAGGACAAAAAGACTTACCTTGCTAACATTCAGTGATGCTAGTGGGGGTGGAGTCTCAGTGCGGTCATTAATTATGTCCACATCAGAAACATAGGCTAGGTTGATCAGGATGACGTCGTTGAGGTTTGGCTTACCGCTGGAGGAAGCACATTCTTTGGAAAAACTTAAGTCAAGGCACACAACTTCTTCACAATACAAAATGACTGTTTTAAATCTGACCCCTCGTGAACCTGGCTGCACAGAGGAGCTTATGATACATAGAACACTGACTGACTGACTAACACTGACAGTGAACAGTAGTGCCAGTTACAGAGGGAAATGCAGTGCTGCCACCTATAGTAGTCACAGATGAATGAAGAATTGTTAGAAATCCATTAACATTGAGTACAGCATATGCACATACATACAGCAGCAAAGCAAGTATTCACTTTGTGAGTCTTTGCCGACGCCCCAAAAATGAACTTGTCTTTTAGGTTAATAACCCAATTGGCAGCTTGACTTATCTTAGAAAATGTCAGATTAATTAACTCAGCTATGGCATCTTGATCTATAGGCGCACTGGTTTGCAGTCAGAAGGATTCAAGTCCTTCATTTTCCTGGAATACATTTTTTTAGTGAAAACAACAACAAGCTGAACTTCTATAAAAAAAAAACATATACACAAAAGAAATTAGCAATTTTATCTTAATGCAATGCGGTTTTCTAAAACCCTGACGGACCAGGTCCTCAAGGTGTCGACCCCACTTGCCCTGTCATGTCTGGGATACAGGAAGGGCTTCTAAGACTCGAAAACGGGATTCAGGTGCACGACAGGCTTTCCCCATATTTTTGTCCGATGAATATTTAATATAATACAAGTGGCACACACACAAGTTAGGACAAAATTTGACCCGTTATGACAGTGACCTTAACGTTTGACATAAGTGGTAACAGACTGATCTTCATTTCATTCTGATCCATACATCCTTAGATTAAAATATGCTCTGTAAAAGAAAGTTTTGTGTAAGTGCCCAGGCGCATTGTCTGACTCAGATGGCTGTACTGATTAATTTGACTGATGTCAATTCAGTTTCTTGGACAGACACTACATTTTCAAATGGATCAAACAAACTAAAAGGTCTGTGATGCTAACTTCCAAACAGTATTAACTGCTATCAACTTAGTTATTTGGTGTTTTACCCCCAGATAGCCTGACCATGTTTATGTCAACTACACCTAGACAGTAGTTTCAAAAGTTGGGTCTGGGGGACCACCAGGGGGTCATTCAGAGGAATTATTTATTTTCATTATAATTCCATCCATATGAAACACAAAGACATTGACCATTTTCTTTATAGGTTTAATATACTTCCTGTAATGGGTTGGTCCAGCGTGCCACCTAAATAATGTATATTTTACTTAAAACCATCTTCAGCCAAAGACTCATACCCCCAAGCTGTTTATGCAGGGAGCAATCAAACGTTAAATTTGTCCCAACTCTTTTGCAGAGTGGACATCAGCGGACTGGGAGGACACTGAGGTCCCTCTGGACTCACTAACTGAAACTAGACTCACATTTCTATTCTTTACATTCACACACTGCAACTTCAGCAGAGTGCAGTATACATTTTTTTCACATGTACGTTTGAAGGGCATACTTATTAGTTTAGATTGCTAGTACTTGCGTTTTTGATTGCTATCTAATGGATTCCCTGCACTATTCTTTGTTCAGTAGTTTTTATTTGTGTACTGCTGCTGTGACAGGTGGATTTCTCCTCCTGGATAAATTAAATATCTATATGTAAGATATATATATATGTCTAATGTAAATCTAGCCATCTATACCCACACCCATGTGTGGTGTAACGTTAGACATGTTCACCAGTAAGCTAAGGTTGGTTGTAATAAACTCATGATGCCTGGGCCACTTGTAGTTGGATGAAATTAAATAGAATCGTAACATAATTCTGACCACAATCAACCAACAAATACAATGTCACCGGAATCCGTTGAGATTTGGAGTGGAAGCCCAGCTGATAAGCTCGGGGATGCTAATACCGCTAATTGAGCTAGTAGCGGCAGTGTGGGGTTGACCGACAGTTAGCATGTTAGCCGAGCTAACAGCAACTTCATTGTAACGTTACCGTGGATGGGAACTCGATATCCATTCATCACCCGCTTTTAAAAATAAAGCGTTAGCATCTCCGAACAACGGCACCACAAAATATGTGAAGTTAATCTGTGTACCCGAGCAAAGAGCGGGATTCGCTGAATGACAGTTAGCTTGCTAACTAGCAACGGTTTGTGCCTGTTGAGAGCACACAGCCATGATGCCTTACTAGGATACGTTGCCAGATAGTGATCCATGTTGAGGTCTGGCAATACAATGAGTGGGTTCACAACACATGCCCTTCTTAGCAAATAACGGGAAGCCGTTAAATAAGCCGGCCACTTCTATAATGTCTTCAACAGATAGGGGGTGTATGGGTAACTACATTGAGAATTAAAGTATTTAAAACGGACAAAGATAGCTATGTAACTCAGCTACTACCAATTACGCCTGCGCGGATCACTATTTGACATCTTTTCGGTTACCCTACAGGCCCTTGCAGCCAGGCAGGCCAGCAAGCCGTCCACAGCTCGAAACAAACAAAGGATACTCAGAGTTAACATCTTGGACTGGTAGTCAAACGCGACCACCTCTCCTTGTAGACGTTGGCCCAAGCAGGTGAGGCAAGAGACATGGCTCCCGACGCTGAAATACTCCCCCGGTCCAGGAGCCGCCATCTTCTCCGCCAGGAAACCGGAGCGCCTGCCTTACGTAAAATGACGTGATGTCGTATGGAGACGAAACCTGGGCGTGTCGAAGAACGTCACGTGATGGTCATTTATTCTACGACGAATTATTTATATTTATCCTACTATCAAAAAATCTACAAACCCCCAAATCTTTAAAAATCTTTAAAAAAAAATATATATATATATATATATATATAAAATAAAATCAAAGACATTGTAATTGCCTTAACTGCTGAATCAAACTTTATTTTTTTTAATTATTTTTTTTCTTGAAATAATTTCTTTACCAATTAACCCCTGGTATATATGTCTATTACTCCCCTAGCTCTGGGGAGTTATTCCCCGGAGTCCTTGTGTTCTTTCCGCCCAACATTTTTCCTTTGATTAGGGAGGCTCCAAAATCACTGTTGCAGCTGTCGCCGTGGTCCTGCTAAAATAAAAATAACAATAAAAAATGGTTTATTAGTCCCCATTGGGGAAATTACTGCACTACACTCTGTGTACACACTTTTGTTAGTACTCACACACAGGCCTGAAATACACACACATGCACTATACATGGAGAGATGTCAGAGTGAGTGAGCTGCCAGTTGAACCAGCACCCTGAGCAGTCAGGGGGGTACGATGCCTTGCTCAAGAGCACCTGGCAGTGCCCAAGAGGTGCACTGGCATCTCTCCAGCCACCAATCTACACTCCCAACTTTTTGGGTCCATACGGGGATTTGAACCAGTGACCCTCCGGTTCCCAACCCAACTCCCTATGGACTGGGCTACTGCCACACGTCCTGCAATGCCCTGTTACATCCTGCTACGCTCTGCCGTGCCCTGCAACGTCCTGTTGTGCCCTGTTACATCCTGCTACGCTCTGCTGTGCCCTGTTACATCCTGCTACGCTCTGCGGTGCCCTGCAACGTCCTGCTGTGCCCTGTAATGTCGTGCAGTGCCCCGCTTTGCCACAAACTACTACAAACTACTATTTCTAGTCACTGTTCCATTATATTTTATTGTGGCTGTTATTGTCACTATTTATAACACCCCCAACCGGCCCTATCAGACTCCGCCTACCAAGACCCTGGGTCTTCCTAAAAGGAAGTCTTTCCTCACCACTGTCGCAGTGCTTGTTCTTGGGGGAATTACTAGAATTGTTGGGTCCTTGTAAATTATAGTGTGTTCTAGACCTACTCTATCTTTAGTGTCTTAAGATAACTCTTGTTGTCTAGTTTTTTAATAAATAATTTGAAAAAAAAAAAAACAAAGACAGCAAATTATATTTACTATTTAAAGTAACTATATATAACTGTTAAATGTTTCTGAGACGGTGTGATTTTTCATCTGATGACCTAAATAAATAACCTGTAACAGCAAACAAGAAAAAAGCCAATGCCTTTGCCTGGTCTGATTTTTCCAGCAAAGTCACAAAATGATTTACTTCATGTAGACCGGCTAAATAGCATCTCTACAGTCACACATTCTGAAGGGTCACAGATTTTGCAATAACATTTATTTATTTATAAAATAACTTTACAATGCACTGTGGGTGTATGTCAGTAACCAACATTAAATTATGTCCCCCTTTCATTTAGCCCCCGCTTTTTATTTTGTTTCATTTCGTGTTTTGTTTCTTTCCCCTTGTCCTCCTGTTAAGAGTCCTTGCTTTGTCAAATGGGATTTGCAACACTTGAAATGCAACAATGTATCTGTAACTTATTCTCTTATTGTAAATGAATGATTCTCTGTCTGAGCAAAATATTAATCGCAACTATATGACCTCCTGGTAACGCTAAGTTATATAATACAGTGGTATACTCAGTAATATACAGTGGGCAATAGAGTAGGGTTGCACAATATTGACAAAATGTGATATTGCAATATTGATTATGAATATTGGCATAAACTACTCAAGCAGTAGCGGTTGTTATAGCAACACAAGACACTCTAGGCTGCTTTTTTAAAACAAAAACGCTAAGTGTGAACACCTTAGTATCTCAAAATAACTTAGTATCTTACACATAATGACTTAGTGTCTCAAAATAATGACTTAGTACCTTTAATAATGAGACTCTTTCTCAAAATATGCTAAGTCCCCATTTTTAAATACTAATTCATGAGTTTGAGATAAATACTAACTCATTATTTTGACAAAATTTCTCATTATGATTATAATTTTATTTATCACATTGGCGGAAATAGGCTTCCATACTGCATGCTGCAGCACTTCCTGAACTACAAAATAATCAGGAAAGATTCTCTTTTACTCTGTAACCAGGGTTGCAGCTTGATTTTCGCATCCACATCCAAGCAACGTTGCATTTGGGAGAAGACGCAGTCATGGAGGCCGTGTACACCCAAGGCATCTGGATGGCTGAAAGTCTCCAGCGGAGGACGATAAGTCAAGAACAAATGTGGCTGGTTGTCACTCACATTGGAGACCCCAAAGCAGCTTTCCTGCTCGTCTTTCCTTTCACATACTTCATCAGCAAACGAGCTGGAGTTGCGGTGCTTTGGGTAGCGGCGATATCGGAGTGGTTAAACTTGGTGTTTAAATGGTAAGGCAGGGAGAAGCAGCATGTTTAAATATTATTTTTAATGTGTAGCTTTTAGTTACCTCTAACATGTTAGCACGAAGCTACAGTTTGCTGTTGCCATTCAGATCAGATGATATTAGGTAGATATTCATATTTTATTTACAACAATGAAGTCAGAAAGAAATATATATTTTATTTTGTTGACGTTGCAGGAAATGCAGTCCCACCGTGTGTACTGTTCGAGGTGAAACCGATAAAAGCGGAACCTTCTATATAATGGACATTTATAGAGTGACGGTTGTAATTAGCAGTGGCATTTTATTTTGATTCTGATAATTGTTTACATATGTTTACAGATGGATCCAGGGACCCAAATGTGTTGGGCATTGTTTAAACCTCGAAAAAAATCCAATAGATTATCTACACACACACACACACACACACACACACACACACACACACACACCATGCAGTCTACAATGGATAGACAAGGTTAAACAATCAGAATAAAACTAGAATGTCACAGCTGAAATGCACAGTTTTTAAACCAGTTTCAGAAACCTTATAAAACGGGTAATAGATGTATATTTTGTTCAATACCAGCACAAATGGCCGTAGATGGGAACAAGGTTGCTGGTGAATTGGTTTAAAGAGAATTATGAATTGTAAGGAAATATTTTAGAAATTACATTTTTATAATTTCAATTTTATTTGTAGTATCACATCATAACATCAGTTATCTTGGACACTTTACAGATAGAGTAGGTCGAGACCACACTCTAATTAATTTACTGTACATGGACCCAACAATTCCAGTAATTCTCCCAAGAGCAAGCATTAGTGCGAGAGTGGCGAGGAAAAAACCTTACTTTTAGGAAGAAACCTGGGACAGACCCAGGCTCTTGGTAGGTGGTGTCTGACGGGGCCGGTTGGGGGTGTGATGAACAGTGGCAATAACAGTTACAATTAAGATAATGGAACCATGACTATGAATAGTAGTCATAGTTGTTCATGGCACAGCAGAGCACCGCAGGTTGCCACTGGATGCAGCAGAGCATAGCAGGACACAGCGGGGTGCGGCAGGTCAAGGCATAGCAAGGACCACATCTTATACACTATGAAATTATAAAATCTTGGTAGGAATTATGGGATAAAGGTAAACAGGGCACTAGAACCTGAAAGGGAAATGAGTATTACATGATTGTTGTACAAACAATGTAAGGACAAACAGAAGTAGATTTAATATCCAGAGTATAAACGCTACCTAAAGTCATGCTGTTACAGACTCTGGTACCATGTACGTTTACGACCAATATAAAATGTTCGTTTCACAGGATGTTGTTTGGAGAAAGGCCTTTCTGGTGGATAGGTGAATCAGGTCTGTTCGTCAACAAGCAACCCAACGTGCACCAGTTTTCCTCCACCTGTGAAACCGGCCCAGGTGAGAAGTCCTAAAAGAAAAATATAACATGCCATCACAGACAGTACACTTAATTCACTGCACTTGTCAGCTGTAAAGCTAATGTCCGTCTCTCAGGGAGTCCATCGGGACATGCGATGGTGACGGCAGCAGTCTGGTGGGTCGTGGTGTCCTCACTGGGGTCATCCCTGTACTTGCGCACTCACAGGTATATATGCTGTTTTGGCTTTGAAAAACGCACTGCTAAAGAAATTGAAGCATAGGAGAGCTTTTTTTGAATGAATATCTCTTTCTCTGTGGCTCCAGTGTGGTGTTATCAGCTGCTCCCTACCTGCTCTATGTGGTGATGCTGGTGGCAGTTGGAATCTCCAGGATCTTTATCCTCGCCCACTTCCCTCACCAGGTCATCGCTGGCTCCATTACAGGTCTGACCTACAGTTCCATGCACAAGCTTAAACATGGAGTGCGGGTAGGCTATATGGGTTTAATCCTCTCTCTTTACATATCATTTTACATAACAAATATTGATACATATATACTGTACATAGTATATTCTCTGGAAGATGAATGGATAAAACAACGTTGGCTGTTTTGGGCTAAACTGAATTGAAGCACTTCTTCACATTGATGCAAAAATCATGTTCATTCAAAATTACTTTAAAAAAAACTCTAGTTAATTGATGTGCAACAATTTCCACAGAGATATTAACTGCCATACAAACAGTATAGAAAAACGGGTAAACAAATGTCACAGAATATATTGTTAGCAATTTCATAGCATTTGTTCTCTACCCTTTACAACCCCAGAGGTTAAGCAATACAGTATATCTTTCATTGCAAAGTTCAAGTGATTGTCTTTCCTTTGTCAGGTTTCATTCTGGGGATTGTTCTGAGCCGCAGAGTACCAGAAGGACGCCCCCTGCTGTTCTTCTTTAGCTTCAGCATCGGTCTGCTGCTCGGAACGCTGATGCTGCATGCTGGACTGCAGCAGCTGGGAATCGACCTCTCCTGGTCAGTCTTTTTTATTACATTTATGTGTATTGGTGAGTCTCTTCAGTGCGTAATAATCTCTGTGAAGTGAAGTAAATCTTTCTTTCCTAGACTGGACATATTCTGTCTATTCCACAGGTCTATCACCTTGGCTAAGAAATGGTGCAGGCGAGCAGAGTGGGTTCGTTTGGATTCAGCCCCATTCTCATCTTTGACTCGAGACTGCGGGGCCCTTCTGGGTTTGGGACTGGCCCAGTACTGGAAGCCAGGCGGATATTCTCTGCCTTTGGCTCCACGGGCTTTGTCTCTGGCCATTTCGTCCATGGGACTGTACCACGTCAATCGTCTGCCGCTCCCGGTCCGACCACAAGGACTCTTCTATGGCCTGTTCTTTGTCAAATTCGTCATAGTGCCTCAGATAGTCATGGTGCTTGTGCCTGGACTGGTTTACCTGTTCACACGCAAAAAGAAGAAGGACTAGAAACTATTTCCCCCTCAATTTTAAAGGTGTCTTTCACACCTCCAAAGACTATAGCTTCCTCCTGAGTTTCTGGGCACTTTAAATGTCTATGTTATGTATTTAACGAGTGTGGAAAAGCTGTAGGTAGTTACTCGACATTTGTTTTTGTTCACTTACAATTCAACTTGCAGGAGTCTTCAGTCAGAGACGTAATGTTTTTAAATGCTTACATGGTCCTTAAAGCTATAGTAAGTTGTTTCTGTCTCCCCCGTGAGGAATTCTAAATGACGACGAAATTGTCGGCGCCTCCACATGATACAAGCCTTGCTTGATTGCGCATTTGCAGTAAATCTAGAGTTAATACTATAGTATCTTTGGGGAAATCTTGAGTTGTTCTGTGGGAAAATTGCAGTTTTGAGGTATTGCACATCACAAAATATGATACATGCTTGAAAACCCCATTGGGCAGGGTCTAGCTTCTGAACATCTTTTTGATCATTTGTACTCTCTTTATCGACGATGTTTCAACCCTCAGACCTTAGCATTAGGTAAAAGATTGTTTAAATCAGATTGAAAAAAGAAAAGCAGCTCCAGCAGGAGACCCGGAACGTCCCTCTTCTGCCTTGTCAAAACAGAGCACCTACATTGCCCACATTACAACTCAACCACCAACAATTCAGTTCTGAGAGTCGGGTGTGTTATGCTAGTAGTAGGTAGTCTTGAGCCGCATCTTTTTAACTCACAGATTTCTATGAATGTAGTCTTCATCCAAAACTGACGCTGACTCAAGTAACATCAATTGAGGCAATTTGTCAGATTTTGCGTAGCTTTATCTGGAGGCCCAAGACTTGTACATTCACAATGGAAAATTCAACAATTAAAAACATATTTTAGTCAAACTTTGTTTAAAAAGTCAACAGATGTATGTCGATGTAAATTACAAGAACACTTGACAAGCCAATAGAATCCAATGCAACAACACCATTGTTTCAAATATTAATAGCTCTAAGAATGCAGTATTTTTGGTAGTTGTAATGGATTATATTATACTGTATATCAGTTTGTTACTTTGTCGACACACTGGTGTTTTGTTTTGAGGACCAAAATCCTCCAAATTACATGTGTATGTTCTAAAATAAATGAATGACATGCAGGGCGTTTCAGTTGGTAACCATTTATAAATATGTTCTTTTTTTCTCCAATACATAGGTTTAACTGTACAGATTACAATCATTTATCATGAGATAAAAACACATTCTCTTTTATTGTTTTTAATTAAACTTTTCATCACAGCGATCTGAAAGCTCACATTTACAGACAAGAGAACTCTGCTCAGCAAGCAAATACATTAAAATAAAATAAAATAGAACCTTTTGCTTTTGTCTGGTGAGGTTGAAGGAAAATGATAAGGATAGTTCAGGGATAGTCTCCTTATCTTGATCAGAATATTATATCACACACCAGAGTCAGAACACTGCTATACATGTTTCTGTTTCTGCTTGAGCTCATTGAAAGAATAGAACATGCATCAGACTATTTACAGCAAACTAATATACATAGACAGCTTGAAACCATACACCCTCAAATATCCTCAATTTAGAAGTCTTCTTAAATTAAGTATAATACAGTTTTACCTTCTGCAAAGATAAGTAGGACATCTCTCTGGTAGCAGGTGAAACTGAGAATGTCTCTTTCGATATTCTTTATCAGAGCTCCCAAAATAAAATGTTACGGACAAATGGTCTATAACCTTTCCCACATATACAAATAACTCCATAGTCTCATTATTCCACTTTCTCTATCACCCAAACTCCAAATATAGAGTCATACTTGTTTTCTTTTCTTTTTTTGCAGTGGATTCGACAATTTCAAGATGTGTGCAAGACCAGTGGATTAGACTGGCTAATTAAGAGATAGACATAGAATTTTTTAATGAAGTGGAAATACTTAAATAAGATTTGAAACAGACTTGCTTCACTTACAAACCCGAGCTGGACCGAGTAGAATATCTGAGTCAGTACATACAACTTGTGCTAGAAAGTCTATACATTTTCACTAGTTTGAAAACATTGTTTGCTCTTCATATTGTCATTCATCACTGCTTTGTAAATCATATAATTATAATAGTGTCTATGATAGTCTGGTATCACTGGTCAGAGGTCTTCCTGATCACACAACCACTTTTTCTAAATGCAACAATCGTAACAACAAAAGTAAGTAAAATACATAAAGTGCACCCTTAGTTAAGAACTTAACAGGCATTTTTAGTGCAGAAGTGACGGAATAAAAATGCATTGTGGGTAAAAGGAAACGACACAAACGAATGAAGGAGAAAGGGAAATGTCTGTAACAGTGGTCCTGTATGCATTTGCTTGCTTTAAATCGCTGAGCACTATCCATTGTAACCCATCACTAGCATATGTACTGTATTATCTCTCTTAGGAACATAGCCTAATTACCTACGGATGAGGGACAAAGACGAACTTTAATGTGCCACATGATAAAATCACCTACCACAAGTTTTACTATTCATCATTTGACCCGCATCATTCCTTGATTTGAAATTCCTGTAACCAAAAAAATAAAACTAGAAACTAATTTATTGCACTTGAGGGCAATTTAAATAAAAATCTAATACAGCAATCGGTCCTTGAAACAAGTTTTATGAATTTTGCAAAAACATCATATGAGCTTGTATAAAATGAAAGAAACTGATGCTTTGCCTGTTTCTATAAGCAGATGATTAGTATTCAAAGCTGTTAATAATGCAAAAAAAAAAAATCTATCACAATTAAAAGCTGGTCCAATATGTCAATAAAACTCTTGAGATTGCAGCCTTGACACTAAGGTATATAACGAGGTCTGTGATACAGTAATGATACTAAAAAAGAAATATGGAAAAGTAATCATTTCCATCTGAACTTCAGAAATTAGGTAAAATGACTGATTTAAAAAATGATGCAAAAAAGGAGTAAGGACCATGTGCAATTGTTACATTTTCATTCTACCAAAATGCAGTTTAGATTGTTACATACATGCACTTTGTGGTACTCTGGGTACGATTTGAATCTCAATGAACAGGCCAAACATGTTAATGTTCTAGCTTCTTAATGTAAGGAGTAGCTGCTTTTCTATGTGTTTATGTCATTGCAATCAGGGTATTTTGGGGGTTTGGAATGTGGGTTGGACAAAAAACAACATTTGAAGACGTCTTGGTAGATTATACTGTGCTGTTACTATTTTTTGACATTTTACAGAAAAAGAAATAATCTGCAGATGAATCGATAAAGAAACCACTTGTTAGTTGCAGCCTTCAGATCATTGAGGAAGCATTGCAGCATAGAAAGCATTTTCTTTCATTAAACCATGACAAAATCATTTTTATTTTGACACAATAGAGGTAATTATATCATTCAAAGTTGGTCAATGTCCCTCATTCCTTATCCTGGTTGGTTTTCCACATCCATGTGACTAGCAGTGGGACACAAAGGCAGGGTTAACAGTATACAATTCAAACGCAAACTATGTTTTCTTCCTATGTACAATATATAACTTAATTATAAATATTGTCATTTTTCTCTAAGTACTGAGTTGTTGAGCCATTTGTATTTTCTGAGCAATGTACAGTATTGAACATATAATATTGTATTACATAGAATAGAGCCTACTAGCAACCTTGGTTAAGAGCACACTTTGAAAGAACAGAAGATGGATACAAGTCCACAAGTAGAGTCCGATGATTAGTCCTTTCACTCCTACGGTCCCACCTGTTGTGTTCACTTGTGGGAACTTTGTGCCACGCAACATTCTGGAAGTGCACTAGTCTTTGATTTAGTATGAGATCAGAACTTAGGACCCTCCTGTTATCCCACCTGTGTGCAGAACATGTTAAGGAAATAATTACTTCTCACTGTTAGTTATGTTTTAAAGATAATGTCTAGTATCCTTAATGTGTGGTTTTCTCTCTGACTGTCTCTGATGAGTTCTTAAAGATGAGTTCGTCCATGTCACATACACAAGGGTCAGCAGCGTCTGCTGTTGAGCTAAATATTTGTCTCCTCTCAATCCCACTAACATGCCCAGTTCAACCACCCAATCACAGACAGGCCATCACACGTTTGACTCCACAAATGGTCTCTTTGGTTTGATGGGGGAGGTGGGGCCTTGGGTCCGGGAGTCACGCGAGAGCTGGCGGTACATGTTGTCCTGGTAGGCCTGTGCCACGGGCAGAGTCCTCGCCACCTTCACATCGGGGTAGGTGGGCACCTGGCTGACCCGCTCCAAGATGTCCCCACTGCCCCGGGAGCCGTTGGCCAGCTTGCCCAGCGAGGGGGGCTGGGACTGGGTGTAGTAGTCCTCCTCCAACAGGTGTCCATTCTGGGCGTTGTTGGTCTTGTTGTAGTAGGCAATATTGCCCAGTGAGGCGGGGGGACTGTAGGTGGAGCCTTGCTGGACCAGCTGGCCAGGCGAAGTGGGGCTAATGGCAGAGTCCATGGATGTCATTGCCCTGGACCGCGAGGGTTGATGCAGATACTGCTGAGTCCGCGCCGTCTTGTCTATGATGCCCATGAAGGGTGTGTTTCGAGAGCGGGTGGGCTCGCCCGGATACAGCCCACCACCACCCTGGGAGGGTGAAATGGGAGACATGTCATCACAAGTGCGCTCATATGTGGTTTGCAGGGGGATCTCCATCTGCTGAATGGAAGAGGAAGGCCTGAAACCGGGCGCTAAATTTGAGGTGGATCCAGTTGAAATGTTGTTGCTGGAGGGAGAGAATCGAAGGCCTACGCTCTGAGAATGGATAAGAGGCCTGGGTGTGGGCACATGCTGCTTCATCTCAGTAGTATTGGCACTGACGGGGCGTCTCACCATGTGGGGGATCTCAGGAGATCCCAGCTGGCAGGGGGGCATGGCGTTGGCTCGCTCCAGTATGTGTTCAGACACTGGGTAGTAGGCGGCTGACTGGCTACGGCTTATCTGAGGTGTCTGGCTGTAACGGATGCCCCCCGGGCCCCCGCTGCTGGCGCGGTAGGCAGAGGAGGGGCGTTGGGGTAGCTCATCCTTCAACAGGCCCGACTCCATAACCCCTCCTCGGCCACCGTGCTGACAGAGGGCCCCAGAACTGAGGCTGGCCTGGACCTGGGGCATGGACCGTCCATCCAGGGAAGGCTGGTACACCAGCCGACTCTCAACGTCCACTGAACCCCCCTGGTAGCGACCACCCATGGAGTGACCCATTTGGCCACCGTAGATGCTGTTGCCCATTACATTGCTGGGCTGGTTTGTGCGGACTATTTGGGCTATAGAAGGCTGAAGACGAAGGCCTTGGGCTTGATGGTGCTGGGAGGCCAGAGAGGGCTGAGAGCTCAGCTGGAATGAACGCTGGCTGCTCATTTTAGAGAGGGGGGATTTGGGTCGGCCGGGGAGTTGCTCTGTCTGGTACCGCACAGGTGACCCAGACTGGGACCTGTATAGACAAACACTCTCTACTGGCGGACTGGCTCTGTATTGAGCAGCCCGACGTAAAGGGGAAGGCGGTGGGCTTTGGTGATCCATGCCCTGACCCCCACCACCCATAGAAGGCGGGCTGAAGCCGTAGGACGACTGATGCACTGGGGAGGTATGAGGCGGGCTGTGTCGG
The DNA here is from genome assembly GCF_013103735.1 of Etheostoma cragini. Taxonomy (NCBI): domain Eukaryota; kingdom Metazoa; phylum Chordata; class Actinopteri; order Perciformes; family Percidae; genus Etheostoma; species Etheostoma cragini. The sequence goes on along the minus strand of NC_048427.1, from coordinate 3,707,840 downwards.
TAGTGGTTCTGATGTGTAGGGGAGAGGGAGGGCGATATGGGCTGGTATGACCCGCGGGTAGGAGAGGACATGGAAGAGGAGGTGGGGTGATATTCGTAGGGCTGGCCCATGGGCGAACCTCCAGTTAAATAGATGTGATCTGGATGTGTGGGGGAGAGCGGTGGGCTCTGAATGATGGGAAGGCTGGAAGAATTGGTGTGAGACTCAGGTGGGGGCAGACCCACAGACATGGCCTCCAGCTCCTGCTCCAGGTAGTCCTCGTCCTCAAACAGGTCCTGGACAGGCTCCATGTCTTCCAGACGAGGTTCTGGGGGAGGAGGAAGAGGCATGGACAAGGACAGGGACAGGGACTCCTCGTCTTCTGGGGGAGGCGTAGGAGGAGGGGAGGGAGGAGGCTCCAGCTCCAGGTCCTGCTGCTGGTGCTCTTCCTGGTTGAGCTGATGATATTCCTCCTCCACCCTCTGGAGCAGCCGAAGGATCTCTCGGTTGTTGGGGCACTGCTTTATGGCTTCATTTAGGTCCTCTAAGGCTTCAGGAAATTGTCTGAAAATAGAAAAGTTTTGGGGGAAAAGTTATATTTGTCCAAAATCGCTACAATTGACAACACAGAAAACTGTATGGAAGAGCATATTGGAGTCACTATTGTGAGAGAAGAACGTACAGTAGCTCTATAGACAATTTTAAATGTATAACACAGAGTATTTCACATATTTAAATGACTATGATGTATACAGAGGAAGGGAGTGTACCTGCTGCTACGCTTGGCGCGTGCTCTGGCATAGTATGCCTCATACGATTTTGGTTTCAGTTCAAGTGCCTTTGTAGCAAATTCCTCAGCCATCCCAAAGTCCTGGAGAGATTGAACAACACCCAACATATATCAAAAGTCAAGACATAGGAAAACATAGCATCATCCTCAGTATGTTCAGAGGTCTTATACTGCTTGGTTTGCTTCTTTATCACGATAAATTTCCAAAAGAGAATCTAAAACAAGTCTACTTCAGTAAATCCCGGAAAAAAATTTCAACAATCATTCGTGGTGGTCCTCGGCAGACTTACATTCATTTTCCTCCGACATCGGGACAGGTTGAGGAAGAGTGATACTTTGAGTTCCCTGAATGTCTTGAGGTCCTCGCTGAAGCCTTCACGTGGAAACTTTTTGAGGGCATACTGATAACGCTGCGCTGCCTCCTTCACCTTCCCCTTCTGTTGGACAAACAGAAGGAAATGTGGTTATCCTCCCTTCACAGTGAAATAAAAAGCTAATCTGAAAACCTTCCCAATAGGAACCAGAGCTAGACATTCAGATACATTATCATAACATTAGTTAAAGGGGCCATATCATGCTTATTTCCAGGTTTATACCTGTATTTTTGGTTTCTCCTAGAACATGTTTACATGCTTTAATGTTCCAAAAACACATTTATTTTCTCATACTGTGGGTCTGATACCTGCATTTTTTGGTCTTTTGCATCTGCCTTATCATTGCAGCTGGGCAAAAACTGTAACTGTAACCTCGCATGAAGAGTCATGATTAATATACTGTATGTATTTAATATAACAAAATTTGTTCTACCTTGGCCACAAAGTATTGCTCAGAAAGAAATAGGATCGATACACAGTTTTTGATGAGAAAGTGATATTAAATATGTATGTTGTATGATATTAGTATATTTTTACATTTCACATTTAGAAGATATTTATCATATCACAGATTTATTTTTAACTAAATCAATAAAAAGTTGAGCTCCAGAGTTCCTGTTCCCTGACCTTGTAGTAGCTATCCCCCTCCTCGATGAGTTTGCTGAGTAAGATGATCATGATGTCGGGTTTGGAGGTGGCCATGGCCCATGTGGCTGGACCTGGGTAACACAGGAAAAGAGCAGATGAAAACAAAAACACAGTGAGAACGGTACACAGCAATGAGCAGAAGAGGGGGAAGGAAGGAGCGACTGGGAGTCACACTACACACAACATTAATAACAGGGATGAGGACAACAGCCAAAATGGGGAATGGAGGAGAAAAGACAGGCAATCCACTGCAGAGAAAAGATTACAAAAAATCTGCTCTGACACCTCGAGAACACTGTGACCTCGCTATGGGACATCAGACCTGGGTCAAATACTACTTGCCAATTATTATTATTTTTAACCTTGGTGAGAGTCCAGTTTGTCTAATTAGAGTGCAGAAAGAGCACATTGTGAATTGTTTTCAAATTGTTGATTAAACTATTATTTGTAGCAATTATCTGCAAATATGTTTTGGCCCAGGCAACCCCCCCCCCAAAAACAAAAGCTGTCATGTCTTTCTATCAACACACACTTTCTGTCTTGTCAAGAAGTGCAGATGTACAGTCATTGTTCGTACTACTGACTGATTTAGCGATGTGATCAAAAACAGCAGCAGAGCAGGACAACTTGTGTCATGTATTTAAACAAAAAGGGAAAAAAGACACTTAATCCCTTAAGACTGTTTGTCCCTTGACTAAAACTAACGTGTCTTTTCTGTATCTGCGCAACAGCAATCCTTGACACACGTACACACCACAGAGATGAAAAGGAAGGGGATCTTGCACGAGGAGACACAGGGCAGTTACTATAAACAAAAGAGGCAAGCAGGAGGGATATAACGGAGCTCTGCAGGCGTTTGCTGTCCTCTGAGCTGGTGGCGAGGGTAGGATGCTGCTGACTGGCCTAGCTGACATTGAGGAAACGTCTGAAAGATGAACGATGCACAGCACCGTGGTTTATCACCTCAGTCTGTGGTGGTTGTGGCGGTACAGAGAAATTACAAATACATGCACTTCAGCTAAATCACTACCACGCAAGTGTTACTGAGGGCTTCCGTCATGCATCTGTGGGATGGAAGGTCAACACTTTGATACGACGTCACAGGCTGGAGGCAGGGCATGCTGTCATTAACCACTTGGATGTTAGCATCTACCTCTAGGCAATCCCGACCGCATCACTGTCAGTGCTAATACCTTTGCATGTTATTATTTGTCAGTTTGAGAAGATTTGGTAGCTAAGCTGGCCTGCCGACACTTAGGACGATACAGACAACACAGAGAGAGGAGATAGAGCTGTCAAAATGCCTGGTGGGGTGAGAAGTCGACAGCCTTGGCTTTACCTCGGGGCCGACTGGGCAGCGTCTGACATCCTGGGGCCGAAGAGAGAGGCGGAGGATGGGGGCAAGAAGAGGGGTATTGGGTGAGGGGGTGGAGAAGGAGGGGTTCATGAGCAAGGGAAGGAGTTTAAGTGGGAGGGCAGAGCAAGGAGGTGAAGGCCAGAATTGCCAGAGAAAACAGATAGAAACATCGTGAAGGTGAAAGAGAAAGAGAGGAGATGGCGGTGGAGAAGAAGGAGAAGTGAGAAAAGGAACACAAAAAAAAGCAGCAGTGAGAAGCGGAAATAAGTGCCTCAGCAAAAACAAAAAAGGGGGAAAAAAACGAAAACAGAGAGATACCGAAAAGAAACATTACAAGCGCTAATAACAACCTGTCACTGAGCAATCGCAGAAGACTAGAGAAAGGATGGGATTGAGAGAGAAACAGGGAGATAGCTGGACTGATAGAGACAAACAGACAGAGAGAGAAAAAGAAAAACAACACAGTGGCAACAGTAGAACATTAAAAAGAAACGCACATCAGAGCCATAAATAGCTGAGGAAAAGCAGCACGATGCGGCAGTGGGGGGGTGGATGACATATAATAGCAGGAAGTGGTTTAAGCGTCATGGAGACACAAACCTGAATCCATGGCTTATAGCAGTAAAATGCAACATACTGCACTATAATGACCAGCAGGAAGTGTGTACTTAAAAAAGAGTGCGTTCTCATCTTTGAAATCTCCTTTCATGGTCTTTCATGCAGCTCATGCTTGAACTCCAATTAATGACCTTTTCAACCACAATACAATCTCAAAGTGTATCTCATTTCCTGGCGGGCAAATGACCTTTTAATATGGCGCTAAAGGAGAAAGATGCAGCATTTAGAAGAGGTCCCTTGTGAGCTAAATGGTAGGCTCTTTAGTCTGTCAACCTGCTCTCACCTATCTTGGCTCCTTTCTTGAGCAGGGCGACCACCACCGACGTGTTTCTGCAGCCCACCGCCCTGTCAAGAGGACGCATCCCACTGTAGTCTACATGCTCAATCATGGCCCCATGGTCAACCAAGAACTGGACCTGAAGAGACAGAGAAATGTGCTGAGAAAAGCAGGGGAACTTTTAAAAGAACAATCATATGTTGTCCATGTGCTGTCCAAAAACTGTAAACGTGAATGATATCTCTGATCTGCTCCAGACTCCAGTTAGAATAACTTTATTCTAACATTAGGAGAAGTGCAACATTTAAAATCCAGACTCTTTGTCATGCACAGAGGGATTGAAACTGACTCCGGTGTGTATCACTGAATAAGTATTAGTCCCACCCATACAGTTGGTCTGTTTACAGCTAGCTGAATAACTGCACACATTCCAGAAACATTGTACATGAAATGTTGTTATTTTGTGAAGAAGAAAAGAAACAGATGAATCAGAATTGATCATTTGGATATAAACCTCTTACTTTAGAAGTAGTTTTCCGGAACCCAAAGGTCTTTAGGTATATTTAATTTATTATCATAAAAGTCTAAAAAGACTAGCAAGTTTTCACATTTGAGAAGCTGGGGAATGTTTACAAAATGACTTGGATGAATAAGCAACTTTCTAAATAGTTGCAGATTGGTTCTCTGTTGATCGACTAGTCGATTGGCTAACTAACTGTTTCATTATTTATTAATTTCCATGTTTGTGTTAAGAATGAGGAGGTGCATGTCAAAGGGCTCATCCTTAGCGCAGAGAAACATTCCCCCTTCAGCAGGTGAATTTTTGTTAAACTCTGCACATAAATCATTCTGCACCGTAGAGGTCAAACATCAAAGTGATGCAACAATAAGCCAAAAGCCTTTCTGAGTGAGCGTGGGATACACAGCCCTCTACATTCACGGATCTACACTCTTACCACTTCAGAGTCGCCGTAGAAGGCAGCCAGGTCGAGGGGCGTGCGTCCGTTCTTGTCTGCGTGGTCGGTGGCGGCTCCGCTCTCCACCAGGCAGCGGACAACAGGTAAGTGGCCTTTCAGACAGGCCCAGCTCAGAGCGGTCAGGCCCTCCTTATCCACCTGAGACAAAGAGGCTCCTGGGAAGAGAAAAGGCCGCAGTGAGAGTTCTTTTCATAACTACATGCTTATTTCATTTGGATGGATTTTTTAAATTAGCTGCTGATTTAATTTGGCTGCAATTATTGTGAACATAATTTGAAAACTATATTCATGCTCATTTTTATTAGTGCAGTGGTACTTTTTTTCTTTTATGAATTAACTACAGGAGCCTCTAAATCCTGTAGTGACTACAGGATTTAGACAAGTATGAGAAAAGAAAATCCCCAGGTAACAAAATAAGTTTATATTCTTAGGGAATCCATTAGAATATTAACATATTTACCAGTTTCTATTTGTACTTTGGTTTTCTATTTGTTATTTTAAATGTGTGCTAGACCCAGAAATGTACCTTTATAGCAGCTTACCTTGAGTTAGTAAAAACTCAACAGTCCCCAGGTGTCCCTCTGAGGCGGCCATCATTAGAGGAGTACGACCCTGCTTATCAGCCAAGTTGACATCTGCACCATGTGTGAGGAGGAGGTCCACGATCTAAAACACCCAAAATACAGCAGCACCCATGTCACTATGTAACAGCAACTGACTTTTGAACTTGCTTCATGCTTGTGAGTTGGAAAAATTTTAACATTTATCATGCAATCAAATGGAAATAAACTACAAATAGAGTCTCTAGAGTAGAACTGACACATCTTTATTGTCTTTTGAAGTAAGCTAGGGGAAGCAAAACAGATTCTTGGTGTCCACTTAAATGCAAAAGCCAATGCATTCAAATATATGAAAGGAAGGGGATCAGGTGGCCACTAACCTGCCAGTGTCCCTGCCGGACGGCGCTGAACAGCGGCACGATGCCTCGTCTGTTAGGCTGGGCCACAGCCGCCCCCTGCTCCAGCAACAGACGACAAACCTCCAGCTTCCCCCGGCCAGAGGCTGCAGTCAGAGCTGGACGCACATACAGACAATGATCAGGGATGAGATGACAAGAAGTTGGCTAGATGTGGTCATCTCTTTTTGGGCCCTGTATTTCTAAGCGCACGACGTAAAGCACATGGAGCAGGTGCGTTTAGTGCGTGTCCAAATCCACTTTTGCTAGTTTGACGGCTTGGTGTCTCAATTTAATTCAAAGGTGTGTTTTGGGTGTAACATGGAATAAACTAATCAGAGTGCCATCTCCCATTCCCTTTAAAAGCCAGGCACGTTTGTACCTTGGCGCATTGCTATTATGATGGCGGATCTGCACAGTCATATTTTTATTTGTAATATTTTGCATGTGTGTGTGCTGCTGCTGCTCTTCCCTGTGTGTGAGTAACAAGCATAGTGTGTGCACGCTGTGCACAAGCCAAGGCGACTTGACTTGAGACCAGGTTTTTGTTGGTCAATGGTGCAATCACTTGCCGCTGAATCAAAACAGCAATACGCCAAGAATTCACCTGAACACACCTCCCTGTAAGACCAGCGCAAAGATGGGTGCAGGTGCATTTGCTATTTAAACAACATTATCATTTATTTGTCATTCATCATGTTGTTGTCCACCTGAAAGCCAAATATTTCAGCTCTGTTTTTCGCTCTACCAACTCCTGAAGCTGCTAAATGCTCTACTATGTTCACAAGCTAGTTGCTAACTGTCTGAACAGGTAGTGTACAGTGTGTTTTTAGAGCGTTTTAGCCTTCTGCAGCCTCCTTCATAAATGAAGCCATGAGAACGGTGTGAATACAATACTGTTGTGGCATGGACAAGCTGAAGCTCATTTCTGTATAGTTCTGTACAGCCAATGGGAACTGCAAATTTGGGTAATAATTCCCTGTAGAACTATACATTGATGCATGTTATTATAAAATTATCAATTAGAGCTGATACAAATCTATGCCCTATGGGAAAACACAGCATTTCTGGGATTCATTTTAAAGTCTTGCTTTAAAGAGAAGTAGAGCAGAGAAGAGAAGAAAGGAAAAGAGCAGAGAGAGAGAGCCCCTTTACTAAAGCAAGGACCTTTGAAAAGACGTGTTCTCAACTGTAATGATTATAAGTTGAATATTTTAAGCAGAGTGGTAGCAGCCCCAGAGGGAATGACCCTGGTTTCAACTATAGCCCTACCAATACTGGAGTTTGGAGATCGATACTGATGTCAACATTTGGGAGTATAAAATAATTCTGATAACAATATATTAGCCCATGGATTATTTCTTTCTAAAACAATTGGTAACAAGATACATACTAAGCGGGACATTATATGGTTGAAAAATAGACTTTTCATTTTTTTTTGGTGGACAGTGTAACGGTAACACTGTCCCTGCATTTGTATTTACTCAGCTAGCACATAAGTACACTAATACCGATATATGAGATAATATGTCTCGCTGTAGTTCAAACCTATTTATTCTTTGCTGGAAAAACACTTTGATATACACAGTTCAGTAGGTATATCTGTGCATACATACTGTCCCTTTGGCTGTGAAAGAATAATGTATTTTCAGTTGACCTTTCCAGCAACACTGGGATTTTATAAACAGAAAACTATGGCTGAGTGAATACAAGTCACTCAGCCATATAGCGCCATAGGGCTCGCAATGAGGTTTCATTGCTTTAGGAGACAATGATACATAGAATTTCTCAACACTCTAGCACAAGGCAATCAAACTAGTCATTTCTAAGCACCCTCGAGAACACTCAGCCCTCCCCCTACTCAGTGTGAGCCCAGCCCTGTCTGTGCTCCAATGACACCACTGCACTGCCATCAGCATCTGACGCAGCAGCAGCAGCAGCAAGCAGACACACAAGAACAATCTCTCATATCCGCACTGCAGCGCTCTGCCTCGCAGTGCTACACAGAAAACCCCTCCCACAAAACACTCCTTAGATCCTTAAAAATACACTGAATTGTACTGTTTAATTTCCACATTCTGTCCAGAGATTTAACAACTACATGAACCATCAAGCGTTCACAGTCATCTGTCTGGGTTTCATTGGTGTAATGTCTGTATTAAGTAGGTATTCCCACCTGTCTCCCCCCACAGGGTGTCAAAGTTGTTGATTTGAGCCCGCTCCACCTCCTCCTCATCTTTCTCTGGCAGGTCCAGCAGGTAGGACACAATCTGATGGGGGACAGGATTTGAGATGACACGGATAAATGTCCAAGGTTACTTTAAAAAGACTCAAGTAAACATGTTAGAAACAAAAACAAAAAATCATAATACATAAGTACAACCACCTGTTATCATGAATCTACTTTCCTTTTGTATGTGATCTAATAAGGTTGAATTTTAGATGACTGACAGTCATCATTAGCAACTACATCGACCTCCAGACCTCAGCCAATCAACTGCTGGAACAAAATGTTGATTGCTTTAGTCTTTTTAGAGCCAAAGTAGGATTTACCACATAGTGATAAGTTATATATGGTTCCCCTCATGTTTCATTTTTCCCCTTTAATCTCTATTTCCTTCCATCATCCTCTAGCTCGTTCCCCTTTCTCAAATTAAAATGTTGTGGTTTGCGAAGAGCTTTGCTGCATTTTAAAGTGCTTTCTCTCTCAATTTGTTTGACTATTTCTATGTCTCTCCTGGCACTTTTAACATTTAGTCACAAGTGTGTATTGAATGATGACTGCAGTAAAACATTCAACAATAATGCAATGTGTAGTGTACAGTATCACTAGGAAAAGTAACCCAACACTTCTCTGCAATGAGCTGAACATTTTAATGTTGTATAGTGTAAAAACAGTTGAAGGAGATAAAGAGACGAGTCTCCTCTCTTTTGCCTTCTAATCATCATCCACATTTCAGTGCTGTCTGATTCTCCTTTCATCCCCTTTCCTTCCTGTGAACACAGCATTTTTGCGGCTGCTCTTGTGAAAAACAGCTGACAAAGTGCAATGTAAGCTTAAATGAGAAATTATAAGTTATGACTTAATTCATTACTTAACAACTTTGGCGCACAAAACCACAGAATGTCTTAATAATAAAAACAAGTTTTTTAAGGTTTTTCCTCTGCAACTTCACAACTGAGCAAAATCTACCTCCACAAAGGTAGAACTTTAAAAAAAAACCTCTAAAAACGTAAAATTGTCACTATTAGTATTAGGAGTTGAAAACAGTGGAGAGTATGATAATTAAAACCCCTACACCTCATACACCCCCATCAGCCCCCTCCCCCTGCTGTACCTCTGTGTATCCCATACTGGCTGCAGCGATGAGGGCCTGCTGCACTGCATGGTTCTTGGTGAAGGCCTGTTGGCTATGTGGCGACTCCTGCTGCTGCTGTTGTTGCCACATGCCCCAGTCACACTGGATGAGGAACTTCACCACCTCCATGTGGCCCCTGAGGGCTGCGTGAACCAGAGCGCACTGGCTGTTCTTATCCAGGTGGTCCACCTGTTGACGTGACGTGGAGTTGATCAGGAAAACAAATGGCAAGAAGACCACAAAAGGTGCTACAATGTATCTCCGGTTATCAGCATATGGAAGTGCTCTATAACAAAATACATTACAGAGAAAAGTCACACCCTTCACACACCTTTGCTCTCCTGCGGCAAAGCGCAGTCACAATGGCCATGTGTCCCCCAGCGGCGGCATAGCCTAATGGCGTGAGGCCGCTTTCCGACTGAGCGTCGACAGAGGCGCCGTACTCAAGCAGCAGAGCCACCATGTCCATGTAGCCCAGGTGGGAGTGGACACACAGAACGGGGGCGTTGTTTAGCACCTCCGTACGGTAGTTCACGTTGGCACCGCCCAGCATAAGCAGCCGGCTCACCTGGACAGAAAAAATATATACTTCTAAATGAGGAACTACAAAATTTACACAGTTAGTATGGGTTTCAGTTTTCAAACGATCTCTATCCAGAAAGCATATTTCGAGAAGTTATCTTGATTTGGTACCTAGAAAATGTTGAAATATTCCTAAAGTATTACTCCTCTCTGCTATGTTAGCGCCTGTACCTTGATGTTGGGAGTGTAGAGGTTTCGGAGTGAAGAAAGTGCAGCTGAAAGGCCCTCTGTGCTGTAGGATACCCACATGCCTTGCAAGATGGATGAGGAAACCCCAACTTTCTTGCTGAGACCCTTGAAGAGAGAGAGATACAGTGTAAATATTCATTACTTTGGAGCCAGACCACAGCTGTGCGGGGGCGTGTGCGTATAGATGTGTGAGTAGACAAATAATGGGATACCTTGAAGATATGTGCTTTGAGGATGTGATGGCCCAGCTCAATAGTCTGCTGTCGGTTCAGCTTGTTCTCCTGTCGAGAGAACCAGAAGGCCAGCAGGGTGTGACCGCTCCTGCAGAGAGGACAAACACAGAATCCTTCAATACTTGAGACTGACTCATCAGCTCATTATATTGCTATCACCTGCACAGTTGGTGCAGTCTGTTTTCATTATAATACAGGAAATCCAATGTTCCGACACTTCCTCTGCTAGCTAAACATAATGTCCGTGCGACTAACTGACTAATAAACCTAGGCCTTATAAGTACATATTAGCATATAACATAAGATACAGCAGCAAGTGGCAGTCAGGAGAATCATTTAATGTCACCTTTTTTTCATTGAAACAGTGATAAATAGTAACTTTTGAATGGGGTTAGGTACCTTGTAACTTAATTCCTTATATTATAACTTCAATATATTTCATAATAAATACTGCTAGTGTTTTTTTTCATAAATTTTGTTTGTCTTGTTAATTCTATTTTTTGGAAAACAGCTGAGATTTAGTGATTACATCTTTGTATAGCAGAATTATAACCAATGATGCAGCCACATCATTTTGAACCACCTTTAATGTCCTTTTTTATTGTCTCACCCCAACAAACCAAGGAAAGAAAACAGTGGCGGCCAAGAGAGAAAGAGAGAGAGAGAGAGAGAGAGTTTCCATACAAGTTAAAGCCCTTTGATGTTTCTGATACGTTTTAAAATGAAGGCCAGGAATCCCCCAAACTTTTTTTTTTTTCAGGACTGCTTAACTCGTGCGCTAACAGCACCATTCGCACATTCACATCAAACGCCACATCGTTCCTGGATACGTCTTAAAGACGCGTAGATGTGTAGGCATTTTGCCTGTACACATCTTCTTTGCAAAGACTGAACTCTAGCTATAAACTACTACAAAACCCATGATTCTTTGGATAGATGTTAACTTAAAGCCCTATCACTGCGCAATTAGGACAAATTAAACCATAGATCAGTTCATTTAAATGCACTCAGTGACTCCAGTGTATTACTAACTCTTCATCCATATTACAAAACACAAATAGATGGTGGCCATAATATATAATGCCACAAATCTTACACACACAGAGAGAGAGAGAGAGAGAGAGAGAGAGAGAGAGAGAGAGAGAGAGAGAGAGAGAGAGAGAGAGAGAGAGAGAGAGAGAGAGAGAGAGAGAGAGAGAGAGAGAGAGAGAGTGCTAAACATAGAGAAACAAACTGTAACATTTTGGATGTTGGATACATCTAAATGTTAGTCAAAAAGACTAGGAATAATACTAATTATGAATCAAAACAATTTTTTTGCCCGCCAAGTCACGCTTTAATGTGACAAAAAACACTTTATTTTTCTCATCCTGCCCAACCCATGGCTGCTGCACCTGTATTCCCCTTCGGTATGAGAAGATCTGTAGGAGCGCCTTTCTCTTTAAACACTTCTCCTGAAAAGCCAGGTCTGCTCTGATTGGCCAGAGCTTTTCCTGGAATCTCCGGTGCGCTCTGAACCAAATACTTCACAACCGCACATGTTCCCTGTACTTAATAGTTTTTAATTTTTGGCTTTAAAAAAAAACCTTCAGTCCTGCCTACCTGGAGCAGATAACCAATCATAGAAGGCCGGCTTAGAGTTGCGTAAGAGTTAGCCGAGAATAGAAAAACTGTTGAAACCGGAGTGCTCAGAACAGTTCGAAACCGGACAGTTTAACTCTAAAATACGTTTACCTCATTATTTACGTTTACCCCACGTTTAACATGAAAATCCAACATTTTAGATATGACAGCAAACATGGAAAAGCATAATATGTCCACGTTAAGACCTGGGCAGACTTTGAGCATAAACCTTCTTTCTAAACATTCAGTATGATCGCAGATCCAGTCCACGGGTATCTCCTGTCCGTCCTCACCTCGGATCGCAGAGGAACTTTGTCTTTTCTCCTTCTTCTCTCCAGATCAGCCACTCCCTGAAGGACGGGTGAACAAACATCCTGGTACCGTCCCTTCTCTTTACCAAGAAGACTGACAGGTTGTCTACACGTTGTTGGAAATCCTCCCAGTCCAGTGTGCCCTGCAGCCAGACATTTTTTAATTATTCAGACATTTACAAACACAAATAAATCCAAAACACTGTGCACATTAACCTTCTCACGGATTTAATAATACATGTCAATTTTGCTCAGTGCACAAAAAGTCCTCTTTGTTTCTTCTTGATAGCAAGCTGCACACCACTATTGCACCTTTCACTCTGCCAGCAAAAATATAAACGCATTTATTCATTTAAATAAAAACCAAACAAGATGATCTTTTCTTCTGAAAACTGGCATTGCTGTCTATTTAGTGTATATTTAATACCTCTATAACATTAAAACAGTACCGCAACATAGCAACAAAGATGTAAAAAATGTGTGGTTTGATCAGATTCTAATGACAAAATAATGTCAACACAATCAAATATTGCTAAATCCTGATTGGTGCACAGAAGCTCGTGACACCTCCCTTTTCCAAAGCTTAACAGCCCACTTAAGAGACAACAAACCAAATACAGAAATGTAACGCACAACAACTAAAGCTACTCTAAGTTTGGCAGGAAATTCACGTGGGTCTCATCAGGCATAGTAAGATGCTGTTTTCAGGGCCTTAAAGTATACATGCTATGTTAAATAAAAATTTGATAACATGCTATAAAATTATGATTGACTTACTGCCTCATTTATTTTAGCTCAAGGACAGAGTAATACCACATGTTAGCAAGAGATGATATCACACGGAAACTAAAATATTTCCACCTTTTTTGTTTTAAATTAAAATATTACTTTTTTGGGATCAACAATTTTTATTTTCTTAAACATACAATTCACAACATGACATTTTTTATTCAAACGCCACCACCTTGACCATCTCACAAACCCACTCCTGGATTGAAGGCACCCCTTCATTCCTCCATTCGCTTAAAATAATCTGTCTGGCTATCATTGAACTAGTCTGGACTCAGCTTCTTATGTGCTTATCCAGCTTCTTAAATGTTGTACTTCAGTAGAAGGTTGGCTCTAATACTTTATTATAAAACATCCATTCTATTCAAGGCCTTGAGATATTAAAACGGTCTCAAGGTCTGAGGTATATTTTGAGAGTATTACCTGCAGAGAACCGGCGTTGATGGCCTGATATATCTGCTCATCGGTCAGCGGATGAAGCGAGGCCACGGCCACATTGAGCAGAGGAAGTGCCCGCTCGAACGATGACTGCGTGGGGAAACGCATGTTGCACTGCAACAGGTACACCTCTGCCAGGTTGACTGGAACCACCTAAGGAAGAGAAGAGCAAATATGAATGATGCTGATTTCATTTTGGAGCAGCTCTACAGAAAATGAATAATGCATCGTGTTTGTACAGCGTGTCCTCAACTTTTCCACGTGGTCTTTCTCAGAGAGGAAAATGTAAATGCATCAGATATCATTTTTTATGGAGTCTGGAAGCACTTCTGAATACATGGAAGTAAATGAACCTGAGGGTGTGTGATAAAATATTTCATTATAAAATACACACTAAAACAATTCAGCTGCATTATTTATGAAAAAGGAGTTGGGTTCTGACTGTCCAAAAGAAGATTTACTTTTACATAAAGCATGTCAGAGTGCAGGTAAATAAAAAATGGCTTTTGAGCGTTGCCTTTGCAAATCATGAGCGGGCCTCCTCTCAGACAAATCATCCACCTCATCTCTTCCCTGTTGCTATGGATTTAGTGAGTTAGGCTGGGTGTTAGAATTGAGACCTGTTTTTTTTTAAGCTTGTTTGTTGATATTTTAGCATATTATTTTTTACTTTTTTGTATATACCCCACCCACAAAATGATGCTAAATTAGCCATCAGGAGTTCCTGTTTGCAGTGTACCATTTAATGTATAGGCAACCATCACTGGTTTACTTTAATAATGAAAAAAATTAAAACACGATGATTCTCAAACAAGTTCTGCGGTTAAAAGGAGCATCTTTTTTCCTGTGATTTTAAAGCCGATTTAGGGACACTTATTCTTATTTTTTATTTATTTATTTATTTATTTCGGGGCATTTTCGGGGCAGTAGAACACTAAGCTATTAAAATAATAATTGTTGGCAGGATTACATAAATCTTGTTTAAATTGTACATGTGACAGAGTGAATTCTTAGGATTAATCTGTGGATGGCTACCGTAGTGTCTACCTTACCTTTAGGCCAGTAAGCCTATCATTAATTTGTTTTCACTAATAGGCCGATTTATATCTGCTAATAATATGTTCACGTTAAGATGTTTTAATTTAGATTTCAGGTCTAAGCTAAACCTGTAAAAACAATCCCAAACTGACACTGTACCTTATAGCTGGAGCTTTTGAGCACAAGGTAGCCCTTCTCGATGAGGTCAAAGGTGAGCTTAAGGTACAGATAGGAGCCCTGGCTAAGGGTCTTGAGGTGGCCGCTGAGCTTGCCGAAGGTAGTGTTGTCCATCTTGCCGTTGAGCGAGATGTTGTTCTGGATCTCCGGGCTGCTGTGGATGCGGTGCAGGATGTAGCCCTGCAGGTCCTGGTCTATGGCGTCATTCTCCTCCAGGCTGTCCAGTGAGATGCGGTGGAACGGCAGAGCGTTGGTGATCTCCTGAACAGTCAGAATCAGGAAATTTGTTAAATTGGTGAGGACAAACTTATTAAGGATAAAATGATTTAAATACAGGTCACAAATTAAGTACAACATGCTATCAATAACTAGTCTTCATCTATGTCTTTCTCATGAAAGAAAGGTGAACGGAAAGGAGGCTAAGACAGCAGAGACACAAATGAAAAACTCAGATTTTAGAAACATTGTTTTTCATGTTCTTTGCATACTAGAGGGAAAATGAAAGGGTCAGAGTCAAAAAGGAGTTGCATTCAAAACAAGTTCAATATGATCAGTTAGCAGCCTCCAAGTGATTAAAAAATAACCCGCTGATAAATAATTAATTTAAAAACATTGTAGGTGGCAGTGATAACAATCATAGAATATTACAATAAAGAGATAGCTGCTGTTTAAGTCATTCCATGCTGAATATTAAATAGAACCACTTGAATCTGATTAAATATGAAACAGCAGAAGAGCAGATACAAACAGTTGGATTTATAATCTGTATAGTTAAAGACAAACCGCTAACCACCTGTCTGTCCTCTACCTGTAACGTGGTTCTGACTGTGACCACCAGTTTGAGCCAGGGAGGGAACTTGTTGATGGTTTTGGTGAGGAAGGACACGATGGTGTCTCCGTAGTCGGGCTTGTGAAACTCTGCCTCATTCAGACCGTCTATGAGGACGATGAGGTCCTCCTCAGAGTTGATCTTCCTCTCTGAAAAAGATTGAGTGCATGAAAACAAGATACTCTTTAACACATTTGCTTTTCCATCAGCCGTCTTAACAAAAGTCTCTGAAAGACTTAGAACCTCAAAGTAATATAATGTGGTCAAGTGCAATGCTGCAGCTGAATAGTAGCAATATGTTTTACTTATTTCTTTTTAATTAAATGTGACCTTGTATTTACTTATTACCTGCTACCACTGCACCAGCTATATTTATTGATCGACAGTTTCTATGTGTTGACTGGCATCTTCCCACCCCGGGGACAATTAAGTGTATTGTATTGTATCATATTTATATTTAGAAGATGGACAGTGATGAAAAACAATCTGAATCTTTAGCCTGAATGTTCAATGTTGGAAAGAGCAAATAAACAAAAGAAAAATCGAATTGACCAGAGCTTTCAGCCACATGTCATGGTCTTTCTCAGGAGTCGCTTATCTTCTCTTTGATGAAAGCTTTACACTTCTGGGAGAGCCACAAAGTCATATTTCACTTCATAATTTTGTTTTACCAGTGAAGCGGTGTGTGGTTTATTAAGTTAAGAGCTTTATGAAAATTTCACTTCCAGTGCTGAGATTAAAAACTTTGATGTTGATTATCTTGAGCAGGTTGTGCACTAGATACCTCTAATATCATGCACCCATTATTTCGAGTCAAAGAATGAATTGAATATTGAGGCTTGAAGAGGCATGAATTACAAATCGCCAAAAGCACTGTGTATGAATCATAGTCTATGGTTTGAATGTTATGCAAAATACTTAAACTATTACACATTCCAGTTTATTATGAAGAATGTAAAATACATCAGGTAAATGATTAAAAACGATTAAATACAGGGCTTACGTACTAAATATTTTTGCACGATTTCACACACAGGTTACCTCAGAAGAGATAATGTCAGCTTTTCCCTTTAAGCCCCAAATGGTGCACATTGCGTTTGAAAAGTCAGCTGTTGATATAAAGTCTAAGCTGCATAGCCATCATTTTAAAGTGCTCTTATTCTTTTTTTTACACATTACACGCGTTTGCTACATTCTATCTATTCCGTGGCTGCTCTAATCCGAGTTTTGGGAAATTTAAATCACTTTTAAGTATGAGGAATTTGAACAGATGCAATTAGTAACTGAACAGAGTTAACTCTATTTTTGACTACAAGTGTATCACCTTTGTAAAGTGCATCCAGGGGTTCTAGGACACCCCTCCTGAAGGAGGCCAGGGGGTCCTGGACGCAGGAGCGCAGACTCAGGATGCTCTGTAGGTGCGGCTCCCTCAGCATTTGCTCCCTGTAGGCAACGAGGTGTGGAGAGCGGCACAGCAGAGCCGCCACATTGTGCACAAACTCCGGCACCAAGCAGGTGTAGGCGTTATCTGCCTGGCAGTAGTGATACGCCACCACCTGGGGGCGACAGCGAGTTGGGAGAAGATTGCAGCCAAGTCAAATACAAAGTAAATGTAAACATGAGCAACCTTTGGGTATTGCAAAAACAGGAGATCAGTGTCAGGGAGCATGGAAGTCACATGACACACTTTTAGATATAACACTTGTTTCTGGGCTCAGACAGAGCACATTCAGTTTTCCCAGTGTCTACAGCTACAACTCATTTGTGATTGAGTCAACTTCATAGTGGATGATTGCATTATAATGAAACATAATACTTCTTGTTTCGCTGTATGGTTTTAGCTATTAATAATTCATTGCTTCCGGCTGCCTAGAGAGACGGATTCGGAGGTAGCTCATGCATGCTCATGTGTTTGATGACTGTGGCACAAAGGAGTCTAAACTGTCAGATTTCACAGTCATGTACTGGATACATGTTCATGATTAAATGAATAAATAGTCTTTGCATGGACATTTTAGTGGAGTTAGAGGATAGTGGAGGGCAGGTGAATTTTCTCGGAGGTTAGTCAACAAATCAGTAGAACCAGCTGTGACCAAGCGCTCCCGGGGTGTGAGAGATCACAAAGAGTTTGAATTTTCAGAGGTGGTGGCAGCGATCGGAGGGGCAGTGAAGAAAAAGGGATGAAAAAATGAAATGCAAATTTTCGGTCACAATGGGATAAAGGGCTTTAAAACAAAAGGGGTGACAAAGGGAGTAACCTTAATTATTAATGCACAGAGTTGACAAGATCTAATAGCTTGGCTGGGAAATTGGTTTCTGCAGGTATAAATATTTAATAAGGCTCCCTGGCAAAGTTGTTTTTTCTTTTTTAAACACATCTGCATAATGCATCAGGCTGGGACTGTGGATGCAGATGGCTAAGCAGCAGGGGACGGGGACGAGGTGCAACAGCAGACAGGGAGAGGAGCCGAGAAAAGAGCCGGATTCACAAATCATACAGGTGCACGTTGCAGGCAGGTTCAAGTTAATTACTAAGTAACAGGGTTTAAAAAAAAAAAAGAAGCATAACACTTCTAAAACTTCTCTTTTAAAATGATAAAAAAGGGTCTACCACCTCTGTTATCACTGAGCTTTTTAAATTATCATTAAAGATTGAGGCCTGAAGATGTTACGCTGAACCATAAACAATATGAAATGTACTATCATACTACACATGACCATTCTAGTGATCCGGCAACATTTCCTCTTAACAATCCTGTATGCAAATTTAATGAAGAAAAGATGAAAGGAAGAATTGACAAAACAGTTCTATGCAAATGAGACCCCTGACATATTATGTGGTCATTAAACATGCATTTTCTTTTCATTTCATACCGCTGTGAAAGGAAAAGTGGAAATAGTGGTTTAGAGAGGTGGAAATGTTCATATGTGGCTCAGGCTTGTGCACTCATCTTTTAATATTTTACAGCCATCAATTGAAAACTTGAAATTGCAAATTAAAATCACCACATGCACACACGTTTTTGGAGTAAATGTCAGAAAAAATAGATAGACTGGATTTGTAAAATAGGCCAATGGGAGGAGAAATCAAAAAGTATTCAAATATAAAGATCCACCAACAATCTTTTGGTAGTATTAGGTGCATTTTATCTGTAAATTAGAGACTAATATGTAATTCTTTGTGTGTACATGGTCAAGGTGTATCTGGTACCTGAGACGCCAGCCTCCTCATGGCTTCTTCCTGACGTCGCCTCATCTCAGGGGTCCCGGGACAGCTGCCTCCTCCCAGGGTGCCATGTGTGGGCTGGGGCTGAGTGAGAGGGGGCCCCTCTCCATCTGGACACAAGACAACAACAGAGTCAGGGACAGCTCTAACACGTGACACATTCATGCCATCTTTTCACACTGCCACTCTCAAAACAAATGATTAAGTGAGACTGTCCAACATTTTATAAAAATACTTAAATTCTACAGTGGAGTTCAAGAAAGAATTTTCCATCTTTACTGATAATTATAAAAGGAAGCAAAACAAATGAAATCGCATGTAGAAATAAGTTGATGCCTACGTTTGGGTGAGGCCTGAGGGCTGTCAGAGGCAATCTGTCTCATGCGGGTGCCGTGGCAGCTGAGCGCCACCAGACGAGAGATGATCGCTGTCTTGCCAAAGCCGATGTTGCCTACTACCGCCACGCCGCGGTTGGTGCTGGCGTTGGGGCTGTTGAGGTGGGCATCGATCTCCTGGAAGAGCCACTCGCGGCCCGTAAAGACAGAGTCCATGGTGATGCTCGGTACCTCAAATAGCAGAGGTTTGAGGGCGATGTCTTGAGGCCGATAGGGTGCAAAACGCACTAGGATCAGGAAAATTAAGAATAAAAGTTATAAGCCACATTAATGTGCAAAAATTAATGTTGTACAATCAAGAGTCTGCAGCAATGCTTCTGGAGACTGAATTATGCTTAGTTACGGGGCGTAAAAAGCCCCTTTACTCACATGCTAATAATACTCATGGGTGCATAGATACTGTATAGGATTAATATATATTAATACATATGTATGTAAACACACTTATATAGTCATTAACACATACCAAGTATTATCGTTTGATTGTATTGAATCCGCCACTGATTTAATCTTTTACACATCAACCTACAACTAAATAAGTGTGTTTTTGTAGATTTTAATATTAGAAATATAAAGGATAAACATTACATTCATGTAATTTAACTTTAAAGATCACTGAAAAAAGTTAATAACCTACTAGAAAGGGCTCCTAATCCTAGACTTTATATATACTGTTGTGTCGACAATTCAGATGTACTCCAGGATACTATCCTTTAATCCTTTGAACATATATGGACGGGCTGGGTGTGAAACGTGCTTGATAGCTTAAACTTTGGAATTAAAAAGTATTGACTATGTACTCACTATGAGCAAAATGAAGTAGGATTAACATACAGTAGTTATGTAATGGTGAGGGCAAGACGTTTTAGATAAGAACTCAATGGGAAACTCATTTTACAATCCAGATTGGTTTGCTTTAAGCTCAATTGGTTGCAACTGAAAAAAATTGCAAAAAAAGTTGATGAGTGGCTTCTTTAACAGCCACTGCCAACTTTTGATTTTACTCACTAGAGGGAGTTACTAAACTGCAGGGGTTGGGCATCTTTTTAGCAGAACATATGGACCATTAAAGACTAAAGATGGTAACATTAATCTGGTATGGACTTGTGAAGCGGTGTGATAAATTCAATGTCAAATTAAGTGTGCTGCTTCTGGGTGCCATCTCCTGGGTCCTATCTTTTAAGACTGATTTGAGCGTTGAGAATAAAAACATTCTTCCTCCTGTCATTTATTCAAATGTTGCTTTAGCACTAGTGAGCAAGCTTGGCGAATGTGAGTCAAACGTGCCTGCCTGATGCATCAAATCAAAATTAAAGTAACTTACGTGACTGCGATTGCCAGGCATGGGTGTTATTAGCGGAAGCTGAGACGAACAGCAAGCAAAAGACAGAGAGAGAAAGAAAGAGAGAGAGCGTGAAAGAGAGTAATGAGAGACAGTGAGGACAATGGGAATTGGCAGCAGTGTGTCAGAGCACAGGACAAGGTGTAGCTCAATGAAAAAAAAACAACAACAACAGGAGCAGCGATAGCATTAGCACATCATGATGTCAGGAATATGGGAAACCACCAGACCGGGGTCGATTACTAATTGAAATCCTTTGGATTTGTATGAGCGTATTCCTCCACTAGTCTGGAGGGAAGGTTGGGGAAGGTTCGCACTTTTGGGAGAATTTAATTGGTTCCATTGCGCCGAGCAAGATCCATCAATGCCCATAAAAAATAATTGAATATAGTTCAACCAGTATTTCGACCCCTCCAACCTCAGCTCCACAGACTACTGTGTGTGATATCACAGGCTGCTAAAGGTAGCATAACATAAAGTAATCAACCTCCGTACAAGAAAAATCCCAAATTTGGAGTGGTTACACAAAGCCTCAGATAAACTGTAAAATTGTATTTACACCTCAGTTTTTTACTTTACTGAGGTTCAATTTGACCAGTGAGGAAAAGCTGCTGGACAGATAACAGCCAGTGCAGTAGTTCTTTTTACACTCTTCAGTACACAGGTAATAAGCACACTGTAAGTCAGAGCTGTAGGATATATGTATCATACATTTGACTGGTCAGATAAGATGGTAAGAGCATGCAGAATTTGTGTGTGTCTGCAGATATTTTTTATACTGTGTGCAGGTACAGTCCTGCAAAATACATCAGCGGGCAGGGAAGGAGTGAGTGAGTGTTGCAATTGAGCTGTATGTCTTCTGTAAATGACTCCAGTGTGCTGAGTAGGAGCATGGCTACATAACAAGCTGATATTGCGCATAATGTATTCTTTTACTATACAGCACTCCAAAATACCAGGAATGCTAATTATAATCGCAAAGTAAGAAAAAAAAATGCATTGATCATGCTGAGGATATTCTTACTTATGCAATCAGCAATAAGTATGAACAGATATACCTGGAACTGGAACTGGGTGAAAAGCTGTCTGCTGAGTGCATGGCCAGCATTGCATTTTGCTGCACTAAGCTCTGTGCCAGCAGCAGCCCAATGTAATAAAAGACATTTCATCCATATTCCCCCGGTCAGATTATTTTAGTGATAACTCAAACAACACACCCACATAAACATTCACAGTCAGAGAGACAGAAAGAGGCAGCATACAGACTACTCTATTCTGTTTATAATTCACAAACTGATGTAATATTCTTCCAGTTGGATGTCATGCTGTCAAAGAAAAGACCTGATGCAACACTGGTGATAGTAAATGCAAAATACTGCATTTACAAACTCATCGGCCACTGAATTAAAAGGCTAAAAACTCACAGATACTCTGTTTTAAGTGGTGCTACTCCAATTATTTTGTGTGTGTGTGTGTGTGTGTGTGTGTGTGTGTGTGTGTGTGTGTGCGCGTGTGGGGGGGACGGGGGGACACGACTGAATGCAAAATGTAAAGCTCTTTCCGTCCTTGTGGAATTACTAAAAACACACCCTCGCACACCATACTCCAAATGGCAAAAACGATCCCACCACTTTGTACGCGCTAACTTGTGCAGCCCCCACTGCTCCACTGTGTCAGGTATTCCAGGAAAACATGGCAGCCATGTTGTGAAAGGGGGCTGAGGGAGTTGTTTCCAGGACATTGGAAGCAAATGTGTGTGTGAGGGATAGATGGATGGAAGTCAGTTGCTCATAATCCGGGTCATAACACTCCCCCTCAGGCGACGTTAAGCAAGGTATCACTCCAACCCCCTACCCCCCTCCTCTCCTCCCCACCACCAGCAGCCCTCCATGGCCAGACGGAGCGAGAGTCTCAGACGTTTTAATTATTCACCAGGTGAGGATGACTCACGGTGGCTGAACAGCCTTGAGAAGGAGGGAGAAGAGGAGGAGGAGGAGAAGGAGAGGAGGAGACGCTGGAAGATGGAGGAGGAGAGGAGAGTTGGCACAGAGGTGGTGGAAGAGAGGAACTGACGGGGAGGAGTAAGAGAAGCAGTTTAGATGATCTGTCTGCTTGTTGTGGAAGGTCTGGGTAATGTGGCGAAGGGTTCTCTCAGGTCACGTTTTCTTATGGCTGACGTGGGAGTTAGAGGATGAGTTAGATCGCTGTCTGGTTTTTCAGACATACAGTTAAAATTCTAGCCAGCAGTGGATGGAGAGCTTGAGTACAGCTAGGATTTGTAACAACATTTTAGATACAATCTTTTTTTTTTAACAGAAATGATGTACTGTGCACAGTAGGCTTAGAGCAACATTGTAAACCTGGATGTGCTTATGGATAATGTATTTCGTCAGAAAGTGTGTTCTGATCTTCCTTATGGCTGCACACTGTCATTTAACACGTACTGTTTCCTTGCTGGCACACTATATACTGACTTGCAGCCAAGCTACAAGAGCATATTATGTCAATATGTCGCACATGCAAAGCCCTCAAAATAACCTCCAGACAGACATTCATATCACATCTTATTGATCAGATTACAGAGAACAGATTAAAGCAGTGGTGTCAAACAATAGGAATAACAGTGGATAGAGGCTATAGAAAATCATCTGAAACTGAAGCTGTATTGAAAAGATGATGTGGTGTCATCAAATCTAGACTAGTTGTTCCGCTTGGATAGCAATAGGGAAATCCTTTAGTCTGTTTGCTGTAAATAAATGTTCACTATAAACAACAATATGTAAAATAAATGTTTTTAACAAAGAACATTTTTACCTTTAACAGGTAGGCACTGCAGTTTTCCACAAACATGAGTAAACTGTGCATTTGTTGGGGACTGTTTTGTGCGGTGAGTATTTACTTCAACAGTTTGTTGCATTTGGGATTGACTTAATATAAACTACTGTACAATGCCCAGGTTCATCGACCGCTATGGTACAGAGGAATCATCTATATACAGCTTTGGATAGACGGACAATGTTCGTTAGTAGATCAATTCACTTTTGCTTTTGGTGTTTTCATTTGACAACGAATAAAATATCACAGGCTATATCCTGGAAATGTCTAATCAATTACAGTGCTAGCAAGAATTTCCAAGACAAACTATTTAAGATGCATCCTCAGCGAAGACCCTCTAAAGTTAAAAATATTTGTATCAACCAAAAGCTCCAACCATTAGCAAACACAAGCCTGTTGTGTGTATGCCACCAGAGGTAGAAAGACAGCAAGGCAGGGAGGGGGGACAGCGAGTGTAAGAGAGTAAGTAAGATAAATTAAAGATAAACGAGGGAGAGAATGTGTGCAGTTTACAGTTTTGCGAGTGAGTTTGCGGTGAATAGATAAGGTGGGTGGTAAATCTCAGAGGTAGGCAGGCAGGAGCACAAGAAGGTCCATTACAGTCTGAATCACTCTCTTTAAAAAAGCAGCACAGCTCGGGCCCCCGATGGCCGGCATCAAAAGAAGCTTCGGCGAAAAAAAAAAAAAAACACAACCGGAGAGAGAGCTGCATCTGTCAGCTGGTTACTACTTCACCAATACATAATCAGCACTCGTCTTATCCACTAGTTCCTCTGTAACTCTGCATCCAGCGGTCTCTAAAGCAAAACAACCAACAAGCTTCTCTGTGACGTTCTCTGTGTTACAGTATGTTGAAATATTTGTGAGATTATGTGCTTTCTGAGGCATTAGGCTACTAATGGCATTTCTCCACTGCATGGTACCTCCTTAACTCTACTCGCCTTTTCTGGTTTTTCCATTACGAAAAAAAGTCCCTGGTACATGCTAACAGGTACTTTTTTAGTACCACCTCAGTCGAGGTACCAAGCGAGCTGAGGCGATACCAAAAGGTAACGTGAACACCTGCAGACTGCTGATTGCCTCTAGCTTCTTTTGAAACTAACTTGTCTTCTTACTGTGGCAACAGCCACATGCCGAGAATCAAAAGCAACACACTTTTGACGTTTTGTGTGTGTTGCGTTAGGTCACAGCGGTTTCTTGCTATGATGACCAGCCATGGTCCCCTAATGCATGAGGCGGTACAAATCTGCAAGGGAAAAAAGGAGGACAAGGAACCGTGGCCGAGTTGAGTCGAGCCAAGTCAAGCAAGTACCCTTAATATAATAATGTAATACTGGAGGAAAGCTCCGCAGTACGAAATGGAAAGGGTTCAGCCTCCAGAACATGAATGTACTCCAAAGTACTCCAATTTCACAGTTAGATATTTATGTAGAAGTTTTGATTTTGGTGGCATCAGTAGAAAAAATGTCACGGGAAGTGCCATCATCATAATGTCGACATCTCAACACTATATATCTTGTTCTAGACTAAAGTGTAAGACAGGCACTGCCCCTTTTAGCCTTGCCACAAATACATTAATGTGTCTGACAATTTTTAATGCAATCACACAACCAATCAAATAGCCAAACTTGTCCTTCATTCAGTGATTCCCTACCTTTAGCCCTAACTCTCTATTACCTTGAAAAATGTCAGAAATAAGGGCTTTTGGAATTCGTCCTCATATGACCTGCAGGAACGACCCTGTTCTTCAAGTCATTTGGCTCCACGTCGCAGTGCACTAGGGAGGCTCTGACACTGATCCGGGGAGGCAGAACGCATGTTAGGACGCAGTTGGTTGGCTTGTAAACACACTTGGCTGCCCTGAGAGGAGGACGGTTGCAAGAAGTGGCTCTGGCAGTAACAGTGACGCTTTGGGAGGAATAAGCTCTTCCCTTTCCTCGTCTTTTCTCTCTTTTTCTGTGTCCATCTCTTTATCTCTCTCCCTTTCTTTCTCTTTCTTTCCAAAACTCTTTCACTCTGCATTTGTCTGCAGCTAGCTTCCCTCGGGCAGGGGAATCACATCGCAGCTCAGCCAAGCACACTCTCAACTAAGTGGGGTCTTAACAGGTGGTTAAAACACACGGGGATGCATATTTGTGTTCGCTTGGATGGCAGAGGGCTGCCATTACGGTGCTCATTACTGGCTAAGTGACTGAGAAAGAAGGGCAAGGGGACACCCAATGTTGTGACACAAGACCATTTGACCATTTGGTAAGGAGGCTAAGGACATTTGCTCGATCACGGAGGAGCTTGCTGTGTGCTAGACTTTAACAGTGTGCAGTGAAGCACATACTGACTATGAATGTTGAACACAGACACATTTCAGCTTTTTGTTGACATAACCTGACAAAATGCTCTTTTTGCACTCTCCCCTAGTCTCTCTCACTTCTCTTGGCTCAGACAGGCAAACACACAGACACCAGATCACCACCAACAGCACGGCAGCATCACTGGTCTGATATAGGAGCATAGCTACGTATATGCAAAATGCAAATCCACGATTACTAACTTTTCATTTGACTTAAAA
Organism: Etheostoma cragini; assembly: GCF_013103735.1. Classification (NCBI taxonomy): domain Eukaryota; kingdom Metazoa; phylum Chordata; class Actinopteri; order Perciformes; family Percidae; genus Etheostoma; species Etheostoma cragini. The sequence continues at coordinate 3,681,933 of NC_048427.1, read as the reverse complement.
TAACTTGTTCATCATGCATCTTGGTCTTGCAATGCTCATCAGCTTTAAATTTGTTGTTCAAGGAAGAAAAAGACAATAGTGTTAGCTTCTGCACTGTGTCTGATGTAAAGCAAATGGATAATCGCAACCCAACCTGAAACACAACCGCATTATTCAATTAGAGTAAATGATGGTTGAATGCTTTGACTTCAAGCTTTTTACCTGGGAAATGGTCATACTGCAGTGTGTATGTCCACAGACAGCTTTGGCATCTGCTTTTACAGATGCCAAACATAGTTTTGTTTGCAGCAAATTTATTTTCTGTGTATTTCAATTTTTAAAATATAAACCGGGGGTGTCAGAAGAACAGCTTTCATGTAGACATGAGGGGTACGGAGGCTCTGTGTTTGTGTGTGCGCTGTCTTGCTCACCTCTCAGGTCCTGCCCGGAGCGACCCGGCCCGCAGGTGGTGCTCTGTCTGGGCATGCGCAGCGAGGTGCGTAATGGAGTGTGTCTCTGCTCATCCAGGTATGCCAGGTCCTCCAGGTGGGCTGAACTAGTAGCTGTTGTTGTGTGTGTGATAGAAAGAGTGGGATATATCAAAGAAAGAGAAGGAAAAAAAAATACTATTGTCAGCATATTTATTACACACACACACACAAAAGAAGGGGGCACTGGTTCGTGCCAGTGTCTTAAGGCAGTTGTCAGGCTCCCACACTCATTCTAGCTTACTCATACAGGAAAGAGCAAGCCAGCCCTACATGGTTCTGTCCTAAACTCCCTCCTCTCAGTGACTGTCACGCAGCACTGAGGCAGATGCCACCCGGCCCCTCTCAGGATTAATTAGCTCAGCAGACAAATGTCTTATTCATGGAGTGAGTGCCGTCTGATGCTGGCTGCTGATTGTTCACACCATGCAGTGTCTTCAGGGCCAACACTCGGAACCAGTAAATGTTAAGTGAGATTAGCCGCCGCCAGTGTGAGAAAGCAACGGACTTGATTCTCCGTCACACCAGAACCCCAGTTCGAGGTGAGGGAAGTGAAAGACAAGAAACTGAAAAACAAAATCCAGGAGAGATTAAGGGACTAAGGTTGATGGATGCCAGAAGGAGGAGACACCATCATAGTAGTTTGTTTGGCCTTTTAAATTAAGCCAACTAGTGCCCTGACAGGATATTTGGGTAGAATTAACTCTACTAATGCAGAGATAATGGAAAAGATGGTGATAGATAGAGAACAGGATATTAGAGAAAAAACAAACTAGTAGTTTGGGCTTTTAAAAAACTAAAACAATCAGAGTTACAATTTTCTGGAAACCTTTGAGCCTGCGTTTTTCTTAAATTTTATTTAAGTAATTCAAGTTTTTTTTCAACTTCGGTTTGATTTTCATGACGTTTATATCAGTTATGAAAACATTGTACTTGCTGAGGTCATTTCTACGAGGAACATCGCGACAAAAAAGTTCAATGGGGAAAGATAACAAGTGCACCCTGAAATGTTGGTAAGAATCCCTCACAGAACAGGAAACCAGGAAGTTGGTCTGTAAACTAACAGTCTGGATAATTATTTTATCATTTGCCATCGTTTTCTCTCCAAAATAAAATTGTCTGCTTGTGTTTCTTGCCCGATCTGACTGATTTTCCCAGATATTAGTATTTAACTTGGTGAGTACAATGTTATGGCCGACAGAATTAATGGACAAAGCTTCAAAAATAACATCTAATAACCTCTAAGTTATGATAAACCAAATGTATCCTCAGTTTTTCTCTGAAACTATACCTGAAATACTCTGAGGTCCTTATATCCCAAGTGAAATTCACGAAGTTGAGGGGGGGGGTAAGTGTAAATTGCAACGCTTCTTCTCAATTATATCTTTGGTTTCTCCCTCCAGTCACTCCAAAATGAAGGCACAGTAATCCCTCCAACTGGCACCACCTCTCACTGGTGTAAAACTCACCAGCCCCTCAACACTGAGCCTGTCCTGTGTGTGCGTGTGTGTGTGTGTGAACCTAAAAATGAGCATGCCTTTCCCAAAATGGAGGGAAAATGGCAGCTGAGCATGCTGGAGGCTTGGCCCTGATGGGAATGTGGCTGCTGGTCATTCAACTGGAGTAAAAGTGGAAACAGCGGAGGAATTAATCTGCTAACTAAGGAAGAATTACTCAGGACTTCAAGGCTCGAAAGGCTCTGTTTTACCCCCCTCTCTTTCAACTTGAATGTAAGGAATTGGTGAATTCATCACCTTTATCTGCAATGCAGCAGGGGATCACATTCACAGTCCCTGTGCCAATGCGCTACAACTGAATACATAGTAAAAAAAATTGAGGAAAGAAAAACAGTATGGAAGAGGGAGAGTAAGAAAAAGAAAGTGGGAAAAAGTCTAACAGTGCAGCAGAGAGCTCTTTGGGCAATGGCAGACACATCAGACACTTCCTGTTTGAAAAAGTGACTGATAGCATAAACACATGCACACATGTACGTACACGCACACGTGAATGCGCGCAAACGCACATGCACAAACACACACATACAAACACAGAAAAGCTGGGCAGCCGTCCAGAGCCAGTCACAGTATCAGCCTTGGAGACGACTAGTCATCTCAGATATGAGGTGGCTGCTGGTGCTCTTAACGCCTCACCATTCTCCTCTGCCCAAGTGATGCTTAGATACAATAAATAATTGAGGTTCTGGTACTTAAACAATAATATTTCCGGGTATTACACAGAGTATATAAGCAGAGGTGGAATAATCAGGGAAAAAAGGAAATCAATGACACTTGTCCGCCCCCCAAATTGAAAAATGTTATCTCTCGGCTGAGCTGTTATCTTAATTTAGTGAATTTAGAAACTATTGAGTTCACTGAATCACAGTGTCTTTTATTCCTCTTTAGTCTTTGCATGAGTTGGGATCCCACAATCCCCAGGCAATTATGTAAGCTGGTGTGTATACCGGTACATTCAAGGAGTCAGTTCATCCACATTGCATTAAAAACAAAACACCTCCCTTCTTGTTGTTTGGTGTGAGGAGATTGTGAGATTTGACCCTTTACATCAATACTTTAGAGGTGACATGGAACAACTCTGTGAGAAATCTTCGACGTTCTCTGGGGACACTACTGTTAGGCGACGTTACATTAACCCCCCAGCCTGTCATATAAATAGAGCAGTTAACAGGTGTTCCAGGGTGTGTGTCAGGATTCAAATGCATTTTTTGACTTTTGCAATTTGTGTTCAAGCTAAAAGTAACTCTTTGCAGTGAGGGTCTAGCAAAAGATGCTACATAGTTGCCTTATGGGAAACGTAGGATCTAGCATTTTGGAGCTTGACCCATTTTCTACAAGTCAGAATGTCTCTGCTGCATCTGTATTCATTTTTTGTTATTTTAGATTTATTTAACCAGGAAAAGACTTACTGACATTAAAAATCTCTTTTTCAAGAGTGTCCTGGGTCACAACTAGAAAGTACAATACAGACCCACTGTAGTACCTCATTAAAGCTGGGGCAGACAGTTTGTTTGTGTCATAAAGAAAAAAATCTCTAATAACGACTTGTAATTAATATATAAATCAAGTTCATAAAAAAAAAAAATCAATGAACAATCAAGTGGCCTGAAACCAGATATCTAAACTGCCTCATGGTTTTTATGGTGGCAAAGCAACCCATAAAAAGGAAGACAGACTTCTCAAAACGAGTCTAAAACAAAGTCTGACAATAAACCAAATAAAATGTGTCCAAGATGGAAAGGAAATGTTGCTAATAGTTCAGACTTCTGTTAACCGTTCTCATAAAATTGGCACTATATTACAGCACCTGGGTCACAATCATGATGGACAGGTTGCTGTATTAAGGGAGGGGTGGAGGGCGGAGAGGGGAGACCTGCAGGAGGAGGGCTGTATTTTCAAATTCTGGATTTTTTCCCCAGAAAACTGCTTGCCTGAGATTTAATTGCCATTTTTAGGGATATTATTAATGAGGAATTACTCATGCCTTAATATTTGTTTTCAAGTCTTCCCTGATCGAAAACTTAAAAAACAAATAAAATTCCTGATGGTTCTGTAACTAAAAATTCTGATCAACTTTGCTCCTCTCAAAACGAGCACCAGAGAAAAGGAACACTCTGTCTTGGTTACTCCGTCCTCCATATCCATCCTAAGCTCTACCAACGCACTGCCTTCATTAGGTAATAG
>NC_048427.1:3665272-3677758 GCF_013103735.1 Etheostoma cragini | reverse complement strand
CCCCCCCCCTTCTCGTTCTCCTCCCCAGTCGCCTTCTGCTCGCGCTCCGTATCTCTCTTTCTCTCTCTCTCTCTCTCTCTCAGCACATCAAAGCGAGTCTCTCTCTGTCACTCTGGGGGATAGAAACGGTTAATGCCTGGGGCTTTGATGTTCCACTGCTGTGTGAGCCCAGCCAATCCTCAGCCTGTGCTCGCCTCCCATCCCTACATCAGCTAATAATTCTTTGTGGAGGAGAGAGTGAGAGAGAGATTATGAAACTCTACTTTCACTCCTCTTCCACATCCACCTCCCTCTCCTCTGTACAGAATGCCTGCTCCTGACAAATACAAACGCCTTCAGAAACATCCTCATGTCTTTTTCCTCCCTGCCTCTCTTGATCTTATTTTATTTCTTTTTTTGCATCATCTGCAGCTTATAGTATGTCTTTAAAGATGTCCCAAGACTCCTTTGAAGGTCTGGGTCTTGAGGGGCGGAGATGAGATCGTGGGTGTATCTCTCAACCCGGCAGAGTCGCTGCGCGGCCAGACAGCAGTGTCAAACAGCAGAACACGACCAGAATAAAGAGAGGGTCATAGCTGCATTGACGGGCCTTGTCAGGCATATTACAGTGTTTAGTGAAATATATGTGCGTGTCTACACAATATACGCACACATACTTTTTCTTGCCAGTGGGAGTGGGTGAAGTGAATAATAGAGCTCATCGTCTGTAACAGCCTCTCTCATGACGAGAACAATAATACAATCAAGCCCTTTTGGACCGCCTCACTGTTATGAAACCAACATTTTTTCCTGATATATTTACTGTCACTTTTGGGAGCCTTTTCGAGGCCTACAAAAAGAAACACACATCAAGGAGACCTCTGTCAGCAACACAAATGCGTGTTTCCCTATGTGATATTCTTCCAGCCGCAGTATGTTCTCCTGCTGGAGCCGTTTTTCCCAGACTTTATTATTCTGCTCTGTGGTTTCGATCCACACCAGAGGCTTCTGAGAGTTTAACAAAATACCCACGCGGATTTGCAGCTACCCTACATTTTTAACACAACAAGAATTGTTTCCTTCCTAGATTATTAAACAATGTTGTAAAAAAAAGAAGAAAAAAAAAGAAGAAAAAAAAAAGACATCAAATCCAGACAAATCAAAACCAGGCGCAGTTTTTAGGACGTTTAGGCTGATTTATCGCAGATATGAAGAAGGAACGTGCTCAGGAGCTTTATTCACAGAATATCTACTTTATGCGCAGTTTACAGAATAAATCTTCCCCTGCTGAACCAATGGCTGACATCCAAAAAGTTAACAAAACTGTGTGATATTTATGGCTAAAATCTGAATGAGTTCCCTCCCTTTCTAATAACCATGGAAGGAAAGGTGAAGGAATTTTAAAGTAGTGAAAAGAAGAGAACATGTTTTTTTCTGTTTACAGCCTAGTTGGAGGAGAATTGAGCTAAAATGTGGGATCGAAAACCAAGGTCTGCAGATGTGATGTCATACAGACCCCCATGCAAAAGCCACCACGAGGCTGGACATGCTCCTCACAAACATTATTTTCTTAATATACACTTGTTTCATTGTTACATTTGTGGTCACATGGTTCACACAAACAATTCAAAGGGAAGGATCACAGATATTCTTGGGAGGAAACAAGGAAGGAAAAGAAAACTAGACAGAGGGAGCACTAAAGGAGTCAGACCCAGCAGTTATATCCAATTTTGCCAGACAAAGTGCTTTTGCAGAATTGGTATACTTCATGCCCATGCACATGCGCCTTAGACCAACTGTTGCCTCGTTTTCTACTTTCATAGGAAAGGGAGGGAAAGAGGAAGGGACTCACCAGCCACAGAGTTAGGTCGGGGCATGAGGTACAGAGGGATGGAGTGGGCAGAGTGGGAGGACATGCTCTCCAGATTGCGCTCAGGGATTTTGTTGAGGCTGTAGGTGGAGGCGGTCATGTTTTCATCCACTCTGTACAGGAACGAGTCCATGCCTGATTTCTGGGACTGCCACAGTTTCAGGTTTCCCCGGGAGCCCTCGCCGTATTTGCCGCCCCGCTCCATGTTCTCTGAGTAGCTTGTCAGTGTGGCTGCAACAGAACAAAACAACGTAGTCTTCAGTGCTGTTATGTTGCATATACTGTACAGCTACAAGTGGTTCACTGGGAGAAATGTGTGTCATACCCAGCACGTCTGCTTCCACACTTATTTACTGTCATTTGAATCCATCTGTGGTATGTTTAATGCTAACCTCATCATACTGCAGGTGATAACCACTGTTGCAAGTAAACACTGTTGGCAGCTGTTCTTACCTCAGTGCTTCACATAAGTTAGCCTTTAACCGCTACTTTTTTCCTTTTAACAATGCAAGAATGCAACAGTCGATGTCAAAGTGACATGCACACTGAAACTGCCTTCCAGTGGGAGAACAGACTGGTTCTTAGATGAAAAGTACCACAGTTTGACGGGAAGCTGACCACGCCGTTTAGGTCGGGTATGGTTTCTAGTTTGGAAAAAGGATTCAGATTACCACATTATGAGGTGTAGTGGAGATGAGAGAGTCATTTTGGGTTATGGGAGCCAAGCTATAACCCCAGGCATCTTCACACTGACTGTCACAAGTTTTAACTGTCAGATACCCCAGACTTTGGAGCTACCTGTCTGAGCAGGTACTGTGCAGTTGACTACTTCTGTAGCTTTTTTTGTTTTAATCCTTTGTTCTAAAGACATGATTTCACTGGGTTTCTAGCTTTACTTAATCTGCTTTTTACCACTTGAAATCTACCTTAGATTATTCACTTTTATTAAAGATAAATTATTGTTCTTAATACAACGCTCACATGCCCATATTTACATGTACTGTACAAGCCGCAAACAAATCCCTTCTTGAAGTGAAGAAGACAAATATCGAAAAATGCCTGCCTTGCCCTTCAAGGACCTTTTAGTATTTTACATGTAAACATGTTCCTTAAGACTGTTATTTGTGTATTTGTGTGCAGATCTCACCGATAATCCCGCTGTCCCTGCTCTCCAGGGTTGAGGTGGGACTTGTGACAGAACCGTAGGCACAGTCCCTGTTACCAGCCTGGCCAGGCATGACAGGAGGGAGGGTGGAGCAGGGGCTTCCTGCAGGGGGTGAGGCAGTGCTGCTGGTCAGGGTGGAGCACGGGCTGATCCTCTGGTTCTGGCCCTTGCAAAAACACACAAGCTTTGTTTGTTTCCAACAACTCAATTAGTACACTTGAGTATGAAAGGCAACATAACATGTATTTAATATCTGATTCATATTCAGAGGAAAATGTCACTTCAATATTGTAGTATTCAAAAGCTCAGCCCCCTGAAGTCAGTCCTTCAAATCATTTTTTTCTCCCAGGCATACAAATCATTATCATACCTTTCATAATACATAGTCATTTCTAGTGTTTCCCTAAAATGTCGGTTTGAAAAAGCTTCACAAATTAGACAAGCCTACACAGTATACAAATACACACGTACAGCAAACTTTCATAAACAAAACAACTACAATTCCTTTCAATAATGTTAATAAATAGCACCTTTAACACTTACAAATAACTTAACAAATGTACATTTTGGCACAATTTCCTGCTGAGGAGTACAACAAGAAAAAACAAATGTTAAGTTGAGTATACACACCAGGGATGTGACCCACAACATCTAAATGCAGGAAAACAGTAATTTACCCTTTTTAGAAACATAAAGGGAGTGGCGTTTCCAAAATCAGATTCTGTCCCGTGACACAACTGATGTTGTCCAATGTCGTCCTAAACATCTAGTTATGTGACAATTTTTCACACTGTTTTAAAACTAACATCATTTTCAATAACTAATTTGGATAAAGATCAATAAAGTTTAGGATTTGTTGAAAATGACTTTGTCAAGAGGAGAACATATCTTACCCTAGATGACAGGCCTATTTTCGTGTATTTGTTTATATTTGTTGCCAATAGCGACAAGTCCTTGCATTGTTATTGCACCCCTGCAGTGACCCTCTTCTGCATCGGCTCAAATTTGGAGACAAGAGACCGCAGGGGACAAAAACACACTCTGCTGCTGTGAACACCCACAGATGCACTCTCAAACAAACAAAGAAACAGGCGCACCAAAAAGACACATGCATGCTTCCTTCACCAATATGCAGAGGCGCACAAAAAACAGGGATGCCAAGTGATTAAGTATGTGTCTCAGACAAGGAAACACACAAACCCATGGGGGTCCCTCCTTAACGGTGCTGCTGATGAGTTCAGGTCAACACAATGAGGACAGGAGGGGTGAAGTGGTGCTCAAGGCTAAATGTAGTCTAGTTTAATCTGCAGCAAGAAGACTAAAGGGACACATTAAGCTGATACCCACACACACACACACACACACACACACACACACACACACACACGCACACGCACACAGGCTGGAGTAGGACTTTTCCTGATATTTTCTTAGACATTGTTTTGTCCCTTTCAGCCTTTATTTTTGAAAGGACAGCTGAAGATATGAAATGGGAGAGAGAAGGGGAAGGACTGCATCAAGTAGTAAACCTCTCTATATGGACAGCCGCTCCGTCAACTGAGCTTTCTAGCCACATATCTAGCCACTCAAAATGACAATGCTAACATGCTAATGTTTAGCTGTTATCATTATACAATGTTCACCAACGGACTTTAGCATGTAAGCATGCTCACCATGGGAAGGTCATATGTTTTTTAGGTATTTGGTCCTAAATCAAAGTATTAAACTAAATAAAAAGTTGACCTGAGGATGGTGCATGATAGAGATCACCAATGTTTTTACTGTTCATCCTGAGGGGAATATGAATGTCTGTTCATAAACGTTTATGACATAACGCTACTTTTAGTAAGTGTCATTCGGATTTGTCATGACAAGTTATGGTTGGGGTAATGGTTAGAGTTCATGTGTTCATGACAGTGTCATGTCACTTTTACGTATAAAGCTTCAAGTAAAGTGTTACCTAATAATGTTCAGCTTTGATTGACGCTGTCAGAGATGTAATAATTTAACAATAGGTCTATCATTAAGGTCGTAGTTAGTGGTGGTATTGAACTGGACAACATCATTTTGAGAGGCGTTTCTAATGTTTTTTCAGACACCAGTTTTTGTAATGATTGTAAAGGTAGGAATTGTGCCAGAGAGTTGCTATTGTCATAAGTGGTTGAATGATAAAACTGTGACATCTGTAAACTGTCCATAACAGAAAATGGCCTCTAGCCTCTGCTAAGTGCACACACACCTGATAGAGGCAATCTTTTGAGGCTAACTGCTCCCGCCACGGACGGGACCGCTACAGTGTCATGTTTACAGAAGCTTGACCCCAAAGCAAACAAACACATAGCAACACCGCAGCGCTATCTGCTGGGCTGATGAACCTCGCCTTGTGCAGGCCTGACCTTAAACGTCGCACGAGGATTGGATTGAACTCTGAGCATCGTGTCTATTCAGGGAGCTTGAGCACTAGAGTATGAAAGGCAAGTAACTGCACTCTCTGCCAGTTAAGGTCACCTTGTTCCATCAGCTGGTGAGGTCTTGCTGCAAAGACACCTGATTTACAGAATCTGACTGGCTTCATTGTTAATTAACTACAGGATAAAAATAAGAAAGATGTTTAGCTTTGTTAAACTGGTTTGTGGGTTAGCAGCATCCTGTAAATATCCAAGTTACATGTGTGAATCTACTGAAAGGCAGTAAATCCCAAGCAAATTAGAAAAGACAACAGCAGCACTCTCATCTGCTAAAAGATGGTGTCTCGAGGCAATCTTTGCCATTTGTTGGTGGCAATTAAATCAAACAAACAAAGAAAAGTATTTGGGGCAGATATCTAAAATAATAAGTTTGCACTGTGTGCATGATGCAGCGGGGGGCTACCGTGAGTCACGTTTCTAGAAAAGAGCCGCTTGAATAAACCTCTCTCAATTTACACACCCCCACTGCTACAGCAGCGCTCACATCAAGCACCAGCAGTCCATCAGTCTAATCGCTTATCCACACTGCTTTAGTGCAAATTCATACCTAGGCCCGCTTTGAGCGCTTCAGCAACAGGTTTGCCCCTTTAACCCCCCCCTCCCTATTTCTCTCTCTGTCTCTCTCTCTGTGTCTCTTTCCCTCTCTCTATCTGTATCTCTTTCTCTCTGTCTATCTCTCTCTCCGGCCACTGTTTTCTTTCCTCAGTTTGGGAAATTTATAGCTGTCAAATCAGGTTTAGGTAGAGAAACCAGGGCATCTGCTGCAGAGCTCAGAGCAGGCCCCTTGTGCCAAGAGCTGTTTGTTGAACAACTGCCAAATTCACAAACTGAAAGATTACGGTGTAAATACCTTGAACCTGCTGCATGTCAACTCAACAAATGTGCTTTCAATGAGCAAAGTTTAAAGTACTCCAGGAAATAAATAATAAAAAGCATTTGTTATATAAAAATCTAATTAGACAGGAAGATAGCTGATGCTTGATGGAGAGGCACTGATAAATTCTGAATCGGTGGTGTCTGAGGGCAATTTACACAGACATCTTTTGATCCGGCTACCCTGAATTCCGAAGATCTGTCAAAACCAAGTGTAAACACAGATATTATGAAGATAAATGTCAAAACAGATCGAATCAGACGACGAGGAAGTTCCACAGCGTGATCTCTCACGATAGGAATGTGTCAAAATTACAGAAACAATCAGACAATTAGATTAGAATAAACCATAACAATAGCACAAAGGATGATACAAACTCAACTAAAGCATGTTTTTTGGTGCGTAAGTCTTACACAACCCCAGACAAGGTCTCCTTTTTACTGACTCAAAGTGCGCATCGGTTGACATCATGGGATTTAAATGCAATGTTATAAAAACAAACACTTTCTGTCAGCCTGTGGGTTTTTGTCTACAAAAGTGAAGCTCCTTGAAAAAAGATAACAGAGTTGTAACTCGTTTTCAATGAAATCCAGAACCAAAAAGAGTCTCAGTGACTCCCTCAAAGTAGATTTGGTTGTGAAAAAAAAAAAAGAAGGCCAGTTCAGTAGTGAGACTATTACCTGTCTCGCTTCGGGTTCCTCCATGCTGTACTGAGTACCGGCTGGCCCCTCACTCACTTTGTCTCCCAGAAGGAAACCCAGGCGCGTCATCAATGTGTTGGCTGCCTCATCCACCGACGGAGGGGGGCCCAGCTCCTGGCTTGACTCTCCTGCAGAGGTAGAGAGACGTGAGGAGGTAGGAGGTGGATGGGGGGCGGGAGTGAGGAAGACATTGCGGGGGAGAGAACGAGAGAGAGAAAGAAAGAACAAATGTGTGTGAGTGGTGGGTAGGAACAGAACATCAGCTGGTTTTCACCCCATCCTAAAAATGAATCCTTTGAAAACTTTATGTCTGCTACCACTTTACCTGGAAACACACAGTGGATCTGCTACACTCGCTCTGCATAAACCACAGCAGGAACAACAGACCCGGACACAGGAGACACACCACCTGGGCTTTAGACCACAATATCAAACACCCTACACGAGTTCTCCTGTAGCATTACAGGCACATTCCACCACAGCTGGACATCTTTGGTGAAGTGTCTTCTTACTTACACTCAAAAATCCCTTTCAGCCACAAGTAAAAGAATCCCTACAAGCCGTTTACAAAAAAAAACATTTCCACACTGGCTAGCAAAAGCCTTTCACACTGACGACAGCTCCTTCCGCACCATTCATCCCACGACAGCCTTAGTGACGTAATAAGATACGCCCTTCACCTGCGAGTGTGTGTGAGTGTGAGAGAGAGAGAGAATGAGAGAGAGAGAGAGAGAGAGAGAGAGAGAGAGAATGAGAGAGAGAGAGAGAGAGAGAGAGAGAGATGTGTGGCTTTCAAAGACAAAATGGGTGTGTATGCACCTCTATCCTGTTTACAGAGCTCTAAAGAGAGAAAAGAAAACACGAGGTTGAACCTGCGTTTTGGTCAGATGATCAAAATCAACAAACGCACACACACACACACACACACGCACACAAACACAAACACACACAAACACACAAAGGGATTTCAGTTGTCAACTTTGCAACAGGATCCAGGAAAAAATCCCTTAATGACCTCATCTTGTCACCCTGTTGCCTGGTTACTCCTAACCCATACCAAGTCCTTCTTGGTGGTGTCATGTTTTTTAATAACACCTGGCTATCATGTCCTTGAGGTCCCCACTATATCAATTTCAATTCAATTTCACTTTATTTACTGGAGGTTCACAGAGCTGAAGCTTACTCACCCTGCTGCTTGTAAAAAAGAGGAAGTGGCCAAATACAAACGGCTGTAATTGGACGTATAAGCCTGACAATTGGCCCAGACATCAATGACATTGAAGCGAACAGCACAAGACTGTTGTTTAAATAAACAGCAGTGAGACAGAGTGGCAGGACCAGTTTTTCCTGCAGGGCAGGTCGGACCAGACTGGCAGGTAGCTACACAAAGTCCTGACTGACGACCATTAGAAAGTCCCAGCCGCCACACCACCACCATCTGAAGACAGACAGCTTGTCTAAAGCCTGTGGCCTCTCACTTCTCCGTTCAAAGACTGACAGACGGGCAGTCTAAAGCCTGGGCTCCCTTCTCCATTCGCTTATAGACAGACAGGCAGGACACTGTCAGGATCCTCATTAGATTGACTCCAAGTCTCTCTGGGCAAGTGAGGAAGACTGGCACCTTCTGAGGGAGGGGGGGAAAAACCCTTTTACAGCACAATATGTTGCCGAAAACACAGTAGCAAGCAATAATGAGGTAATCACAGCAAATCATTAGGTCCAAAACAGCTCATTACATATGAGCCTTGATGAGATGGATGTAGTTTAGTAATGCAGCTGGATAACACTCAATATGGAGCAGAATACATTTTACAAGGTCTTCTGAATCCCAGAGCATCCCTCGAGGAAGAGTGCAGTAATGGAGAAGATAGATGGAATTACTGTTCCACCTCTTTACAGCGAATATCACAGGGTGATGAGATGTGCAGCCATCAACAGGACAAAAGAGCTGGTGAATAAAGGTTAAATATCCATTGGCTGCTACAGTATATATTTTGCATGTATTGGCTGCATTGTCTGTATGCTGTGTGTCCGGACATTGAGACAGTGAAGGCTTCTCAGTTCACATACTGGTAGGAGCCAGCAATGAATACATTAGCACTGATTAGTCAACTGCTCCTGGGGGGTTGTGGCCATGATCAAACCGGGGCTCTGGCTGGCTGTCTCTCTCTCTCTCTCTCTCTCTGCCTTTGAGTGAGTCTTCCCTGTTTACCTCTTCCGCTCAGTCAGCCTGTCCTGTATCTGTTGAGTTCCCATCTTTCCGTTTCCCTTTTCTAGCTTAATACAACAGCGTCTCTGCCGCAGCCAGCTGTTGGACACCCCTTTGCAGGGGAGAGCAGTCTGCGCTTCTTTTCATGTGATAGCAGCATCTCTAATCTGGAGGCCGGAGTCCAGAGTAACTCCCTTAAGATAAACATAGGCAATCCCGTTGTTTCCTTTAACTCACACGCATTCCAAAATAAAACTCTACAATACAGCTTAGACCTAACTATTATCATGGTGCTGTCAAATGAAATCTAAAAGTTTGATAGGCCAAAAAAAAACATGTATTACATTGACATCATGCACATCTGTTTTTAAATAAATGTAACCAATACTAATGAGCTACTATCAAAGGGGATGCATACATTACCATAATGTAGAGATTGTATGTATTGATTTCCTTGTGGTTATAGCTCTACTTTTTGTACATTAAATACAGATTGCGACAACCCCACACAGAACCTCTTACTGAAGCCACTGAAGAAGAAAAAAAACTAAAATCGCTCCAAGCTACGTGACAGCATTTGCCTAAAGAGGGACTTCAGGCGTTTCTCATCACGGTGACACCATGAGATCCTTAATGATAAAATTTGAATGTGAAAAAAAAAAAAAACGGCATAAAACACACACACACACACACACACACACACACACACACACACACACACACACACACACACACACACACACACACACACACACACACACACACACACACACACCTCTCCATTGGATTGCTGAGCTGCGAGCGAGACAGATGGTTGCCATAGCAACAATCTTTGCGCACAGATAAGTGTTTCTGTGCAAGCGCATCTGTTTCTCCCCGGCCGTTCACAGATCTGCCCTCACGCCCCGAGAGAAAAGAGAGAGAGAAGCATGTGTGCTGCAGGCAGGGGACTGGACAGGAGACGGTATTAATAGACCCGGACCTGCTGGTATGTGGTGGCTCTTATTTCACCTTTACCTGGGCACTTTAACGTTCACTTCCACAGAGAAAGTCCATAGAGAGCAAGCACTTAGTTATAAACAATGACCAGTATCCCAAAAGTAACCCACACACGTTTTTTTTAGAAAGCCTCAAAGAAAAGGTGGCATATATGTATTAGAAGGTGAAAATGAATTTGTAGGATAGCTGTTGACAGCTAAAAGAAATGGAAACAAGGTAGATTCACACCTATCTCAGAAAACATGAATACCATTGAAGATACATTGAAACACAGATAGGTACGCACAGTTAAACAAGTCATCAAGAAACCAGCGACTGGGACGCTAATCTTGAGATCAGAGTAGTGAATTTCACATTCCTCGTGCGCACAGTGGTGATACTATCTACGCAACAACATTTGGAGGTTTTATACATGAAAGCACAGTAGGACTCTACTAAAAGAGTGGCGGGTATGATTATATACACTACATTTGTACACCTTGAAACCATGGCCAGACATTTTATCATTCTGTTTATAAAGGAGAGAGCATCTCTGTAACATTTTACGGGTATTTCTGGCCATTGTGAGCAATGTTGCAAGACCTGCATTATTGTATGTATATTTTATTATTCCATCAATGTGATGAAGTACCTTGGTATGTTAAATAAGTACTTTTCTAGAAAAACCCCAAATTCTTCTATTGTTCTTCCAGAATATTTTACAATGAATCTTTTGTCATTTTTAGGCACATTTAACTAACGGTTTTCATAATTATCTGTGGCATTTGGCCCCTTTTAATATGTTCATTCCGGTTCTATGCTTTTAATGCCATTTAAAGGTTTGCCTTGTGTCTAGCTTACTTTTTACATGCATGGTGTATTGTGTATTTCAATGTATAAGAGGGCTTTACTACTATGCTGTGTTGTATGTTGTTCTGTCTTTTCAGCTCAAACTGAAATTAAATTGCATGTTTTTTGCCTGAAGACAAAAGGTAATTTACATTTACATTCTCATCTCCAATCTTTAATTGTTGTCTGAATCCAGTTAGTTCTGCATTTATGTAGATGAAGAACTTGTTCCCATACAGCCAATCAAATCACACATTAAACAGGATGTAAACGTACCTGAAAATGTCACTTTGGTTCATTTAGATGTGGTCCTTAGTCCTCAATACCACTGCTTACAAAAACACTGTCTACTAATGGCTTGTAAGATACAGCGTAAGTTTGTTTACGTTGCCGCCCATTTCCCAGCCGGGGCTCAGCCTGCCACTCGTAGTCAGTCAGACAGACACCGAGACGCCCCTCTAGTGGCTGAGACGAAAATCTTTAAATAACATTAAAATAACACTGACATTACTTTTGCATTAAGGAATTAAGGAACTTAAAGTGATTACAGTTGGATTTTAACTCCACTCAAAGTTAGCTACATATGGATATTGTTATATCCATTTACAAACTCCATAATAGAAGATCTCACCCATAGCGCCCACACCTAGTCTAGGAAGTTACTGTCAGAAGGTTGAGCTCTAAAATCATTTGAAAAGCTTTCAAGATGATTAAAGGAGGACGGCTGGTCGGTTGGTGGTGAATATTTACAAGCTATCCCACAAAATATTCACAAACCATATTTATGAGACCACAAATTTCTTTGTAGGCCATTAAAATCAGCTGATACATCTGACATCTGACTTCTTCCAGGATCCCAGACAGTCTCAGCAGCAGAGTGCTGACTGGCATGTGATCATATGTTTAAGTCACTTCCCTGGTGCTACTTATGCCGGGGAGCCCTTGTTAAGAGCTAAGATGTCCATCTGTCCACCTGCAAGTCCTCGCCCCAAAAAACTCATCTCATCCCGCTTGGTTCCTCTCCACCTCAAGATGTCAATGCAAAGCCACAGAATTACTTGTTGTTATTAACTGTTTTCCTGCCTCAATGGCGCTTGAGATGACCATTTCAACCCTGAAATGTCACATCTGTAGGAGGTCTAAGCAGCTCATCACAACTGATAGGCTATTCCACAGTCTATTTCACAGGACTGCACTACAAAGCCAAG
This sequence comes from Etheostoma cragini, assembly GCF_013103735.1. NCBI lineage: Eukaryota > Metazoa > Chordata > Actinopteri > Perciformes > Percidae > Etheostoma > Etheostoma cragini. The sequence goes on along the minus strand of NC_048427.1, from coordinate 3,665,457 downwards.
GACAACAGTTTTTCATCCATGAGATTCAACAGCAAGCCAGCTGCCAGAACTAAAGGGTGTATCCTAAGCTACTTCAAACTATAAACTTATACAGAAGTATGACTTCTAGTATGTTTCTATATATACACTCACCGGCCACTTTATTAGGTACCCCATGCTAGTAACGGGTTGGACCCCCTTTTGCC
>NC_048427.1:3633397-3665262 GCF_013103735.1 Etheostoma cragini | reverse complement strand
TAAATAAATAAATAAATCACCTACTTAGAGCTCCCATCGAGCAGAAACTCAGCAGCAGAGGCTGGCAGACGGAGAAGGCTGGTAGCAATCGGTCGACCATTTCCCCCCTAAATTAAGCAGCTAAGCCCTGAGACATCCCATCACTATTTCTCTCGTTTCTTAAATCCAACCCTGGGGTGTTGCAGCATCGTCCTACTCTGTTGAAAAGTCCTTACAGCCACCAGAGGTCAAGCCAACAAGACAGGTCAGGAAGCTAACACTGCACTTCTCAGTGGCAACAGGAAGAGGAGAAGCAAGATGAGAAAGCAGATATACTAGAACCAAATCTCAACAGAGCGCTATCCTCGAGTAACCCGCTTTACTGCGGGGGGGAAGGACAAGGGGGGAGAGGGGAGGTTTAAATAGGATAGATTGGAGGGGGGTAGAGGGAAATCTAGACTGTCTGCAGGATTACCGAGCGGCGACTGTGAAGTTAACAGAAAAACAGCAGCGGCCCCTAAACAAGCTCTGCGTCTGAGAAAGCAGAGCAGAGTGAGGAAGCAGCAAGGGAGGATTAGAGCGACAGAGAGGGAGGAGGCAATAAGCATGGACACTGTGGGCACTTGCAAAGCTATTTCATTAATGACCTTAGCAACGCTTTCGTCTTTGCACCAGCAGGCAGAACCTCTCGCTCTCTACCGCATTCAAAAACAGGAACATACATGCAGAAAGTAACACGACGAAATGAGGGAAGAGCTGGCCTTAAAACTTACCACGGCAGTATGTGTCCAGGTCTGGATTCTTGGCAGTGGTGGAGGTGTGTGTAGGTGAGCCAAGCTCTGATTGTGGAATGCGAGGGCCCTCCACAAACTTTGCTTTCCGCAGAGGGGCTGGGAGCAGAAAGCATACACACATACAGAAAAAGGATGCACACACACACACACACACACACATACACAGACACACACGCATGCACACACAGGAGATGGAAGAAGACAAGAATGAAAGGAGTGACAGGGACAGGACAGAAAGGGGGGAAGTCAGAGAGCTTATGAACTTCAAGCATCACACTGATAATATGAAAACATCCTGAAAGCTTTCTTAGGCAGCTTTGTGTTTTCCTTGGGTCAAATATAGCTAAATCAAAAAAAGCAGCATGGACAATCAGGTAGTGAGCCAAGGCAAACCAGTACAGCCGCAGAACCTTAACCGACCAATGAAATGTTAAAATATCATCACACTTCCTCTGAATAGGCCTACATTTCACTCAGAAAGCACAAAACAAGATGGATCTTTTAAGCTGAAGAGATGGATTTATAAAAAAAACTCATGTCCAAAAAAATGTCTCTATTTGTCCAGCGTCATAATCACACCAAGTATGCAAATGAGATTCATTTTTGGAATGTTCTCGCGCCTGACTCAAGCACAAAGTCTGAGACATAAAACGAGTCCTTCGACAACAAATTCAGTAAGAGAGAAAGCCGGGGGTGGTGGTTGTGACACAATCTTTTTCTGGCACTGGGACTGTAAGCGCTGTTACCCAGACTAGCTCATGGTATCATGAGTGCATACATTGTGGCAGCAGTCTACTAGGCAAGACTTCACAATGCAGAGGAGTCTATACCAATGAACACTTGTACCCATAGAAATAGAGGCCAGACAGACCTTAACCATCCATTCAATGGCATTGTTTCTTAGAGGAAGAGCTTTGCAAGGACGCAAACATACAGCAACATACGGCAATGATACTTCAGACAAGGATTTAAAAAAAAAAGACTAGCATTTTGTAGAGGCATGACCTCCAAAGCTTTACTCATGGATCAAGTGTCAGGAGATATTTCTAAGCTTTCTTGCTTCTAACTTTCTGTATCTATGCTTCTTTATTCTCTGACTCTTATAAAATTCCTCACTTTCTTGAAATGGCTACTGTGATGGAGTTGGACCAGAGCCAAAGTGTGCAAAGGAAATTCAGCTAATATTAACTAAATTGTGTGCATGGCTCATTTCTTCAACCTATTCTTTTTCGTTTTTTTTTTTTTTACTTATGTGGGCAGCGAGGATCTAAGCATAATTTGGTTTTAATTGACTAATCTGGTTGAATGAGGATTTTAAAGTGGAAAACTGTATGTATCGCTGCAATGCTGCTACTGTTAACCATCCTTTTAATGGGTGAGTGAACATGTCCAAAGCTATCCGGTGCAGCAACACTGTGCTGAACCAGAGTGGGGTGAGCAGCAGCTGAAACATGAATCCAAGCAACAATGAACAGGCTCTTTACCACTTTTGTTTGGGGTTTCGTGTTACAGCTAATGCCAGTATAATGCATGTGTGTTAGTGTGTGTATAATGAGTTGTCCATCTGTCTACATACGGTTAGTCTCAAGTTATGTAAAGAGACAGAAATAGATCATTCTGCAGGCAGCAGTGCAGACTTTTGGTCAAACCAAAGACTTAAGTATATTTCTACTGTATATAGGTGATGATGGCGCAGAAGATATGACAAGCCTGGGGTTCAATTCCCACTGCGACACATCAACCAATATGTGTACCTAAGTAAGACACTTAACCCCTAGTTGCTCCAGAGGCGTGCTTTGGATAAAAGCGTCAGCTAAATGACATGCCATTTAATGTAGTGTAATATGTACAGTACAATAGAAAACATTTCAGAGTTTATGCCAAGGCATCACACTCCTCCTTCAAATCTGGTGATGAAACATGGTGATGTTTAGCAGGTACATAGGATAGTTTACCATGTTCGCCATCTTAGTGTAGCGTGCTAACATTTGCTAATTAGCCCTAAATGACATTCGTTTTGCAGATATTTGGGCATACACCAAAGTATTACACAATCTGAGATTCTGACCTGATTATGGTGCTACATAAAAAGGGAGAGGATCATTTAAGTTATTAAAATTAGGGGAAGAATGTGTGTGCCAAATTTCATGGCAACTCATCAAAAAGTTAGAGACATTTCACAACGCACAGTGACAATACTGGGATACAGGTTCCAGGGTTAATAAGAAAAACGTTTTGAAATGCCTTCCTTTGCTATTATGACACTTCCTGCACCTTGATTTGGATTTGCACAATAAAAAAAAGCACATATTTCTTGTTCCATGGTCCAACGTTCCACCAATCTATTGCAATCTGTTGTCAAGATTTGAGATATTCTTCTCACTCACAAACATACAGTCAAACAAATAAAAACAAAATCTCCCTGACAGAGGGAAGAAAGAACTCCCTCAGAGTTATGAGTGTGTTTAAAGCAGATGCGTTCTCTTGCCACACACAGAGTGTTAATACAGTGTTGGTATGGTCTGGAGAGGACCCTGCTAATGGACCACATCTAGGAAGTTAGCCAGCACGGATGCCACAGTGAGAAACTACAAGTGAACGCCAGAAGGAAGAAGGGACACAAGTTATCCAGGACCGGATCAACTGCCACAACAGGAACTTACACAGGGCTACTTAATATATTCTGCTTGACAAACAACTCAAACACCATTTTGGTTAATTAATAGTTATATTTTTTTATGAGTTAAGACCGAAGTGTCTTAACTCTCTCTTTTTTGTTTACTTAGTTTACAATATAACTTAAATAGCTTCAGGATATAGATACAGTTTTTCTTTTTTGTGTGACATTATTATGCTGGAATTGAGGTGATTAAAATCACATGGAAAAAATCTATAAACTGAGTCAGTCAATAAATAATTAACAATACTAAATACGTGGGAAGGAAAACAATGTGCAAGTAAAGAAAAAAATTGAACATTTCCATAGTTAATTATTGAATATTCTGTCATTCAAAGACTATGGACAAAGTCTTACAATACTCTACTTCCATGACCTTCAGGTGCAAGAGGGAAAAAAACAAGTAAGCCAATACATGGTATTGTATGTACATGAGTCAAACACAGCATATCAGATATAAACTATTATTCTTCTTGAGTTTGATTATTCTCTGTTTATCTAAAGAGTACTTGCATGCACAAAGGGATCAAAAAAGCAGTCCGTGGATGTAAACCCTTGACCTTCAGTAGAAAAGATGTTTCCTAAATTTTTTCTTCCCGTGCACAAAAGATTCCAGGGCATACTGCCATTAACAACGCAGATATGACAAAAATCATTCAATCATATTCCACATTGTTTAAACAAATCTTGAAAGGTTTATGTTTAGTTCACTGAAAAAAAAGCCATACAGAAGTCTGCAACGGCTGCACATTTGAATCAAAAAGGGCCAAAAGTTTAAAAAAAAAAATCTCTTCCAAACCGCAGTTTGAAAGCCTTATTTCAATATGCTGCTCTTGCACCTGTAGTGACAAGCTTGCAACAGCTTGTAACAAGCAACAAGGAGACTGTGATGGACGGAGCTTTCACGTGACAGTGTGCCTGCAAGAGCATCCACAACGATTTCCTCATATGTATATACATATATTATATATACTGTATATCCCATGTGTTGTCTTCCCGTCAAAATGAAAAAAATCAACACTTTTGTTGATGCTTTTTGTTTATTTTTTTAACGTTTCTTACGTTTTTGTCTCTTTTTTCAACACTTTTGACACTTTTTATGTGGTTTTTTTAAACACTACTTAACACTAATGTACTAACTTTAGTTTTACAGTTATTGTTGCAATTTATGTTCAATGAACCTCATTATAGGAAATTATACCTAATGTTTGAATTAGAAAAGCATAAATTAGGAATTATTTAGACTAAAATTAAAGGAATGGATGTTGATGAATAATAACTGGACAGTCAACTTTTACTCAATACTATTTTGAAAACACTTCATTTTTAAAATGCTATACATTGAATAAGACACCGCCAAATTAATGAAATTAGAGATTTGTACTTGCCAAAGAGCATTGTATGGAATAAGTCATGTTATTTTTGGTAATTACAATTGGCAGTTAAAATTGGTAGTTTAAAAGAACATTGATATAGGAAGATGGGTCAATTTGACCAAAGGACAACATGAGGGTTAAATATATATACAAATGGACAGTTTTTAAATTTAAATGTTTTACAGTGCACGTGTGCAACTCCAAAGCCAGCACGCTGCTGGACATCAGTTGAAAATGACTGTGCAAACAGACTAAAATTGTAAATGAGAGATTACCATTTCCTTTGGTTTATGTCTCACTGATCTCACCTCTATAAAAAGGCAAAGTGAGACTCTGTCTATTGGAGCAAATCCCCTCTATAGCAGCGGCTCCAGGAGACTAAATCCAAGGGACTTCTCTCCCGCAGTTCTGTTGTCAGTGTGTGCCAGGGTGAGGGTGGGTGACAGTGTGATGGATGGCAGCAGGAAAATCCACTCCTCTAATGAGCTTATGAATAAATATCTCTAGTCCGGGTGCAGATGCACGTGGCCGTGAAATAGGTATTTGTTAAATGCTCAGGATGGGAAGGTGTGAATATGAATATGGCATGTATGCATGTGTACATGTGAGATTAGAGTGAGAACGGGGAGAGATTGGCGACAATAGGCAATTTGAAAATGTAAGAAGCTGATCTCGATTCCCAAGACTATCGCAGCCTTTGATGAATGATCAACAAAAAAGAAAGTCAATATTGTGATTCAAATTCACGTATGCAGAGTGTTGTGCATTTGAAAGAACGCTTCTTTTCAACATGACAGTCCCCACAGACACAACCTGGGTTTTCAAGAAATAAATGACAAGATATGAATATGAATTGGAGACTCTAAATGCAATGCACAATTTCTCATTTGCTGCAGATGAGTGAATGATAAGCAAGTGAAAGGAGACATTTCTACGGCAATGTCTGAACCGCTGTCTCAGTTACCTTCGACCTGAGTCACCCACTCAGAAAAAGACATAGACGTCCACACATGCATGCATTTACATACAGAACACTAATGTGGGTGAGGACATACATCGCCCAGCTGTCTGCAACCCAAGCAGAGCTTTACAGAAACAGAGCTTGCAGCCCTGGTCACTATGGCAACAGCAGAGGACAGGGGAAACGGCGAGTCTTGCCCACCTTTTTGAAAGGTGGTGGTAACGCATGGAGAGGTTGATTTTACCGACACTAAAAGCTTCAAAGTCCCAACACATTTATTAAAATGTAATCAAACAACCTCTTTCTATTGACCACTCAGGTCTTCCCCTCAAGGAACTCAGCTTTCAGCGATACAAGCTGGGGCGATTGAGGCTCTAATCCTTTATGGTGTGGCTGTCTTCTGCTGTGCCTCAGAAAGAGATGACGTGGTCTTTATCAAGTTTGTTTACAAATGTCAGGCTTTATAAGGTGGTTAAATCATTGTCGCATTATTTATATTCTATGATATGATTTAAGTCCAATTAATGTTGAATTGTGTTCTACGGTTACGTCCTACATTAGGCAAAACTCTTAAAAACCAAAACCCTTGAGAAATACTTTTTTTTTTTACAATGAACTTGGATTAATTTGGACAAAACAATTTTTTTGTTCCACATTCCACAAACAGTTTATGAAGTCAAAATAGATTAAGCAAAACCTGCAGGTACATACAGAAAATTTGTCTTTCCCTTGTTCCACTTTTGCAACTACTTTAAAAGGGGGACTCCACTGAGGCTACATTGGCTGCTAACAGCATAACACACCCACATGTCTAACCAAAGTGTTGTCAAGTCGAATTGTGGGTGATGTAGGCGGCAGGTTTCGACAGGAAAGAAGAATATGTGAAATTAATATGATGATATCTCTGGTTCTGCTGTCCATTGTGAGTCCGACAATGTTAATAATAATCAAGTACAACACTAAATTGGTGGATTACTCTTTTACGACGTTAAACATAAATTGAAACACACAAGTGGCTGATAGTGTCTGCTTGATACTGAGGACGTGCGGTTTAACATTTAATTTCACCAGTATTAATGTGTTGCCCTAAAGGCTTGTTCACATTGTGCATATAGTTATCCGGCTCAGAGACCACGGGTGATTTTTGTGTTTGTCTCATTGACTTGTTGAACAAAACAATGTGGACCAGATGTTGCAGCGAGATGTTCAGTCACAACCTCACAACAGAGGCAGTCAGCATCAAGTGCAATTCCATTAGCCAGACTGCCTCTCCCTTTTTTAATGTATGTGTGTTAGTCTGTCGGCAAACACACACGCGTATCTATCAAGTAGCCTTAGGAGGATTAGCAAGGTGAGGCACAGGCAGAATTTTAGAAGGCAGAGGGAGGTACTGATTTTCTAAGAACGCTCATTAGCTGAGCTCTGCCTTGCCCAAAAATATGTTAATTCCACATTTCACGCAACCTTATTGGGCCTGGATAGACCTGTAGACCTACGGTACATCTACGATTTTCTAAGATTTAGTTGAAGGTATTCTGAGCTCTGTCCAAAATCACATTGCTTTTAAACAAAGCATTAAGCTTCCAGCCGTGCGACAAGATTAACAATTTGGAATATGATTGGCTTCTAAAAGATTAAGAAAACAACATGATTTTTCTATTATGTTTTCTGTTGACCTACCAACTATATTGTTATCAGGGTACTGAATGCATCTTAATACTTTATGTGTATGCTTTCATTGTTTGCAAGGCACCTCATAACAGTGTTTAAACTGCCAATCAAGTGCACTGCTTATAAATTGTTGCCTAAAGAGAGCCATCCAGCTTGACTCTATTTCAGGGAGATCAATAGGGTACTGTTTTATTAAATTTAGCCACACCAGGCAATTTATTTGCTCTGAGCAGCGTTATTTTTATCATTCCATCGCTGGTCTAAAGCCCCTTTGGGTACATATGCACTCCGTACTGCAGGCTTTCTAAGCAGCTGTATACTCTAGTGAGCAAACCGTTTCTCCTGAAGGACATCATGATGTAGTTGCTGAAGCACAGTGACTATTGTTAACACTGAGTGGTTCAGACATTTTACTTTCCCATGGTTTTGTTCCTTCAGTGGTGGGGCAACACAGTAGTGTGACTAAACTTTTCACTCAACTCAGCATGGTTCATCAAAGACCTGCCCTACTATCCAAAGGATACCAGTAGGCTGTAAAGTTATATATGATGCCACTTTAAGAAAGCGAGAGTAGCATGATTGCCAAGGACGCCATCTGACACAGTGGCTTAATAATAGTAAGGCTGCCGTGACCTCTGTGCCAGCTGGAGTTCAACCCCTAGGGGGTGTATTCATGACCTCCCGGCGACACTCAACTTCAGGACCACACCCTCGTCATAGTGAAAATCAGGCCAAGATACAAGTGTCACTGCTGTTATTCGATTAAGGAATTAAATTAAACACTAAAACAAGACAATAAATAGGGAAAGGTATAACATGACTGATTTTGAAGCTGGCAATTAAGATGGTCCTGATAGTCGAGCATTCTCTTTTGCACAACATAAAATTAACATCTGCAATAAAATCTTTCATGTGTGACACAAGCTGTAATAAATTGTTGCTCTTATGTAATCCCTAGCAGACCAATTGCAGCCATACAAAGTCAGATCTGTGATCCAGACAAATGCCTTAAAGTTCAGCACCTTGAAATCAGCAAATAAGTAAACAGCAGACAGACAAGTGGTGAATGTTAATATTGAGGCTGGTGTTAATGTGCAGTCCAGCGCAGCAGTCTGTAAAGGTCTGGATCCGCATGGACACACTGTACACCCACAATAACACACTTCTTTAGGCTTCTGTGTGTATCTTAAAGAGAAATGTTTGCTCAGCTCTCCACCACAGTGTTCGCAGAAAGCAGTGAGGTGGTATATGTAACCCACTGCTCTGTTTTGTAAGCAAATCATTATTATCACTATTTATAGCACACTGCGGGTTTCTCTTTTCTATTCCACAGCTTTTTCTTACAGAAGGTACTGCTAAATATCCAGACAAAAAACAAATGTGAGCAACAAGCACACTGTAAGATAGTAATACTTGATTTGCAAAGCAGCTCTCATGTATGGGTGTAGCTACGTTAGAGCAATATAATTCAGAAAGTTAAAACAATCAGTAACAATGCATGTTTTATTTCAATGAAACAGCTAAACATTTTAATAAAAAGTTATTAAACACTGGGGATTAAAGAGTAAAACCAAAGGATTAAAAAAACAAAAGCCCAGGAGAATTAAAATCCAGAAGGAAAAGAAAATCTGGTTTTTGGTAAATGTAAAAACAACAAAAAACAACAGCGCAAGTTAGCAATCCCAAGATTATGTTGCAGGATATTGCACGAAAGACATCCTTGTCAGTTGTTTGAAAAAATGTGAATGCCTTAGAAAGAGACAGGGAATGATTTTAGTGGTCTGTTAATCTTTGATACAAAGGAGGTGGTAGGTAATTTATAGCTTTGCAAAACAAGTGAAATAACTTTAAAAACTGTTCAGCCTGTGGATTGCCATAAACAGTTGTGTGACAGCAATGTCTTTGAGCATATGTTAAAATTCTAGCCACAGTAAAACATGTCTCTCTGGGTCCTCATTTAGTTTGTATCACATCCATGCATTGATGTACTCAGAGCATTGGGATAATCTGACATTATGATGATGTTACCAAATGGGATCATCTGTAAAGGACAAAAGAAAAGGACCCAAAAATAATTCCTTGAGGAACGCCATAGTTAGTATCAAAACAAAAAATTAAGGAAACCAGACAAGTACACTGCCAAATACACCCACCTATTTCACAAGACTGTCATTCAAATTGTCATGATTTAGTGTGTCAAACACTGTGGTAAGGACAGCCACTTTGTTAGCACCAACAATGATTCTCAGTTACCTTGTAACTTTTTGCAGGGATGTTTCAGTTCTGCGGTTGGCTTGATAACCAGTCCGTAACTTTTTTAATAGTTATTTAGATGATTAGATGCATGGGTAAAAAGCATCTGTTTTTAAAAGATTATCTTCTGAGATTACAAATTGGCCTGTAATTTCATTTCTTTAGCAGAGGGAGAAGCATGGTCGGAGGGGGATCAAGCCTCATCTTGCTAATGTTACTCTTATTTTGTCTTGTCTCAGCATAATAAAAAGATTGTAATTCTAGATCCCAGGAAGTTGTTAAAGAATTAGCAATACTGCCTCTCTTGACAAATTCAAATTGTGTACATTTGAGAAGTGATGTTTGACTGCAGAGGAAATTGACCGAGAAGACAATTGTATTACAAAAAAAAAACTGAGGGCGAGAGTTGCAAAGTCACTGGATTACCCGAAGACAATGGGAAACCATGACATACCATAATTTTATTCCTCTTCTAACCCTTTGCACTGAGAAACAAATTGAAGGATTTTAGGACAGTTGTGTCACCTATGTCTGATTTATAGTCAGAGTGTCAAGCATAGTGCAGACTGTGCTCATCCGCCAATAGAGTCACTCAGCAGGGTGCTTTTGTAATCAGGACTGAGTGGGGAAACAGGCCTGCAGCTATCAGAAATCCAGGCGCGATAATGTCACTAAATGGTGAATATAGCCTATAATCCACTGGTTAGCAAATTAACATAATATCAATTTTTAGAGATACTGCTATACCTATTGTGTATACTTTGCATGTGTCAGGTTAACAGCTGCCTAAAAATCGACCAAAGTAGGTTGGATTTAAGACGGTCTGTAAAATTTATTTCATAACCTATGCCGTATGCCTAAGCCCACCACTCAAAAGCCAGGTTTAACTGACTTGTCTTGTGAATACATATGAGATCATAGGCACTGACACACACCTACAAAACACTTGAAGAACTTGGAAGGAAGCGTAGAGGAGACTAACTTGGAACAGCCACATCCAGACCTATGCTGTGTCACACATTTTCACAGGATATTCTCAGATAGGGCAGCCTATATTACAAGATATAACCGTCTCAAACAAGACTTAAAGTACATTTATTTGTCTCTGCATTTGAACTACTCTCTTCATACAGTTTCTTTGAATGATAATTTCTTGTCAGACAACAATCCCTCAGCTAAAATGTCTAAAAAGGGAGCAAAATAACAGAACGATCCTTGTGTCATAACCATGAAGGCATATCACCGTGGATGGGACTGTGTTTATTCTGCTCCATCCGATTCAAGTGGGATCCTAAAACCGCGGAAATATTCTTCCACTTTGGACACAATAAACATGGTTATTTATCCACCCTCAAATTGTCTCTCCTGAATGACAGCTGACAAAGTAAGCTCATCAAAGCTCTCTCCAGGTGGTGATACTAAGTGGTGTGAAAACTAGCTGTGGGCGCCTCATCAAAAGCCATTCACCTGAGACCAGCAATAGCAGCTGCTGATGAGGTGCTTGTGTTTTGCTGGCAGACATTGTTATTGAGACATTTTGTTCTGCTCACACACCAGCTAGCAGTTGCCTGGGATAAGGCAAGGAGAGAGGCAGCCTGCAGCACTGGAACTGGAAGGAAGAACCACATCCCAGCACATGACAGGTTGATTCAGGTACACAACAACCAGCTGCTGATACTGTTGCTGCCGACTGCACGGTGTAGGGAAAAACTATGCCCCACCAACTTCAACCCTTTTCCGCAACCATATGCTACGTATGACGGTGTGCTCTGGAAGGAAAAGTGAGACACACAACAACAAGAACAAGCACCATTAGCCGCCTACAGCTTGTGCTTAGACACGCGCAGTCCAACACACACACACACACACACACACACACACACACACACACACAAAGACAATTGAATGCTCACCCACGCTGACGCATGAAACAGAGCAGCTCGCCACGAAAAAGCACTTACATTATCGCACTCTGGTTGATTCACCGGTCCTCGAGCCTACATTGTCATTAGAGTGCAGCCCTTTGACAAATGGATCATTTCATGGACAGAAATTACTTTTCCTGTGCTCCTCCTCTCATTAGCCTCATGTCTGTACAAACGTCATTCGAACCAGTGGGCGACGCAGCCAGCTCCAGCTGTGAGATTAGACCGAGTAAAAGGTGTAGCAGCAGGTGAAAGAGGAGGAGACAAGGTTTGCAGGCACAGATGGAGGAATCAAGCAAAAGAGGGTGTGGCGGGGCTCACCATTCTCAAACCAGATGCATTCCTGAAGGTTGGAGTACGGCACCAGGTCTCCTCCTTGCCCCTCCAGCAACACGAGCAGTCTTTCCTCCCGGAGCAATGACCAGTTCATCAAAAAATTGCAAAAAGGAAAGAAAAAAACAAAATAGGAAACAGAAAAACACTTGCAACCAAGCAGTGTGGCGAAACAGAAGCTCTCACTCTCTTTCTTCCTTCTTGTTTCCTTTCTGAGGAAGTCTCCACAGGTTTCAGTGCTGATGCTGCCCGCTCAGTACAGTCGCAGTAAATGATACAGAGCCAGGCAAGATATGTCAGTGACGGGAGGAGTGAGAGGAGGAAGAGGAAAGTGGAAGGGGAGGGAGAACAAGCAACGGAGGAAGGAAGAGAACGCAACAGTCACTGTGTCACAGGGGGACACAGAGGTGACACCTTTATGATGGCAGTAGTACCGAGGGCTGACATGTGACCAAAACCTTTGCCACTACGAATAAAAAGTAACAAATAAAAAAAAAAAAAAAAAAAAAACAGAATAGGGAGCTTTTCCCGCTAGGAGCCCTGGAAGCACAGATAGGAACGATCCTCTCCTTCGCCTCCGTGACTGCATAAGCGCTTAGCGTGTTATGTATAGATGTGAGAGGCGCACTCTCACTATAGGAACAGGAGCCCAGGTTTCCAACAGATGAATGGTGCAGTGCTGCTGTTGTCATGGCAACCGCAGTGCAAAAAGAGGGGGAGGAAAAGGATGAGTAGGGAGGAAAGAAAATGGCATAAAAAAAGGAAGGAGGGAGGGTTTTATTAAAGGGACAGTTTTTTGTGCGTGGATGGAGCTTTGGGGACCCATCAGATCGTATGCAAAAAGAAAAAATTGGAGAGGTATTATTTGATAGGAACAAGGGTTTCAATAAAACCTACTCCATTTTCCTCCTTGGCTCATGCCTCCCCATCTGTCCTTGTTTTACCCTTGAAACTGTATTTGTACAGCAGCAGCCATGTTTTACGGCTTTAGGGGTTCAAACCCACGGGGCTGAGAGTTTATTCCGTGCTACATTTGCTTCTGTCGGGGGTTTATATCCATAACGCTGTAAGCCCGCTGTTTGTTATTAATCTCTTCCAGTCACACTTATTTCCCCAGAGTGACATCTCAGACCAGCGTGTTTAATAGTATTTTACCAAAAAGCCTTACAGATGTGCTACAGTAACAGGTCAAAGTTTGAAATGCGACTTTATGTGCACCACCAGTCCTCTACATAATTTAACCTGGGTCTCTATCTGACCATTGCCTGCAGTTAAACATTGCCTCTTGCTAAGCACAATATAATTTATTTTACGCCAGTTTTAATTTAGGGTTGGACAACAATAACTTACAAGTGATGTGTATTGTAGGCTAGTCGCATATTGTCAACAAGATGCAACATATTCCTGTGAGATAGATGACAAGTGGGGGTGGTTGATCACATTAAGCTTAAAATGGGCATGGATACACTTCTTGCTCCAGGAGGTTGCATAAGTGTTTGACTGTGTTGCCGACTAATTTCAAATTATCTGTACACATCATCATGCAGTTCCTGACAGTTTAAAGCTAAACAAATAAACTATTATCGTTATTCCCATTGCCACAAAACGCCACTCTGTTGATATTATGTGCTGTTTTGACATTTTTAACATGCCTACTTTATATTTCCTGTGTTTTTTTTCGCACATTAACCGGAGAGAGACACTGACATCCTTACCCTTAATCCTCTCTGTTTAACAAAGACAGATATAACGTGTTAGTGAGCTTAAGAGATGCTTGTAGGCGGATCTTGTAAGCATTGGACAGAGCAAGGATTTCCCCCATCTCCAGTTTTGGTGCTAAGCTAAGCTAAAGAGCTACCAGCTTTATATCAACTGTGGTATCAATATTTTCATTTAGCCCTGGACAAGAAAGAATATCAAACTAAAATGTAAGGAAGAAGGTCTGTAAGTCTGATTGTCTTGACCATTGTTGATGACCCAAGGAAGCACCGTGTCAAGTGCGAGCTCTTGAGATCTGTGGGATATATTTATTAGTAGTGTAAACACTGGAGTGAATTTAGAGGGGACGCCTATTAACACAGGTGAACAGCATGGTGGTAAAAGGTAGGATAGGTAGATGATATTTCACCGCTAAAACACCCAGACTGTTTTTATCATACTCCCATTTCAATTACTCCTTTCTACACTGAACCTTCACTCTTTATTTTTCACCTGTGACAGTGAAGCTATAAATGTCACATTTCCTTTCAGCGGAACAAATGGTTTGCAGGGTCCGTGGTGGCAGGGACGGTTGAGGCAAGAAATTATGACGATAATTGAAGAACGATTTTCTCAATGTACAATGCTGCAGTAAAGAGGCGTGGTGATTGAGTTGCCCCAAATGTCAGTGTTCATTTTTTTAAAATCTCAGCGGACACCAGATGCCATATAGAAAGCGAGGCTGGCTAAGGAGGCATGGAAAGAGGGAAATTGAAATGTCCCAAATGTCGGACTTCCTCTCAAAAATACACAGGGCAAGATCAAGGCATGGCGCGCTGCAGGTTTGTGTTACATGACTTAAAAGGAAAAGTCCAGATTTTACGATAAGGTTTCAAGAAACCAGGAAGACAATTGATACATATATCATCATATATCATATTATAAAAACATATTTGAGTCGGTCAGGTGCATTGTTTAATTTTGAATTAGTTGCTTCATTTGTCTACATGATATAGGGAGTATTGGGTGTTTATGTATCAATGTTTAATCTTATTTTGGTTACCAGCAGCATTAATGACGCAAAAGAAAATCAGCCTATACACCTGTACTTAGCAGGTTACAATTTTACGTATAAATGATGCATTGAATTAAACTACCTACTAGCATTAAAAAGCTATTAAAATTAGCAGCAACATTAAAATGCTTTCACATGTTTCACATGTACACATATTTACAGTATATTAATACAACCTCCTAAAGGGATTGTTTAGATATTATCCAATGGAGTTGTTTTAGGTACTTAAGCAATGCACTGTTCTGGACGGGGGCAGTAGCTAAATATATTTTAGCCACCTAAAAAAAAGCCCACCTACAAATCTATATCAGTCGTATACACTTAAACTGATATGCTGTATTTTCACCACTTCATTTTGCTGCAGGAATAGTTAAAGAAAAAAAGGTCTCGATAGTTGTAAAGTAAAATCAAAAGCTTGAAAATGCAACAGCTCTACTCTTACATTACAGTGTCATACTGCACATCATAATAATCATAAATACTGTAAAGAAAACCTGATAACTTTTCTTTTTGTGATCTATTGCAGCTGTTTAGTTGTCGTTTTACCTTGCCCACAACACTGCTTCAGGTTATAATAAACTACGTTTCCCAGATGCCTCTTTTGAAAACCCCCAAATCAATGTGTCTCAACACGAGTTTTAGCTGTGGGCTTTAACACAATAACATCTTATTATAGACCATTGTATTTGTGCAAAAAATGCCAACAACTGATCCTGTCATTTCCATTTGGACACTCAACACCACAAAACAATAACACAGGCCCAGAAATGCAGCATTCATCACGAGAAGCTAATTTAACCAAGCACCTCTTCATGTGCGTCCTTTAAGACAACCCACACAATGAGCTGTAATACCTGACTAAGCAGTTCTGCACACATTGTTAATGCTGGCCATCCATTTTTATGCATGCATCACATGGCCATTTAGAGGTTAGCTAACTGTATTACAGTGCCACTTATTCACATATCACTCTATTACTGTAAGCACCATAGACAGAGACAATAGATTTTAGATATACTCAAATTACTGTAATCAGTGCAGGAAAAGAGGGAGAAAAAAATGAGGTGGTATAATCAAACCAAGCGTATTCTCAGGTTTTAAGGCCAAATGCAATTTTCCACCTTTATGTGGCAATTCATGGGGAAGGAGTAATTGAATTGATTGCAGCCATTAATTAGGGGAAAGTAGTGTAATCTGGGGAGAGATGTTGAAATAATTCCCTTTAAATGTTTCAGAGTGGAGCATGGCCAATCAATCAGCTCGGGTGATGGTCTCTGGCGAGCCTGACACTTGAGTGAAGGAACAAATAAGCAATCCGTGATTATAAGTCATAACAATCAGCCACTGAGACATCTCTGTGAGAAGGAGCAATACTCGGCACTCAAAGTCTTAGATAACAGCAAGCTAAAAATAGACAACGTAAAACACAGTGGTCGGGGGATCTGCCAAAAATGAAGACAAAGTTATGTTGCATATGTGCAACAAACTGAGAATGTATGTTTTCATGAGTGCAAATCAGGAAGCAGAAATTATATCATAACTTGGAAAAAGGGAACATTTCCGTTGAAATAAATGCAAAGGCCTATAATTATGTAACACATGTTTAAAGACTCTGTCCTCAGCAGACGATTCAGATTCGAGCCCAGTGTTGGAAAAAGTGTTGAAATAATTTGCTTCAGTAAAAGTAAAAATACACTCACACTATAAAATTAGTCCATTACAAGTTATAGTCCTGCATTCAGAATGTTACTTTAGTAAAAGTACGGAAGTATTAGCAACAGAACATAATTGAAGTATCAAAAGTAAAACTACTAATTATGCAGAATTATTTCTCTCAGTATTATATTATTTTATTATTGGATCACTTATGTATTAATTTTTACTTTTTGTCTTTAATGTAACATCATAATTTATATATTGATCTTATTTTTTTTTAATACAATTTTAATATGAAAAGTAGCTGAAATGCTTAAATAAGTGTAAAGTAAAATTGTACTTAAGCAAAGTACTTAAGCTAAATGTACTGAGTTACTTAGTGCACGCAGACACAGAAACTCTTCCCTGACTGTGTAGTCTGACCTCTTTGAAAGGCAGGGGGTTTAAAAGACAATTTCCCTGGGAGGTTTATTAAAGAATACAAATATTATTTGTTAGTTCAGTTGGATTTAACGTGATAGAGACTCTAGATTTCATTAATGGAGTTCTTGCGTAGTTGTTAGACCCCGAGCAATACAACAGCAGCCTGATATGATGGATATTGAGACATTTTAGCAATACCATGCTATAAATATCCTAATAATGAAAGTTAAAGTCTTATCCGGTAAATGGACCATGAGTCTAAGGCTGCTCCATTACTGCAAAAATCAGAACCACAATTATTTTTTGGTCAATATTGTCATTATGATTTTTTCATAACTTTGGAAACATCATGCATTTATTAAACTTATTACACTACTCTATTAAACTTCAAATATAATTAAACTGAAAAACAAATAAAAAAGTAAAGCATACTAAACAAACTACGTTAACATATATTTAATGTACAAACATACTAAATAAAAAGATCAATAAATTAGATCAAATATGTTGTAGTTTACCAACACAACCCTCTAAATATACTGTATATTCAACACGAGTCCACTGCGACGACATGGTCCAGTATGCCTCCTGCCATCCTTATCAATGTGTTTCACAAGTTGACCCCTCAAGCATCTGAGGGCCCCCCTGAGAGTCTTCATGCAGGCAAAGAGGATTAAATCAGAAACTCAATGGTTCTCTAAAAAGGTCAATGCTTTCATAGCATTTTCATTCTATTGGAGCCTTGAAGTCGAATAACTCAAGTCCTCGCCAACACCCCCACTCTGCCACAGGAGGGCAAAGAGAGACTGCGGTTGGTGGAGGCCCCCAGGGGAGAGGGGGTGGGTGATCAAAGTGCTACAGCCTTAAGACCTGCTGCTATTTGCTCTTTATTGGGGCATTCAAGCATAAAAAAATAACCTGGCGATTTGCCACATGGTTGTGCAGAGGGGAGAGTTTTAATGAAACGGCCCATCTGTGTGACGTCCGGTTGTGTTCTTAAATCCCCCAACAAAGCACAAGTAGACTTTATAGTTCACAATTACTGTTTTCCTTCAAATCGTTTATAGATAATGATTTTTCCGACAGCACGTGAAGGCAGCTTTATTTTACAGGAGAGAGAGAAAAGAGACAAGAGAGACATAGCGAGTGCTTAGTTGTTGCAGGAAACATTCCGCACAACTCCCGGGCAGTTTAGTGCTTGTGTTTTGGTTTTTTTACCCTTATCTATTATATACTGTATAATAAAACTGTCTTGTGGCAGCGACAGTGATGTTTCCCATTTACTGTATGGGACTCTCATGCCACTTCAAACCACAGCTCAAAACACACAAGTCGCAGGTTACATGTTTGGCCACCGCAGTGTGACGGGGGGGTTCCGTTTCTCCCAAAAACTTTTCGCCACAGGCCGGCTGCGTTTTTTGAGTGTCCCCCTTGCGGCATCCCCTGCCACAGCCTAAACACACTACCCCAATTAAAAATTAATGGAAAGACCTGCGTTTTTGCCTGACCATCGGAGCCGAAGAAGGCTGTCTTATGCACTCCCCTGCCAGTTCTCTTTTTTCCCACCTCTGCCATTGCTGGCATGGGAGGGGTTCTGTGACGCCAGCACACACACACACACACACACACACACACACACACACACACGCAGCTTGGTACTGTCAAGCTGTGCAGGAAGTGGCGCTGAGTTTGAATTAATTAAAGGGTGAGAAAGCCGGGTGGGTAAGACCTAGTGCAATCTGGTGTTCGATGGCACTCGAGAGCAGACACGGGTCTTTGAGGAATTGAAGGATTAGAGTTTTTTTCTTTTTTTTTAAGATACTTTTTGGGGCGTTTTAGGCCTTTAATTTCACAGGACAGATGAAGACATGAAAGGGGAAAGAGAAGGGGAATGACATGCAGCAAGGGGTCGCAGGTTAGAGTTAAACCTGTGGCCGCTGTGTCGCGGAGTAAACCTCTATATATGTGCGCCTGCTCTACCAACTGAGCCAACCCGGCCGCAGGACTTGAGGGTTTTTGTGCGTGTTTGTTTTAGAGTTAGACCTGCTTATGCAAGAGCGGTTTAGCTCCTATAATCGAATGGACATGTTAAATGAAGAATAAGGAAAGAAGAAAACAGTATTTAACACAGATCTTACATCTGTACCATAGACTGTTAATATACAGTCTATGATCGGTACAGAGCTTAGTCCTGCGACGCCCCACTAGCTGTACAGAATCATGCAGTTTTAAGTTGCTGTTTTTTGTCAGAGACTTAATCATTACATCAGACTACAATATAACACACATTAGGTGGTGTGACAGAGACATACATCTGGAAGGATTAACACAGTGAGGTGCTAATCCTGCCAAAATCCACACACACACACACACACACACACACACACACACACACACACACACGGACGGACGGACGGACACAATCTAAGAAATTCACTTCGATCCACTTGGATGAAAGTGTGGACATCAAATTAGGCTGCCACGAAACATGAAGTTAAAGAAAAATACAAAAGGAGCAAAGATGTTGCCTTAAACAGCAGAGACAAGCAAAGAGAAATGTCATTCATAAGTCCTGATCCCCCAAAACAGCCTCTGCTGGATCCTGTCACCCACACAGAGCCCTCCTACATTGGTGTCACACACCCTGGTGAAATGAAAGAGAAAATCTGTTTCCTGTTTAAAACCTTAGATGATACCTTTTGATGACCCAGGAGTAAAAAAATAATTAAAACACCATGGTCCCAGAAAGGGTTAATGATCTAAAGTAGCCGAGAGGCTGGTGCACCCTAGTGGTGACTACTGAATCAAGCATTAAGTCCTTCACACCCACTCTTCATCTATGTAGAGGCTGCACTAATACTGGGGGAAGCAATGTCAATATTTAATTTCGCATTCTGAAAATCGCCACAGAGCTGTGTGTCTTGGATGCCCACGCTGCCCTGTGCACCAAACCACAGAATTATAAAAGCAGAGGGAACATGTCACAAAATCCAGTTAATGGGGAGACAGAGGAGGGGGGAGGCCAGTTCCCACATTCTCAGAATGTCAGGGTTGAGTGTGGAAGGAAACAATTAGCGGTGGAAGACAATGAGCGATAAAGGAGGGTAGCGCCGACCACAGCTCCCTGTCCATCAGCTTCTTTTGGCTCTTGGACTTTGGTGATTACAAGAATTGGAAATTGCAGTTTGCCGCAGGCCAGAGCTGGGCCCTACTGTATGTTTCTACTCAGAGTCAGTGGGGGAGTAATACAGTAATTGATAACTGATTATCGGCAACCATCAGGGTGAGAAGCCATCCCACTCCTCTTCACTTTTAATTCCCTGTGTGTGATTCTCTGATTGATTGGGTACCCTGCCTGCAGTGGTACAGCGAAGGGTTAAGGGAGGCTTTATTAGCACAATGAGTCTATGGGGGAGGACAGTTGTAGGCAAGGATGTGTGCGTACAAGTCATGAACCAGATTTAGCTCACATCTGAATCCCACATGAATATTTTTATGAAACTTCACGGCAGTGTGTTTACCTGTGAGCTTCTTCACGGGCTGTAGCCTGACACTGATGGTCTGGTGGGTGAGCAGCGGGGAGGAGGGCAGCGAGCGTGACACGCCCTCCATGATGCGAATGTGCTGCATGCCCTCAGTCATAGAGAGAGGGGGCACAGCGTAATCTCCTTCAAAGGCACAGTCGCTGTCTATGCTGCCACCTGCAGGGTGGGAGGGAAAGACATGAGTATGAGATGCTTTTCTCTGCTATTAATAGCAGATATTACCTAACACTGATGGGTCACAAGAGTTTCAGCAAAGAAAGAAAGGAGACTTCACGTAACAATGTATGGTGAGGTTATTCAAGTAGAGACCTGATAAAAATGGCATTGAGTTGAGTATCACTCAAATAATGTTATAAAATGACATTCTGAGACAGTCTTGACCAAATATTTCACACTGAGATTCTCCTAGGGGTTTTGGGTTAACAACTCATTCCATTAACAATTAACTTGCTGATTATAGTTTTTAATTAATTAATTGCTCATTTGTCTATAAGATATCAGAAAACAAATATCAGAAGTGCACTTTCCAATTTCCCAAAGCAGTGTTTGATTTGTTTTGTGGGATAACTAAAGCTAAATTTACTGTTAGATAGTGTAGAAGAAAATGAATTGCCTAACAGTTTAAGTCTCATTTTATCCTTCTTTATCCTCCTCCTTCTTTCCTGTTGACTGATGACGTTCCTTTTACATTACCCATTCAACAAACTTTTAGTGTTTCCTTTTGCCTAGCTGTTAAAATAAAACTTTTACTTTGGTCATTGTGTCAGAGACCTTTTGTTTAGAGCCCAAGTTGACTCAAACTGAAATTCACATCTTAACTGATCCATATTGACGACGTTCAACTTCCGGGATTGTTCACATAGAACGGGAAATTCCGCCGGACGTCCCTAATTTTGTCAAATTCTGTTCGTCAGCTTCCGCTTTTATTCTATTGGCATTCTTAACTCCGGTGGATTCATGAGGACTATGGTTGACTGCTCCTCAAATCTCTGCAGGGTAAATCCAGACAGCTAGCTAGTCTATCTGTCCAATCTGAGTCTTCTGTTACACGACTAAAACTACTTTTGAACGTACACATGTTCCATAAAAACAAGTTCCTTCCCGAGGCTCTTTTGCAAAGGTAGTTCGGCATTGTGTCCGGCAATTAGCGACACTTAAGACAATTGTGATTTGTTTAAATAAATGCCAATAAACCAGAGCACTTTTTTCTCACATCCAGGAATGTTGTGTGGACTAGCCAGACCCTCCTCCACAGCGCTGTGGAGGAAGGTCTGGCAATGGGAGACTACACCTTAACTAATCAAAGCACTTTTGATTAGCTGAAGCAGACAGTACTGGGTCCATGCATATCTACTTAGTGAGTTGAATGTCTTCTCAGCTTGTTTATTCTGATGCTTTTAGTAACCTTGTACAAAACCCTGGCCAGAAAACTCATTCTGGTCAGGGAGAATCTTACGGCTTCTTGTGAACTTCTTTCTCCACTGCACAGTGAATAAAACTAATCTGAGCCTAATCCGCACAAGCTGAAAGCAACAGAACCCACAATTTTCTTTTGATCAATTGATCATTTTAGCACTACTAGGGCCACTGTGTTGGATTGCATTGGATTCTACAGGTGTTTCTATTTGTTCACCCCAGTAGAAGCTGTATGACAGGCAGATATGAGTAGCCAGACAGAACCTCAGCCTGGTCCCTGGATTGCAACACCAGTATTGAGTCTAACAAGATTGGCATGACCCAGAAGAGAGAACAGCCCTGCAGGGAACACGTGCCGCTAACATTCACTGTAATAAACTACAGCCTTCCTGAGGTCTGTAAGCCCCACAGTAACACAATACCCCACAGTTTTAATATAATAACAGGAGGATTTTCTAACCTTCTGCAATAGGTTCAAACAAACCAAAAGAAGTAGGACAGAGTCATGATCACGAGAGCAAAGAAAATGCTTTCACAATGGGCAATAATTACAGACGGAGCCCAAACAACCACTCGCCCATTTTTCCCTTCTCTTGCTTCAAAAAACACAAATTATAAGAAGTTATGGCTTCTATTTTTTTTTCACTTTAAACACACACACACACACACACACACACACACACACACACACACACACACACACACACACACACACACACACACACACACACACACACACACACACACACACACACACACACACACACACACACACACACACACACACCAACCCTGGTGAACAAACCCCAGCCAGCTGTCTGAAAACATCCATTTTGTGAATCAGCCCTGCAGACAGAGCTGTAAAACCAACTGGTCAAACAACAGTCTCGCATCAGACCGCCTCCACAGTGCGACATGACGCCATTATTAGACGCTAATCCATGACAAATCCCAGGGGAAGCGTGTGTGACGGTTGAGTTGGGGTCAAATTGTTTTTTCTAATGCAAATACACTAGTATACAAACACACATCCCTCTGTGGCTCCAGAAGTGCTGGAGTCAGTCCACCCAGTCACTGGGGAATGTCGTGTGAAAGCAAAAAAAGCCAGAGCAGTGGTTACATCCCCAAGCATGGAAATTCTTCTCATTTATGCAGAGCCTGAAGTGAATACCAAGGAGGGGACTTAGTATTCTGGTAGCAATTATCAGTCGTCAAGATTCAACTCAATTTCAATGCATTCCAATATTGAATGCAAACACACAATCATAATAATATTTATTTTTCTTCCAAAAAGTAAAGAGATTTGTGCTATCTTAGCAGTGGCAGAAGAAGTATTCAGATTCTTTGCTTCAGTAAAAGTAGTAAAACCACAGTGAGAAAAACTCCACTAAAAGTCCTGCAATCGAAACCTCAACTGAGTAAAAGTATGTATTAGCCAAAATGTGCTTTTAGTTTCATTGTACAGTAAAATGTTCCCTGTCAGTGTTTCCCTAGTATAATCAACTCCTTTATATACTTGTGTTGGGTGGTTTAACCTACCGCAATACATAAGAGTCTTTAAGATCATCATATGTTTGTAGCATTGCTGTACTGTGAGAACCACGTATCTCTTTTCATGGGGTCAGAAAAACAGCCCCATTTTCAGCTTTATGACGATGCGTTTTCTAACTGATCCAAAAGGCTTGTTAAAGACTTTATTTGGGAGGAGAATTTATCTCGACATAACAACATAAGGGAACACTTCATTCTTCAGTTGATCATAGTCCTTCAACATCAACACATCTGGAAATACATGATTTTTACTGCACAGGAAGTGGATGAAAAACTGTAATCTTTAAAGTATCTAAAGCTGTCAGACAAATGGCGTAAAATAAAAAGTACAATATTTTCCCCTGAGATGTAGTGGAATCGAAGCATAAACTTGCATGAAATGGTAATACTCAATTATGTCAAATATTAAGTACAGTACTTAAGTAAATGTACTTAAAAAATAATCATCTTAAAATCAATAGTACTACCATCAAAGATTAGCATTAAGCACTTCTTCATACACAGTCTCGAGTAATCAAAAGGTGTAATTTAGTGCAAAGATGGAGGGCGGAGAGGGAAGAAAAGCCGCACTTCAGTGGTAATATCCAGAGAACAGAAGCGTTGGAAATGATGGTGTTTCTTTTTAAGACTGCGATGTGAGACACGTTTAAGGGCACTCCGTGCCCCGAAATAATCACAAACACCTACTTGTCGAGGTGTTTGGCACAAAACATGCACGGGGAGGAAAAAAAACATGAAATTATAATTGCCAAAAACATTTCCTGCCAAGCACTGACATTCACACTGTTGATAAACATATCTTATTGTGTACACCTTCTTTCCTGACAAGAAACTCAGATTTACAGGCAGAATAACAGGAATATAAAATTCATACAGTTCCCTCCCTGTAAATATAACATCATTTCCAGTAGTCGTAAAGTTTTCTACTATAAAGTCGGGTGAAATACAACTTGGCAAACAAGGCCTCCTGGGTTTCTGCCGTGGAAACATTGAGGGAAAAGAAATGGAGTCTGGAAAAAGATCGTCGAGAGAAGTATTACCAGAAATGAGGAAGTAAAGGATAGGGGAAAAACACTTGCATGCTGTTTCTCTGCAACATTCCAGCAAGCTTCTCATTCACTTGCATAACACACAGCGACGCCTGGGAGCAGCTCAACACACCCCATTATAAGAAAGAGAAGACAAGATATTGCCGAGGTGCTCAGATGGCTTTTACAGTCAAAACTATATTTCATGAAGGCAGCGCTCCAGACTCACTACCTAAAACCCTTCTCTTTTCATTGACATGTGATCATTATTTATTGTGGAGGGGGTCATCCCCCTGCCAATAATTGCCACCTCAATTATAACTTGTCTCCTGCTCGTTGTACTACAGCACTTACTTTTAAAAAATAAATTTGGAGACACTACCTTTTTTAATCATTAGATTATTAAATATTTTTGTGTCAGTGTTGTAGTTTACAGACGGTCCCTAAGCACTGCCGGCTGCTACTAGAGACCAAAGTTATTTCTCCAGGTTGGAGGACCACTGGTTTTGATGAAAATGAGTTTGTAGCTCATTGTTTACCTTACTACGTTAGGAAAGATACATCATTTGTGATTTAATATCATTTTGCTATAGAGTAATTTATCCAGGAAGTTTGAATCTGTGAATATCTTTCTAACTTTGCTCACGTTTGTAAAACCGAGGGCACATAGTATGAATTTGTGCATGCAGTTTTTAAACCGAGGGAACAGATTTGTATCCTGTGCGCATGGTTTGTTTTTTTCCCCAGCTCCGTGCATTTGAGAGAAACGTGAACAATAATTTAAAAAAAAATCTATCTAGGTATATATATATTTTTGTCCGCTTACCTTGGCCGATGTGGCTCAGGTGAGGGTCTAGACTGGGCGAGCGGGGGTCTGCCAAGTCTTCACTCCCACCATCTGCAGGGAAGGAGCAGAAAGAGAAAGATAAGGAGAGAGCACGGCGGTGCTGGTAACGTGGTGGGGAGGCCAGCAGAAAGACCGCCTCCTCCTCTCCGATCAGCCAGGTGTGGGACCTGAGGACCCCCAGCAAGCTGCTCACACACAGACCATCCACACCCTTCCTCGTGAGGCCCAAGCGGCCCCTTAAGGTGGCAAAGGGGGACCGCGCCGCCAAGCTCCACATCTTCCGCTTCCCCATGGTTAGACTATAGTGAGCCTCTATCTCTCAGGCCTGTCCATGCAGAAAACTAAATAGTTTACATTACAGTCACTGTTGCACGCAGAGAGGCTTGTGTTAGAGCTCACTGGACTCTACGGTTCAATGAGTGAGGACTAGCAGTAAAGCAGTGGGCGTTTCCCAGGATAGATCCACATACGGTTAATGATATGAGGATCAATTACGCCCAAGGGAGCAGGCAGGCAAAATCAGCCACAGTGGATGAAGCTGAAATGAGGGGGGTGGACGGGGGTGGGGGTGGAATCACTGGGCAGCACAGTCAGTGTCACCAGGGGATTGTTTCATAATCCTGTTCAAGTGCGGATGGATCTACTGTAAAGCTCGACAGGCCAGCAGAGGAGGTTGGGAACAAATGATTTATACATCCAAGTGAAATCAAGTGAGCTCTTAATAAAATTGGAACTATGATGATGTGTGAAAACTCGTCTAAGCCAGGGGATTTTCTAGGTGTAGATAGATCAAAGATTGTTGTATTAGCCCCCCTCTTCCACCTATTGTGTTTCAATCACAGAGCTCACCATCAGCCCAGAAAACCCAAACAAATACTCAAGTATTATCTCTCCCCACGCAGATTCACACTCAGCATGCCAGTAGCCTCACACCAGGCTGGATTGGCTCGCTGGTGAACAGATCAAGCTCATCGATGCACAGATAGAATAAGCCGTGGGGCATGATTGTGTGAGAACTGGGCCAGTCTGAGACTGACACTGATTGTGGAAGGGACTCCTCTGCAGAGGATTTAAAGTGTGCACTTTGTGACATGAGGCACCATGTCAGGAGGTGTCAAATTAATAGGCATGCCAACAAAATGGGAAATGCCAAAACGTATCATTTGGGAGTGATTTTGAAGAAATTTCAGCTATACAACCTTTTTCTTCTTGGTGTTACCAGATAAAACTATAGATCCTCTTAAACAACACCGCCCTTTCTTGCATGTTAAACACCAACAAACCCACCAGAAATAGCTTCTCACCTCGTATGCCTGATGATCCACCGAGTAAAATCAATGTTGATTCAGGGCTTTGAAGATGATGCGCTCTAGCTACGAGCAAATGTTGCACACTGAGCCATGAAACGACACGTATGCACAAACATTCGAGCACATATGAAGAGTGTGATGCTACGCAGGAATACATTTTGCACACTTGCTGTGTTCCTGATTAGCACCATAGGTGATGCTTTGAGCCGCTTGCTTGTCATCAGACAGGTTCAGGAGCTTGAACTGTCACATCTGAGGCGTACATTTAAATAAACAGAGGACATTAAAGCTGTAGAATTAGAAACAATAGATCACTAAATTATTGACCCTCATCTTCTTCAGATGTGAGGTGATCTATCATTTCTAAAGTGAAAAAGTGCTCCTGATTGTGACACATACTGTTTTAACCATGGCAAATAGCTTTGGTCTAAAAACAAAAAAAGAATAAGAAAAAAGAGCTGTGGGCTTTGGTGGAAATTAAACTAACTTCTATTCAGATTCAATCACATTCCACCAACATGACAATTCTATTCTATTCTACGTCTTTAATTGTTAAAACACACACCACCAATGTGGCTTCACCTCTTTACGTCAGCATCGTTTCTCTCCACAACCATTTCTTTTTAGTCTTGGCCAACACATCTTTGTACCTCTTTTATCCAAAAGAGAAAGCTTCTATTCTTCTGTGCAGATGGCTCTCTTGTTACCAGTGATCACAGTACAATGTCTTGACACAGCGATTAATGGTCTATTAAGCCGGGAACATGAAACGGGAGGACCTATGGTTGACAGAAGACAGAGACGTGTTTTCTTTTCAACTGCAGAGACAAACAGAGGACATCATTCTAGTTCCTTACAGAACATCTATTAACCACTTGGTCAACAACAACAACAACAACAATGTGAGAATACTACTGAACTCAGCTCAGTACCTGACTCAAAGACAGAAAAGACAACATGCACTCAGTAACCACATCCTATTCAGCTGTCAAATCAAAGCTTTGTGCTTTCTGAGGCTAAAAGCTCATCTCTTAAACTGAAGAAATAATGATGCACTTACACTGTTGGCTATTCTTAGGAGCTGTAATGCCACAGTGCTGCGTTAGGACGACAAGGGAGCAAGTCAATTTCGCACTAGGACAAAGAGTCATTATGGGAGAAGTCAGCGTGACATCCGATAGTGATCCCATGGAGCATGGCGGAGAACTCTTCTATCATTATTGTTCCGACTACTGATGACCCTGGCGGTGACCTCTGCTCTAAAATGAGGCTTCTTTTCCAGGTTCTGTCTGAGGGTGATTGCTACAAATTGTGTTCTTAAAAGACAGAACATAAAAGACAGAAAGCTAAGTCATCACTAGTTACCCATAGGGGTTTTTGATCGTTACGCTGGATGTCCAAAAACTTTGAATAACAAACCTGGGGGAGATTAGGTGGAACAAATTACGATTTGAATTGGATGTGGTTCTTTTTCTGTGACTGATTGATCATGTCACACTTTAAAAGGAACCAACAGACTTGCACCAATAAAGTGCAATCGGTGCCGGTCTTTCACTTGCAGGACCCAAAAAAACAGCCAACAATGGAAAGAGAATAAGATTGCAACCGAGCCATGTAACTGAGACACATTCCGGAGATTAGAGAATTACATCCTTCAGCTCAGTGACAGCGCAGTTATTCAGTGTTAGGTTCAAGTGCCCTAATGTTTCTGTGTTGCCAACATGTTGTCAATGCCCAGTTTCTACCCAGAAGAGCAAACTCGGACACCTAACTAAACACATTAACTCTCCCTGTTACCGCAAAGAACAGGTTAGATATAGTAGGGGAAATCTAGTTGTTCCAAAGACTCTTCATCCTGTTTAATCCCAATAATAAATTACACTATTACAGGAATACTTTTTGTACTTTGTATACCTTAAGGGCATGACATCTAAATCTACATTCCCAATTTAGTGCACAGCATCCTTGCATTATCCTGGAATTCTATTATACACTTTTTCCGCCAGAGAGTTACATTTTAAACCATCTAAATTCCCAATAAATCATACGTAGAAACAGAGGGATCATGTGCGAGCTATGATAATAAAACACACTGACATTTATTCAGCACACAGTAGCCCACACACAAATAAAAAACTAACTGACGGACCGTATATCACATGGAGTTGTGTGTGAGTAAATGTACTCGGGTAATTACCAATATAGATATTAATTTAAAGAGTGGTAAAAAGAAAAGTTTGAAATTGCAATAGGTAAATGCAAATGAGTGAATCACTGCTGTAGAGAGAGCAACCATCACTGCTGCCAAGCTACAACTTCTGATGTCAACCGAGAAGAGACTGGGAAACAATTGCTCCTGTGCTTTTAAGCAAGGCACTTAAAAACCTTCAACTCACGCACCTTAAGTAAAAATCTGATTTATTCATTAAATCACAAAGTTGCAGGTGTTTAGTGTGCATAAGGGCTCTATAAAATGTCAGGAAATAGTGAAATATATTTAAATAATATTTGTTTTGTCTGACCAAAAGCCCAAGACCAAAGTATATTTAATGTATGTAACAAAAATCAGAAATAAAATCTGAAAACACTCATATTTAGGAAGCTGAAATTAGCAAATGTTCGGCACTGTGGCACTATTTGTGTCTCAAGTTGCAGAAGAAAACATTCTGTCAGCAGACATATTAGCGGCAGCGATGTCACCACACTGTTCCTGCTATTGATCAACTAATCAATTAAACCATATATTTAATAGTGTGCGGTTGTGTGTTTGAGTTTGGTCTAAGACAAACAATCTGCTCTTCTAGCCAGGAAATCTAGCCCCAAATCCAAAAGGACACCGTCAGACACTGTCTACCAAGAGCCTTGGGTCCGTCCCAGGTTTCTTCCTAAAAGAGAGTTTTTCCTCGCCACTGTTGCACTAATGCTTGCTTTTGGGGGAATTACTGGAATTGTTGGGTCTTTATATATTAATTAGAGTGTGTTCTAGACCTACTCTATCTGTAAAGTGTCTCAAGATGATGTTATGATTTGATACTATTAATAAAATTGAATTGAATTGATTAAGGGTCTGGAATCAAGTAATGAAATTTGCCCATCTCAAAGGGCAACACCAAGCGTGCATTGGAAAATCTCACCGCACGCAACTGGATAACATTACGACCAATCACAACACATAGGGTTACGTATCCAGAGCCCCATAGAGCTCAACAGTCCCGCCCCTCCACCGAGAGACCTTGGGTTCCGGAAGTAAACTTCCCATTTGTTTCTCCCATTGACGCCTTTAAAAATCTGTATATATACTGTATATAAAGAGTTTTAGAACATGTCTTTGGCTAATGCGATGGCGTAATTCATATGCATACAACACATCATTTAGAGTAAAAAAAGAACAGAAAATCGAAAAAAGTCAAAGTGTACCCATCCCATAAACTGCGCACCACTGAATAAAGGAAGCTAAGGTTTGTTTAGCTAACAGCTAAATTGGCTAACCGCTAGCTGAGACATCATGTAATAACTCTCAAAATAAAACTTGAAAATAATCGGTGCAAATACATAACAGCTGGTATGTCAACTGTAGCCTGCTTTTCCCAGTGTTTAGTTTGAGTTAACATTATTATTATTTAAGACTGAATCAAGCGGTCAGCCAGTGGTTAGCCAAATTAGCTTTTAGCTAAACTAACGTTAGCTTCTTGGTGGAGGTTAACGGCATAAGCGTGAAACAGTGTTATCATTTTGCACATGTGCACAGATCGGGTACAGACAGCTCGTCCCTACTCACCAGCATGGGTCCCATCAATCAGACACATCACTGTGGGATTGTTCAAAATTGTGGGTAATGAAGTACTTATCCAAGACATCGCGAATAAAAGATATTTATCTCAAAACAAGGTTGGAGCCCCATGAACTTTTGACATCTATCTGAGCATATACAATCGCTTAGTCATGTCGTAGCTGGGTTTTAAATCTACCATCGATGGTTATGATTTTATGGCCTATACTCCAATTTTCAAAGGAGAAATTGCATTTTATTTTTACTCCTGGAGCACACTGTGGGCGGGACGTTTGAGCTCTTTACGCTTACGTCGTCATCTGTTTAGCCCGCCTCTGGCCCGCCTGTATAGGATCCACCAATGTGATTGGTGCAGCTTGGCTACAAGAGTATAGTTAATGAGCAGCATTACTCAATGCCAGAGTATCTTGCTGAGCAAATTCAAATTGTGTTCCCGCGAGAACTCTGGATTTCCAGGGTACTGCTCTTCTGCTTTGATATTCATTCATGCTGAATTTAATCAGATTCTCAACAAAGTGGAGCATCTTAATGAATCACAACCCCACAGTAAGCTGCAGTGAGCCATATGACAGCACAGACATCTGCTCGGTTGAAAAGTTGGAAGACATCTCCATTAGTATCAGCCTCCATGAAAGCAAACACAGAAATGCACACACACGCACATAAGTCTGAAATAAAAAGGCTTGGCATTAAAAAACTCAGTAAATGTGCTTTATCAGGACTGTGTAGGTGAGATTTAAATAGATTGAATTGACAGTGTTGGCAACATAAGCAAATACCTCCACAATTGTAATCACATGTTGATTTAAATATTGCTCAATCCTGATTGGTGCACAGAAAGTGGCATCACATTTTTACCAAATAGAAAATCTCTCATGTGTTACGGTATAACCACAACTGTTGCAACGTTGTTAGAAACCTTTGTGTTCATGTGGGACCCAAAGGCTCAGTCTATGAAGAAGTTTCAGAATAAAAAAATGTTTTGCTTGTTTTAAGAACAACAATTTAGGTAATTTATGAATTAATTTAAGTACAAATTCCAAATGTGATCTGCTTCCAGCTTCTCAAATGTGAGAATTTACTGCCGTTTAAAAAAAATATGTAAATATCTCTGGGGGTTTGGACTGTTGGTCTGACAAAACAAGACATTTGAAGACGTCATTTTGGTGACTGTGGAAAATGATTATGTCTCTTTTTGCACTCAGTATAGAGAGATGAGGTTACCAAACGATTGAAAAACATGGTCACATAGTTCATAATGAATAACAGCACCATTTTTTATATTCGTACACCTGCACATTACATTCACAAATTAGAGAAGAATTATCTGATAGATGTCAACACAATTAAGGCATTAATGTTAGGCTATCACTGGTAAAAAAGACATTCCTTTGAACTCTTAAGCAGTCATACTTTGAGGGAGGACAAACTGCCTCAGTTATGAGGGTTCCCAGCAGAGGGACGATACTGTTACGGACCTATATGGCGGTTTTCCACTGCGTGGTATCTACTCGACTCGCCTCGGGTCTACTCGCTTTTTTTGGTTTTCCATTACGA
>NC_048427.1:3530932-3633297 GCF_013103735.1 Etheostoma cragini | reverse complement strand
ATGGGCCGAGGCGAACCGAGGCGGGCCGAGGCGAGCCGAGGCAAGCTGTTACCAGCAGTGGAAAAACGCCATTAGATGTGACTCTGTGGGGAGAGCATAATGCAGGTGTGCTGAGCAAAATAGTATGAAGGAGACTGAGAGAGGGAGGGGGAGCAGAGCTGGCAGTTTCTCAAGCTGTTAACTGTGTTTAGGGCAGTGCTCATATCAGCTTTGATTTAATTTGTGGATCCTGCAGCCAGCCAGCATAAGAGAAAATAACCTGCCGTACCGTGTGGGTAGCAGACAATTCTGAATGTTTCTAGTGCCTACTACCTGCTGAATAGTCCAATAATATACACACGTAAAATGTATTTAAAACATAAAAAATTGGACTTGCTTGGACCAACAAGCCTTTGTTGTTGAGTCTGTTTCTTAGGTAATAAGTGCATTAAACCCCTCCAATCTAGTACACTCACTTAGTGTAGCAAGTACATCAAAGAATAGTTAGGAAAGTAACAATACCTCAGCATAAAAAGCCAGTAAATTATAGTTAAGTATTGATTAGGAAAGATTTTAATGATAATTTCTCCCAAGGGCCACGAAATTCTCTGCAAATAATGCATCGTGATTAGCAGTCTTATTTGTGGTCTGGTGCTAATACATTTAAATTACAAGATTTCCTGTTACACCTGCATATGGGATTCAAAATCTAAACAACCCATTAACACAACCATATGGTTCAGTTTGGCTTCATTCTTGTGTCCCCAATATAAATCCGAACTGAGGACAAAATGCCTTTATAAAGTGTCAAAAAAAAGGTCAAAGCCTGAACATAGAGTTCTTAAGATAACACTGAAGACAATTTAGATGAATCTTTCTTGAGGCTCATTTGTTCTTTCTGCATATTGGTTTAGATGCAATGAGCAAAAAGTAAATCAGTAGAATCTTCCAATTTGCCAAGCAACAGCGGATGCAATTAAAGAAGGAATATCCCAAACATGCCCGAAGCACAACAACCCAATCCCTTTTGTCCTGTTGTTGCATTACTGTTGATTACCTGGTGGCTACAACAAATCCTAATGCAGATCTTTTTTTTACCTCATACTACTTCTGTTGCTACACCTGCTTTCCCAAAAAAGCATATCATATATAGTCATAATAGTCATAATATGACCTACATTACACAATGTTCTCTAGTTATTTTTGAACAAGTGTTGGACTGATGGGCTTATGTTGGCTTGTTTCAATGTTTCTATAATGTAAGTCAATGTTTAACATATTAAAGAGGTCGTTCAGAATTTGGACATAGGACCTTCATTCCAAGTTAGTCAGTTAGTTAGTTATTTATCAGTGGAGACACGTTTCATCCAGTCCTTCCAGCTGCAGAGTTTGCTGGTGCTAGGCTAGCGCAAGTCAACGGTATATGGTAGTCTTTCACTAAAAACAGTCTGACCCACTCCACAATACACTCAACGCAAATAAATTATAATCAGTCAGTCACATCAGTCGCTTAATATAAACGACAATACAAAACATACAAGACATTTAATCATAGCCCATCGATGGGTAAACACAGTTGAATCTTCATCTTTTACTCCAAAAAACAAGACCAGGACTTGGCCCATATTTTATGCAGTCTATGGTATTGATGTACATGTATATGTCGGCTGATAAGTATCGAGAAATAGCAATATAAAAATACAAAAAGATGTGAGGTAATTAAGAAACAGAGTTTTTATTATATAGTTGTACAACTTCTCAGAGTTTATTTGTAAAAATAAACTGTAAAAAATCAAGCTAAAGAAACTAATTTAAGGAATCCTTATCAAAAATGTGTTTATATTGAGTGTTTCTTATATGACAAAAAAAGAAAAAAAATATTGGCAAATATATCTGACATGAATATTGGTATTGACCCCAAAAACAGTGTTTGTTGGGCTATTAAAGCCATTATCTCTATTGTTTTAACTGATATATCTTCAATATAGACCTGTATGGTGGTCCACTTGCCCCAAACGTGACCTGTGATCATCTACAACATTGGCTTAAAATACCACGTTATGCCCTCCCACCCTCTAGAAAATCCCAGAGCTTATGACCCTGGCCACCTAGGTATATGTGGAGGACAGCGAGCAGCACGATCGTGGCGCTGGGCCAGAGAGGTGACGCATATGTGAGTAGCTGAGTGCGTCAGGCTCTGGCTGACAGCACCACAACTCAGCAGTGTCCTGGATGGATGGAGGTGTTATGATGGAGGAAGTAGGGAGAAATAGAGAATGTGTGTGCATGTAGAGAGAAAAAAAAAGAGAGAAAGAAAAGAGTGAAATGCCCTGACTCCTACACTGCAATCTGATGCTGAGAAAAGCTGTGTCGCAGCACTGAGTGGGCGGGCTTCATTTGAAATAAATAAAAATAAAAAGCTAGTGATAAAGAGTCTGGAAAAAAAAAAAAAGCATCTCCTACCTTCAGTCTGACACACCACTGGGGTTACATCAGAGCGGAGAAGTGAAAAGCATGCAGCAAAAATAGCCTAACGGAAATGGAAGTGTTATAGAGATTTTCTTTGGCGGCCTTGAGACTCAGAGGGAGAAAAGGAGGATGTGCAGAGAAATAAAGAAGCTGGTAGCTCCTGGTCTGCCTCCAGGCGTTCCAATGAAGAGTTATCCTTTTCTTTTTATCCATTTCTAATCTCTGGCATCACAAAAAAAGGGACGACAAAAGATGTAAGAAGCGGACATCCCACCTGTACCACCTCCCTCGTCATTTCCCCCTCTTGCGTGGTCTCTCCATCACTAATACTAATACACTAATAGCACTGAGACTCCGCAGCACTGTGGAGGAAGGTCTGGCAATGCGAGACTAAAGAATCAGTAAGTTTGTGTTTTAAGTAGTAGAGAGAAGTAAATATTGTGGACAGCCTTATGGACCATACTCGTCAGACTGCATCTGCTGTCGAGGAAACAGGATCTGTCGTTATCTTGTTGTCTGAGTTAATACACATCTCTGTCTGCAGTACAAGAGGAGCATCGCCTCTGGTTCCCTTTGACCTCTGGCTGTCTACAGCTAGAGGAGGAGCGCGTGCGACTCCTGCTAAGGTTGCAGATGTCTCTTTCTGCACCGACGAAGAGTGTTTAATGAGAAAAGGTTGGGATCCTTATAAATTCAGACAGGGAGGCTGAGGGAAAGAGCTCCTGCTGCAGTCAGTGCTTGTTCATTATGGTGGAAGATATTACTGCCTTTCAAATTACTACTTCAGTGAATGACAGACTGAGCTATTACCATACAGCAGCTTAAATCTGATCCTTACTCCTGTTGCTTAGGGCCTCTCTGCACGGTGGAGATTTGTACGCTTCACAACCAAACCTGAAATGTAGAGAGAGAAGTTTGTACCCCACACAAATCTAATCTTTGCCAGCTACACTGAGGATGAACTCATTCTTAGAAGATCATCCAAGGATGTTTTCTAACACTGAATCCCATAACTGGGAGAAACAGCTATTTGGTTTCAGCAGCTCTGCAATCATTACTTGTTGCAAAGTTATGCATGAGGTTGCTCTCTGTAACAATACCAGCGGCATCAATTATCTTTCCTATTTACCTCTACCTAACAACTTGATGGTTAGAGAAACATCTCAAATGAATATAATTATATATTCAACTGCATAAGCTTCTCCGCATGACAGAATGCAATCACTAGGTTACCTATTTATATAATGATGTAATGCTTAGTACTCCTTTATTCGGGCTACAGCCACAAAGTTCACCAGCTAAATGCCAAACATGAAGATTGAAGAACTCAGTATAGATTTTCTCCAAAACAGCCACAAGCACAAAAACATGACAGTAAGGAGGGCGTTTGATGTTGGATAGAAAAAAGCCAGCGGCAGACAAGACAAGTGTCATTTTGATTTTCTCTTCATTGCAATCGGAGTGTAATGATTTCAACCTATACATGTGGAGAACAATGAAGGAGAGGAGAAAGGTAGAAAGAGATGGAGGAACAGAAAAAGAGCAGGCCATTGACCATGGCCATAGTAAAAGACAAAGGATGTAGGACGGAGAGAGGTGAAATAGAAAGACTGTCCTTGCTACTGTGTCCTCTTTCATAGCCATTCATTCATATGCTCGCCCAAAGCAATGCAATAATTCATTCCAATCTCAGTGTCATTGTGACTATAGGAGAGTGAACACACACACACACACACACACACACACACAAACACACACACACACACACACACACACACACACACTCTCACTTGCAATGGAGATGGGTCTACAACTGTAAACAAGTAGGCCTAAATAATGAAATACACATTAAATATAAAATAGACTAGGGGTTTATGGAGCCTGCAGTGCCACAGCAGACACCAACACTAATACACTGTGAGGAGAAAGTAGGCTACAGTGTGTGGCTGGATGTCTTTTATTATTAACATGACAGCTACAGCCTATAATACAGTAACTCTATGTACTATTTTTAGAATACTAAAACACATGCAAAGTATGTCCTACACTAACTTGCACTGCTGCCGCTTCATCCTTTCTGCTATTCTATCGAACTAAACAAGGATTTCATACTTCAGACAATATAATTAACAATTATGTTGTCTGAAATATACAATCTTGATGGGCTAAAGCAGAATATTGTATTTCATTTAGATAATTGTTTAAAAACAATTGGCTGTCAAGTTCATGTAGAAGGAACTTTGAATCCAGAGATTCCATGCAATGTGTTGTTGAGTACAAAAAAAAGGATATGGGTCAGTGTGTGTGTGTGTGTGTGTGTGTGTGTGTGTGTGTGTGTGTGTGTGTGTGTTTGTGTGTGCGTGTGTGCGCGCGTGTAGATCTTACATCAATTTTTCATGTGCAACCTTGGTCTGGGCACTTAATGCTGTTTGGGTGTGGGTCTCATTGTCTCGTACTTTCCTGTCAAACTAAACTGGCTGTACATTTTTGAAATTGTAGAAGGATTTTAATTTGTATCCAACTGATGTTTCGATTATATTTATGTCTTGTTTTGTCAAACCAACAGCTTAAAACCCAAAGACATTCAATTAATAATGAAAAAAGTGACTGAAACATTAATGGATTATAAAAATCATAAGCAGTGAATCAACTGTTTCAGCTCTGTAATCTATTAATTAAGCTATTAATTATCTGTTGTTGCCCAATTTTTTGATTACACATAATAACATAAACCAAATAAACTCGGGTCTTATTTGACATTATTTGAAAAAGGGATAATGTGGTCAGGGATTAGGTGGAGGGTAGGAATTGTGGCAGCAACTGATAATTATATTCATTTTCATTTAATCTGTCAATTTTTTCATGTTTTTAAAAAATTAGAAAAAAAAGATTAATTGCTAAGTCTACAAAATGTGAAAAATAACCATCATTAGTTCCCAGACCCAAAGTTTATGTCATCAAATTCTTTGATTTGTCTGCCCAACAGCACTGGTGAGTATGCACGTGTTACAGTACAAGTATCTTTTTAAATAATCATCCGTTATGTTGATATAATAACTATGTGGGTAAAAGCAAATTGTGTCATATCAGGAGAAAAAATCCTAAATCTAAGACGATATCTAGCCTCTTACTGTATATCAATATTAATACAAAATCAATATATAGCCCAGCCCTAGTGGCACCATCATCAGACCTGTCAAAGCAGATAAATATAACCGCTGGCCTGGGGGGGTAGGGGCACCAGACAGTCAGACAGACATACATAAACAGATTGTAGGTTTGAATTTAACAAGTCATCAAACAGAGACAGGTGGCGGGATGCATTTGGACACACAGCTGGTGTGGGTTTAGTCCCATTTAGATGTTGTGGTCCTCGCAATTGCAGCTTTTGTGAAGTAAACCAACGCCGTTGTTCGCTTCTGCAACGTTGTGTTTCGCTGCATTTATCATGCGGTGTAAAGCGAGACAATATCCCTCAGTATGCTCAGCTAGCAAGGGCTCTTCCTGCTATTCAAAGGCACACAGCGCTGAGCACCATTAATGAGCCCATCCACATCAAGAGGCACAATGAAAGCCCAGTTTTTCCCAAGTGGCAAAAACAACAGGATGCCAAAAGGGGGGCTAATAAGTCCTGCATGGCATCAAAAGTTTTAAAGGGCTACAACCATGATTTTTCAGATTTCTCGCGGCCAAATCCACAATTCAGAAGACCGCTTTGTTTATGCAGGATTCTGGGTCTGTATTTGTGTCAGTGTGTAGGATGCTAGTAAGACAAAAGATGGGTATATTAGGATGGAAATATTGATGGAAAAGACTGAAGTTAGTTTAAAGGGGAACAATGGAGTTTCTTTAGCTTAATTTATGGTAATCATTGTAATGGTTGTATAACTTTTTTTGAGTTTAATGGTGGTCATCTAAAAGATAAAATGGCAGATTGATCGAGAGAGGAGTCAGACAAAAGAAAACATAGGAGCTGACAAATATCTGTTCCGGGGCTGTAGGGGGAGCTCTATACAGAATTCTGCAAGCAAAGAAATGGCCAAAACTGCATAATAGCCCTTTAAGAAATGGAGAGGGAGGAGGAAAAGGGATGGCAAATTGTTAGCACCTGTAATAATGAGAATAAATAGATAATGAATGGGTGGAATGACACAAAAAGAAGATGAGGGAGTGAAAGAAACTAGCCACTCCCGAAGAAATGAAAGGAAAATGGGAACAGTAGGACAGTTGTAACAAGAAGCTGTGATGAAAACGTGTTTGGATTGATAAAAGAGAAGAGATGAAAGAGAAATAGAAGCAGCTGTGATTGTGTTTATGAGAAGATGTGGCTAAGGAGGACTTGAGAAAAAGGAGGAGGATGGGAGGAAGAGAAGGGACGGAGTGGTGAAGACTCATTAGCCTACGTAAGGCTGGTACATTATGTCTTCCCTCTCTTCTCTCTCCTTTTGTTCTCTAGAAATATCTGAGTGGGTGGGAGAGAGAGTAACAGTAAGTGAAGCGATGACAGAGTGAGGGGGAGAGAAAAGGAACAAGAGTGACAGAGAAAGTAGATGACTAGTGAGCAGGCATGCATCGTTTGAAAATGTTCAATATAATAACAGATGAGGATAGACGGATTATCTGCCCTAGATTATCACGACCAGGGCCATTTTTTGGCAGTTTTCACTCAGATGATCTGTATTAACGTATTTTTGTGATATAAATAAAGTTAATTCATTAAAAAGTGGTCTACTTTGGCTCCATTACAGGTCTGTCTGTCCCTCTGCTTTGGTTTCACTCCCCGCTGAGTCTGACTTAATGTCCCGCCTACAACACTATCTGTTACTGGGTATTATGTTTTCAAAGTTTCTTATTTCTCAAATAATTGTTTAAAGGATTTAAACAAGGTTTTGTGTTGGAATTTGTAACTTTTCACAATCTTAGTTTTGACTTGATTTTCATTTTCACTGTAAATGCATAGCGGTTCCAATATATCGGTTATCGCTTTCATTAACTACTAATAATCGGTATCGGTCTTGAAAAAACAGTATTGGTCGATCTCTAATACCAGATAAGAATTTTTAATTAGAAAAAAAATTCTCAAATGTGATCCAAACGGTAACAGCAAAACTAATTAAACACAGAATGATGTTCAATTTATCACACCATGGTGACAAAAAAAGAGTTGAGCCAGAAGGCTCCTACCCTCACCTATGGACATGAAGGCTCGGTCATTACTGAAAGAAGGAGATCCAGGGTACAAGCGGCCGAAATGGCTTTCCCCAGGAGGGGGCCTGATGTCTCCCTTAGAGATAGCGTGAGAAGCTCAGTCATCGGTGAGGAGCTCGGAGCAGAGCCGCTGCTCCTTCGCGTCAAAAAGAGGTAATTGAGGTGGTTCGGGCATCTGGTAAGGATGCCTCCTGGGCGCCTCCCTAGGGAGGTGTTCCAGGCACGTCCAGCTGGGAGGAGGCCTCGGGGAAGACCCAGTACTAGGTGGAGGGACGATATCTCCAACCTGGCCAGGGAACGCCCCGGGATCCCCCAATTGGAGCTGGTTAATGTGGCTCGAGAAAGGGAGGTTTGGGGTCCCCTGCTGGAACTGCTGCCCCCGTGACCTCTATCCAAGCGGAAGACGATGGATGGATGTTCGAGGATATCTCTGCAGGGTTCCCTGCAGCACTTAAACTTCAAGGAAAATGAGTCTCACAGGTAAGGTGTTTAAATCCTCAGCAGTAAAACAACAGGTTTAATAAGCTGACACAATTAGTTGATTACCTGAAATTAAATGGCAAGTACTTTGATATGTCATTAATGCTTTTAAAGAGATTTTCAAGCAAATGTTCAAGATTTGCTGTGTTTCTATGTCTGATATGATAGTGAATTGAATATTTTTGGGTTTTGGCTCAGAAAAAACAACAAATTTGGTTCCTTTGCTACTATTTTGTTTGTTTATGTACTTTTTTTTCTATTTTGGTGCTATTGTTGTTGTTTCCTTTTCTTTGAACCTTATTTGGTTGTGCAATTTTGTTTGGGCTTCAGTAAATTGGGATGTGGCACTTGTTACTATTTTCTGATATTTTAAATGATTTCTCGATTAATTCAGAAAATAATCAACAGATCCAAAATAAAACTAATCTAAACATTCCTGTCTTCCTGTGTTGGAATTGATAACAGTAGTTAATGTGATTTTATCTTATTCTTTTACCTGCAAATGCTCTTTGATAGTCATACTGCTTGATTTTGTCTTATTATTAGCTGCTGTGTTCCATGTGTTACCGAATGAGAGATAGAAATGTGGAGTTTTGTGGAGACCAATCAGCAACAGCGAGCAGGGATATAAACTTTCTCACACTCACACACACACACACACACACACACACACACACACACACACACACACACACACACACACACACACACACACACACACAAGGCTTAAGGTGTGGCACTATTGCCGCCAAGACACTGATTGCTGTGCGAGCCCACTACCTGGGTCAAGGTGACACCAAGCACAGCAGCCACATCAGAGTAAGCACACCAGTCGGAGACAGGTCTTGACACATGGTGCTGACACAGTGAAAAAAAACAGACACTTAACACTGCTCTTCAATCAAATACCTGAACCCTCCACCTTTAAAAAATACACATTGAGACGCCTACACAGGGCAAGAGCTGCTCAGACTTGCACTGTGAAACGAGCAAAATCCAGAGAAACAATTAACAGCTTAATAAATTGTGGTTCTTTCCAAAGACAGTTTACACCACTCACCACATTCACAACTGAGATTCCCACATCTACATCTATGCATTCCTTCCATCCATCCATCCATTCATCCACCCATCCAGCCTCCCGCCCCAATTCATCTGGTTTACCTTTGTCAGTCGAGCACCTCGTCTGCCCAGGCAATAAAAATCCTGCACCATAGTAAGGGAGATCCTAAACAAAAGGAGGCAATTGAAGGGACACAGAGAGGGGAAAAAACACGGGGGAAAAGCCAGAAAAAGGAGGACAAAAGATAGAGAGGGAGAGAAAGAGGTAAAGAATGACCCAGACAGGCAGAGAGCTCTCCACAATGTGAGCAGAGAGAGAGGGCTAGCACCAGGTGTCAGTACGCACACACTTACTGAGCCGCGCAGGAACACACACACACACACACACACACACACACACACACACACCGGCAACTCGCTCTCTTCCTCCTCCTCCACCGCCTCCTCTCACTCTCTGGCAGCAATAACTCTCATCCTCCCTCTCTCTTCTTTCAGCGAGTGCAGAATACCTTAACTCTTTCAAAGCCAGGGATCTCTCCAAGAACGTTTCTTTCTACTTCCAATTGTGCTAATAAGACTGACCGATTAATATAAAAAAACAATTTCAAAATAGCAAAATAGGCAATTATGAAGTTGCTTCAACCAATTTTTCCGGCCACTTTGTTGCAGCAGATACAAACTGTACACACAAAATGTATATTTTATATTTTAGTGGAACGTGTAAACAAAGAGTTGCCAATTTATACATCTAGCAGATGTGGAGAAACATTAGCA
Organism: Etheostoma cragini; assembly: GCF_013103735.1. Classification (NCBI taxonomy): domain Eukaryota; kingdom Metazoa; phylum Chordata; class Actinopteri; order Perciformes; family Percidae; genus Etheostoma; species Etheostoma cragini. The sequence continues at coordinate 3,623,325 of NC_048427.1, read as the reverse complement.
ATCATGTAAGTCAGCTTCTTTTAGCTCTGTTTTTGGTCTCCACCAACTCCTAAGAACCATATATGTCTCTTTAGCTGCTAAATACTCTTGATTTGCTTCACATAGTCTGTGAAGCAAACGTTAATGCTAACTCAAGCTTCTGAAAGTGCAGAGCCGTCAACTGCATCACTGGCAGAAGTGACTTAACACCAGTATTGTTATAAACAAAATTGGCCATTTGTGTAGCTGTTCTCTATTACTTTTTACGAGCCGAGTTTACTAAGAATTGACTAATTATTCTAGCAGATTTGAATCACGTACAAACAAGACCAATTTGGGATCTTGTTTGGCATAAATATATCTTGTTTCATGCTAGGTTGAGCACAAATACAGGCCCAGGGTTTTATTTATAGGAAATAATTGCAATTTAAATTGCAGTGTTGATTCGATAAAGGTATTTTTCTCAAATTATTCAGCTGGAACTTTTCCATAACTTGTAGTACAAAAAAGAAGTGAAGAGAAGCCTCTTCACTTTATTCTATTTTAGCTACAGTACAGAAGAGGCTGCTTGAAGTCGACATGAACTTCGATATGAATACAGACTACATCGATATAGGCGACGTCTTTCAAGCTCCAATATCACAGAGAAATAACACACCAGGGGGCTCGAAGCCCTTCAGGCAAATTAAGCTGAGACATTCCTCTGTGAGGATTTGTGAAATTGGCTTGTGTGCTGGGACACAGAAAGGGGGCTTCTGGGTAACAGTAGCTCATGGAGGTTTGCAGAAATGCTCATACACCTCCAAAATCTTAATATCATGTCAAGTATAGCTGCTGTCCTGTGCATCAGAGAGGGAAGGATGTCCCTTAGGACTGGAACTGGGCCAGCTTAAAGTCTACCAAAACGCCTGATATTAGGAATAAAGAAATTATTGTACCATTGTGTACAAGAGTTTTGTTTATTTAGTTGCCTAATTTAATTTTACATCCAGATTAATTTTCAGGGCCTAATTAATGGTTTTCATTCCTGAGATTAGTTTCTTGTTCAAAGCAGTTCAGCAAATGCAGTGTTCCTCCTGAGTACATGTGGTAACTTTAAATTAACCAACTGCCACTTCGCTCGTTTGAACGCCAGAATGTATTTCAAACTTAATGGCTTAAAGACAACTCAAGACATTTCAAGCAGAGAAAGGGGAGGTAACCTTAGCCTTTATGACCTCATGAGGAGCAAGATTGGCCCATCTGCGCTTTAATTTTCTCAAAGGCAGAGCAGGATACCCAGGGCTTGGTTTACAACTATCACCAGTTCTAGCCACTGTGGGACCACAGGCAGGCTGGGGGAACGCACATAAACCCCAAACAACAAAAATCTCATAAAGTGACATTTTCATGCCATGGGTCTTTTGAGCAAAATGTTGTGTTTTTAATCTTCTATGATGGTAAGTTGAATATCTTTAAGGTTTTAAACAAAACAAGACATTTAAAGACCTTGCCATGGACATTTTGACTATTTATTTTTTTAAACCTCTTTTCAAATTAAAAAAACAACAGATTAATTGATAAGAAAAGTAGTCCGGAATTTAACAGCCAGCAATAAACATTAAAAATAAATAAGACTTAGTGTTTCTGTGTAACCATGATTTTAATAAATTCAGATTTTCACTCAGGTTTTATGTTCCGAAACATCCAAATGTTGTGTCCTGCTCCAATAAGACACACAGAAACAAGTCCAGCACTCATTTAAAACGCAGCAAATACATGCATGGAGGCTCTCACCATTCACAATTTCGAGGCGGATTGCTTTCCATGGCCATAAAAAACTGCCCACATTGTCCCTTCTCCCTTGCCACCTAAGAAAAGACACCATATCTAGGTCACAGCACCAACCGCTAAATATCAGTCACGCCTCAGCCCACATCCCTTTAATCAAGCTGTCATCATTAACATAGAGAGTTGACACAGATCCAGTCTACAGTCAATCATCAGATGGAGGGATGCAACAAACGCCCTCGCATTACGATTAAGAACTTCTTGCTTTGAGACCATAAGGAAATTTACTAAAAGGAAATGACGAGAAAGAGGGAAAGGCCATAGAGGGATAGCAGGAAAGTGAGCAGAGCAAGAGGTAAGGGATGGGACACATTGAGACGGAATGAACCGGAGTAAGACGTACCACTATTGACGTTGTGATCATAGAGCGGAGGAGAGGTTAGACCAACGCTTCTTTACCAACGCATCATGCTGCCCACTCCCTACTGCTAGACTTGGAAGGCACACTTCCCTTTTTACAAAAGAGCTGCATTTGAGAATAAAAACCACCGGCGAGGTCAGTGTCAGTGGGATATTTGTAACCCCGCTGTGGGCAATCTGAGGGCTGACGGAACAAGTCTTACATGTACTGTACTGATTTTAGACATGCATCAGGGCTTTCATAAAGATTTATGATGGCAATCAAAACCAGAACTGCTGAATACAGAAGGCAGACTCGACAAACTCAGACACGACTCACTCCATCTTTCACACTTTAGAGTGCACTTAAAACAAGCATAAGAGAATGTGCTTCAATGTGATTATTGCGGCTATTGTTATACAATAGAAACAATGTGCAGCTGAGTACCATTGGCTTCAGTGAGTACCAGCTACTGCAGCAAGGATGGCACTTGACATATAGTTTTATTTTTATTTTTTCACAAACTGTACAACATCCTTGAAGCTGTCTTCAAATGACTGCATGGACTGTATAAATACAGGTGACAAATGAAAGAAAGAAACAATATAAATAGGCCTTTTTCACAAAAGACATTTTGTCTTGTCATAGTAGGACAAGCATGGTCACGTTAATGATAGCTCGGTTCCCAATCAGCCACAAGAGTGTGACGGCATGCACAATACCAGGAAGCAACAAAATGGGATTCAGCCGTCATTCATTTTATAATCTACACCTGGTCTTTTCCTACATGTCAAAATGTCTCCTGTGAAAGAGGTTTACGCGTGCATGGACACACAACTGAATGTCTTGATGAAAATGATATGATTTATGCTACGGCCTTCACATCTCCACTGTACTGAACACCTTCTATTTGTCACCCATCTCTACTGACATGAAGTGTGAAGAGTGTTAAGATTATTACATCAGGCTGATAGCGATACCTGGGCTTTGGGTATTGGCTTAGTATCTATCCGATACCAGTTAATTAATACGCTGTAAGTAAGTAAGTAAGTAAAGTTTATTTATAAAGCGCTTTTGTCAGATAAAAATCACAAAGTGCTGTACAAAAGAGCAACTAAAAACAAAACAAACAGTATAAAATGTATATAAATATATAAAATTAAAATGACACTAGCAAAAACCCATCAACCAAAAGCCTTCTTAAACAGACATGTTAAGCTGTGTGCTCCAATGTGTGGAAGTGACTGGGATTCTCTTTGAATAGATCGGCCCCATCATGACAGATATCCGATCCAGCTATACGAGTCAGTGGAGGCCCAAAATCAGTATCCGATCTGTACATCCCTAATCATTTTTTATGGTTATTTGTTTTTCATACATTTTAAATTCAACAAGCAACTTGTTGTAGTTTAGCAGAACACTAAAAGCAGCAGAACGGAGTACACTTTAATATCTATTCAATTATTGCAAGTATTTTCCTCATATCGTGCAGCCCTATTTAACAACATGACATTGTTTGCTGACTCTCAGAAAGGATGGTAGAAGAGGTTTCAGGCCGTCATACTCTTGAGCCTGAAGGACTCAAAGGAGGTAATTCACTCCACGAGACAGAAAAGTGCCACTGCTGACACAGGTCGTCTCTCAGGCCTCCAGCCCCTCGACAGTCAGGCTGAATTGTCTTTGACCTTCAGCACACTTTCGTTTTGCTACAGCTTTGTTACCATGGCGACCCGGAGACAAGGCCACAGGTGCCTGCTGATGAGGTTGGCAGCTTTCCGAGGCCGTGTCCCCCACCTGGTCGACACCGGTTATATTGTCTGTGACCTGAGGCGCGGAGCAACTTCTCACTTTCTTTGTTATTTTGGGAGGAGGCTGAAGAGGCCACAAGTAAGGGAAGTGATGAGGTCTTTCAACTGACGACCCCCCCATGAAACTTTCACAGACCAACTCCACACTGTGTCGTCTGACAGAGGTTCTCAGGGGTCTTTACTCGGGTTCCAGGGTGTCACCAGCACCATTTTCCATCCATAAGTAACACATTTGGTCAGGGTTGTCACACACATTCTGTAATAAAACATCTAAATCAAAAATCCTATCAGGGGCACCCAGATAGCTCAGTGGGTAGAGCGAGTGCCCATATACAAAGGTTTGCTCCTCGACGCAGCGGGCCCGGGGTTCGAATCCAGGCTGCGGCCCTTTTTTCACTTCTTCGGCTGTCCTCTCTGACTAATAAAACCCCGAAAAAATAACTTAAAAAAAAAAAATCCTATCAGGCTTGGGTCTGGGACAAGGCCTAATTTGTGTGTTTAGGAGTCCTTGGCATAGAAAAGTTTGGGAAACACTGGTCTAAAAATACACAAGACCAACGGAAGCAAACTTTATTTCTGAAGCTCTGATGAGGAAAACAGAATATACTTGTGCATATATCAACATAACAACTTTGCTCTGGCAGTTCCTGGTGCTGAACAATGCTCATTCACCACTGCATAAAGACCCCTCATAAATAAATGACACGTTGCAGCGAAGCTCAAAGAGGTTGTAGACATCAGGCTGTTGTCCTTAGTAACCAAAGGTCAAAGCTCCTCTCGACAGCTGTGCGCCATATTTATTCACTGATTCATGGTCTGTTTTGCATCTTAGGTTCACATTTGAAGGGAATTGAGACATAGAGACTTCTAATGCACAGAGGGAGATACAAAAAAGGAGTTTATAGATGAATTAACAAACTATAACAGATTAATAATAACAAACCTTATCTGAATACAAATAAGTAGAGCTGTAATGATAGGCCGATTGACAGATTATATGCAAATATTTTTTTTATTTGATTTGAGTTTGATTTGACTGTTTTATGTCATTGTAAATTATTAGTTTTCTGCAGTGTTGGTAGTACAAAAGGCATGTGAAGTTCCCATCAAGGGCTCTGGGAAATGTTATGGGTATGTTTGTACAATGTTCATACCTTTTGTATACAATTCATCCCAAAAAATGATTAATGAATAATGAAATAATATAATAATAAAAACTAGTAAGTTGTAAATTGTAAGCCAAAAATACAGCAGCCATCATTTCCGATAATGTCAAAATAAAAGTCACAATCTCATTGTCTTTGGCGGCACCCACGGCGATAAGCAGTGACCGCAGGTGTTTTTAGATCTCATATCCCAGAGATCCAAACAGTGTCGCCTGTGACATCTGTCAGTTGCTAGTTGAAGAGCTTGTTGCGTTAGCTCCGCCCACCCTCTCTATTAGACCAACCACCGGTGGGTGATGGAAAACGCATCACTAATTGTGGCCACTTGGGATTTTTCCCGGGAATGTCACCACCGGCACCCAGTTTGCAAAACATGCAAATGTGATGGCTTTCATCAGTGGGCCATAGGCTCAACGACCATTGTGTTACCTAATCCAATCTATAAGATCTAAATGATCTATACATATTTTTCGGGTTTAACATCTTGTTATCTGTGGTGAACGGCGCACATGAAGGGCTAAATATGATATTCCTCTGCAGGAGTTCCTGCATGTTATCAAAACATGGTGAAATCCCTTCATTCATTTCTTTTCTCCCTGGGTTCATTAATACAGGAAGGAAGAGCAGTAGGGGCCAATCTGTCGCTCTGTGGAGCACAGCCAGAATCAGCTCACGTTAAGCTGCTGCTGCTCCTTCTGTAGCCTCTTACATCTATCTGATAGGTGGGATGATTAATTTGTCATTGATGTTCTTGGGATATTCCACAACTTGCTTTGCATTTAAGGAGTGGCACCATATATGTAAATGTGCAACATCTGCACATCCACACATGTCCTTCCATTGCTTTTATCAGATTTTACAACACACTGACTACAGAACGATGAACACCGTTCATCAAAACATAACCAAAAACTGATTATTTTCTGTTTTGGTGCAAGTGCAATCTGGATACATTTGTTGATTTTTAGTCCACATCCATATAGTCCACAATAATACATTTTCCAAACGCAAGTGACCTAAAAGGTAATTTAACCACTTGATAGATGTTTTTCAAAAGATAGCAATTTTGGTTTTAAATTAACTGAAATACGCCATGCATTTGTTTTTAAAACAGTTTAAATCATACTGGAAATGCACATTTATATTTTCAAGCTTACACATTTTGGAATAGCGGCATGTAAAAGAGCAGCATAATAATGGCAGTTAATGTGTTAACTGTGTTAATGCTCCATTTATTATGCATGAAACATGGTGTGAGTGGCAGACAAACCATAGAATTATTCAAATCTAAAGTCATGAAAACAAGGCAATAATAGAAAATGTCACCACCACAATTCAAACAGTCCCCATTAGGAAAAAGTGATAGCATATTTATCATTTCACATGTAATATTTGACAGTCACAAATTTTGAAAATATCAGAGTACAAAATGGAAGCTTAACCCTGTGACATGTGAAGTAAACTAATGAACTGAAGGGATACTCTGCCGATTTCAATCCAGCTCAGTGTGATCTTTGTGTTGTCAGTGTGTTTAGATGAACGCTATGTGGCTTCTCTCGCCAATGGAAAAAATGAACTAAGGCATAATATAGGTCAAAATGTACAAGGTATCTTAATTGTATAGTAGGTAGTTTCTGCCGCCCCCATGAGGAATTATAAATAATGACAACAAAACTGTCGGCGAATCAACATGATACAAGCCTTCTGTGACCACGCACCCCCACCCTGCCCCTCCCCCACGCAGTTGCTTGTTAAAAAAGGAGAACACAGAGGATTAACAAAAACATGGACTCTTCAGAAGAGGTAATTATCTTCTTTTAAGACTCTTGTAAGACTTTTTTTTGTTGGGCTTTTCCGCCTTCAATGGACAGGACAGCTAGGTGAGAAAAGGAAAAGACGTGCAGGAAATTGTCACAGGTCGGACTCGAAACCTAGGCCTCTGCGTTGAGGCATAAACCTCTGCACCTGCTGCACCAAACTGAGCCAACTCAGCCACACAGAGGTAATATCTTCACTTGATTTTCTGCGCGCGAAAGTCGCCGGATGACACTATTTTCTAAACATAGCCATACTGAAATGTACATAGTGAGTTTTGTGGAGCTGAAAGTTTTAATTAGCTTTGCAGCAACTCACTTGGCAATGGCTTGTATGTAACGGGCGTCCATTAATATCAAAGAGTTACGCACTAAAGCTTTAAGGTTACATTTGTGAAAAAATACTTATCAGATGATTGAATTGTGTGGGCTTATCTGCAGTTTAAAACAATAATCCCAATCAAGCTGCATCATGCCTGTGTTGTGTCACTCCTCGTGCCTTAGAGCTCAAAGCATGTTTGCTGATCTGATGATCTTTAATTAGATTTCACCATGACTGTGGAAAATGAGCCATCAATTGCTGTGAGTGCTGTGATTAGGGAGAGCGATTTTGATTCCTGTCAAGCACCTGCTGCCTTTCAGATTGACTGGAACATTCAACGTCTGACAGAAGGGAGGAAACGTGGACGAAAATAAAAAGGGGTTTGTGGCGGGGTTTGCTGACATTTTTTGGAAAGGGGCCTTTTTTGTTAGATTTTTGTATAAGAAGTAGAGCCGGGGCGATATTACCGGTCGATATGAGGCATTTCCCGATATATCAGTATCGGCATTTATAGTGGCCTATTTTTTAAATATTCATTCATCACAATCATTTATAATAACAAATAAATTATTCTGATAAATGAATATTTAAAAAATAAAAATGGACTCTCATCCATGTTATGAGCGTTGGTGTTGCGTAGTTTGTCCACCAGAGGGCGCTCTACAGCGGCGCTGTTGGCAACGCTGATTTTTTTATTGTTAATGTGTTTTTGTTCAAAGGACTTTAAGTTTCACGTCTTAAGTTTGTATTTTTATACATTTTATTTATCAGATCTGTATTATACTGTATGTTGATGTTCCTCTGTTCTGTTATGACAATAAAACTAATTGTTAACATGGTATTTTAGTGAGAACTCATAAATAACTACAAATAACTAATGTAAGGGAAATTGGTTTGTAAACCGATTTTGGATTTGTTTTTATATAATCGTCAATATTTTGGCATATCGGATTTTTTAATAACCAAATATTGGTATCGGCCTTAGAAATCCTTTATCGGTCGGCCTCTAGTATGAAGTTAGTACATTCATTCTTTCAGGAATTTTACTTTTAAAAAAGAAATTGCAAACAAACAGCTAGCGTCGTTGTCCACTGTCCCTGTATGATTTTAGCATAATTTCAAAAGAACTTCAATTAATCTAAACGCAAACTTCTTGATCTGTATTTGTGATGTATAGCCTTTCTTAATACAAGAAGTTACCAGGGTAACATGCACGTGTGTTATGACACGAGTGCGATGACTTGCCCTGGGGACTCATAAGGCAAGGCAGCTTTATTTGTATAGCACATTTCAGCAACAGGGCAATTCAAACTGCATTACATTAAAAAAAACTAAAACAGATAAAACACAAGAATAAAAGTTACAGTGCGGTATAAGAAATTAAACATTAAAGAAATGAAATCAACATCCCAAAGAAAGGTCTTCAGCCTTGATTTAAAAGAGCTCAGAATTGCAGCAAACCTGCAGTTTTCCGGGAGGTGGTTCCAGATATGAGGAGCGTAAAAACTGAACGCTGCATCCCCCTGTTTAGTTCTTACTCTGGAGACAGAAAGCAGACCTGTCCCAGATGACCTGAGAGGTCTGGGTGGTTAATAGTGTAGCAGATCCGAAATGTATTTTTGGCCCTAAACCGTTTAGTGATTTATAAACTAGTAAACATATTTTGATATCAATTCTTTTAGGCACAGGAAGCGAGTGTAAAGACTTCAGAACTGGTGTGATGTGATACACACACTCTGTTTTTGTCCTTTTTCTGTCAGTTTGTCACTATTCATTATACACCAGATCCATTTGCAGTACCAATTATTAACTCTCATAATAAGTTGTTTCACATTTTGTGAACACCAGAGAAGATATCTAAACATAAGGTACAGTAAAATGCACATAACTTGCTGTCAAGTCTCTTTTAAGGTGAATAAAATAGAAGCTGAATCTCATTATTTAATCCAAATGAATTTCAACTCCTGGTATGAGCACATGTGAATGTGTGTAAGATACATCTTGTCTGCTCAGCTGCAACACTCATCTCTCTGAGTGCATATTAGTCATGCAACAGCTCCCTGTCCAGACGCCCTAACCTCGCAACCCCATTTCTCTTTTTACCAATCAGCCAATGTCATAAACTGTAATTGCAGTGTCAGGCTGTTGATTTTGTTTCAAGTCTAGATCCACTGATGGGAGAAAGAGATGGCAGTCAAAATTTCCCCTAAAACACGACAACAATGAAACATTTGCCTCCACGCTCCTCCATTTTTTGAGCTAGAAAGTCTGAAGCACAATATAATATCTAAGACTCATAAGACCATGAGGGGACATTTTCCTTCCTCAAATCACATTTGGGATTTTCAGCCGGGTGTGCTTACATGAGACTGCTGCAGGCAACAGCAGGCTGTCACAGAAAGCCTTAAATGCCTACACTGGATGAAGTGTGTCTTGACGAACGAAAAGGCATGGAGCGTATCTGATATCTAAACTGCTGACGCTACAACTGAGAGACAATTGTCCTTTTTGTTGAAACTGCCTGTCACACTCAGAGCAGGTGTGAAAATATACATGATCTCAAGTGAACACTCACTTCAGATCTTAAAATGCTCCTGTTTAATGGCAGAGTCGTTGGAGTGAGAGAAATGGCTGCAAGTTCCAGGCTGACTCAACTATTAGGGAAAGTGTCTGAGGACAAAAGAGGCTACACAGTGTCATTTCCCCAAGATAAATAAAACATGAAGGCGCGGTAAAGTGCACATTTCTCTGAAATTTGATTACCCCACGTGGGTTCATGTAGCAATGACGATGCAATATTACCAGAAACTGTCCAATTTATCAGCTGTCAGTCCAGATGACTTAATGCTTTCAGCTCTTGATTTGTTCGTTCAAAAGTTGGTGTGTGAACAACTGAAATGCAACAATGGAGCTTGTTTTTCCTTGGTTTATTAACAAATTAAACGAAACTACAGGTGAAAAGAAATGTGTCTGACTCAAAGGACTAAAACAGTGAAGCGGTTTCTTAATAGGCTATTCTATTTTCCTATTATATCTTTATAAAAAGCAGTCTAAAGACAAAACAGGCTAGACCAGAGAGATAACAGCATGTTCTCTGAGTGTGTCACGATAGATTTATACAATTCAGCATCATCGCAATCACAGATTCAAATCTGTGCTATGCAATTTAAAAAATGGCATTCACCAGCTTAGTAACTTGGAGCTCACACAATGTCTTCAGTGCATATCAAAGGACAGCTGGCTCATCTGCTTTCGTCCGATTAGAGGATATATTCCCCTTCAGAGCTCTGGCATTCCCGAAGACAGAAGCTCACTTGAAACTGCATCAAACACAGAGGATGCTCATCTTATCTTACCATCTTACACTTCTGAACTAAAGACCAATCTCAGCAGCCAGTGCATCCACACATCAGGTTTGTGTTGAGCCAAGTACATCTCCCACAGCAGCAGGAATGGGATGTAGCTTTCTAACGCTCCCTGTCTGTCATAAGCTGATAAGTCAGTGTTGCTAAAACCAATCCTCCAGATGTCCTTGGACAGCAGCTAAGAGAAGAGAAAACATTTGTCTGTGTATACACATGTATTTCTAGGTCTTATAACTAATAAGTGTACATTATGTCTTTAAAAAAAAAAGGTTAGGAGTGCCTGTGTGTGTGTGTCTATTCGAGCATGTACATGTACTACATGCTGTAGCAAACTGCAGGGTACAGATGTTTCAGCGGAGCAGCCAGACTGTAAGAAGAGCACTCGTCTGCTGGGAGAAGCGCATTCCCTGCAAAGTGACAGCAACAGATATCTAAACACTGGAGGGTACTCCAGTCATGCGCTACTGCTTGGTCTCCTCTCCACTTCACACGTAAATACACAAACACACTGAAGGCAGAGATGTTAAGATGTTAAGCCATGTAGCCTTGCAGTGAAGGGCATCAAAAATAAGTAAATTAATCAACAGAAGCAATGTGTGTGTGATTTTAAATTTCCGCCAAAAGAAGAAAGAAAGAGTTAACTGACAATTATGATATGTAGTTACTGTAATAGCTTCAAACGCTTTAGAGCAGCAAGTTTAATTCAGCAAGCAGCTGATACATAACAGCAGCATTGTAGATGACATGTGCTCCATGACAACGGAAAGGAGTATTAAATCATGTAAGACCGATAACAACCAGGAAGTCAAATTTCAAATCAAATGAAGCCTGGCCTCCTGAAGTCAAGAGAGAATGTTTTATATAACGCCCAAAATTGAATATTGGATTCCACAGGTGAATATGTGCAGCGTATCACCTGCCTGATGGTGTGGTCTTCCACCATGTGTCATACCACACCGTTAGGATCTCAGAAGCGTAGCATCTAGCCTGACCCAGGCCCAGATTGTGTTGCTTTGGTCGTTTTTTTCTGGATGTGTGTGCTTGTAAAATAAAAGTAAGTGTTGTAGTGAGGCGATATACACTAGCGATCAAATGTTTGGGGTCACTTAGAAATTTCCATTGCACTCCATTGTAGACAGAATCCCAGCTGAGATCAGCTGCATTGTTTTTTGTAACCAGGGCAGCAGTTTTCAGATTACATTATTTGCTTATATAACTGCAAAAGGGTTCTCCAATGTTTTCTCAGTTATTTTTTAAAAATGATATCAGATTAGCAAACAGAATGTGTCTTTGGAACATTGGATGAATGGTTGCTGATAATGGGCAATGTAGATATGGCATTAAAGATCAGCCACCCACTCAGATCAGCTGGTATTCTGTCTATAAGTGGTATGGAAATTTGTAAGTGACCCCAGACTTTTGACTGGTAGTGTACAATCGGGAGTCTACTCTACACTACATTTCATAAACACATCGTCTGAAGTCAAGAAAGGTGATGGTGACATAATATCCTGTGGGATATTTCAAGTCTTACAAAATTAACTCATCTGTGCAAACAGAGTGGGTGGCTGGACCAAAGCCATCAGAAGGCACATTTTAATACCATAATAAAGACCCTATTCTGGGGAGACAGGTAAGAGAGTGAAGGGTGTTGCCTTGGCAATAACCCAAAAATGTACTGGATTCCAATAAGAGAGACTGCACTGTTACAAAATGAACACTGCTAGCTCCCCCAAGTGTTGCTTTTGGCTGCGATTATCTACCACATCAAAGGCCCTGTTGCTCTAAGTGAGAGCTTTAGAAGTGACAGTAGTGCATGTGTAGGAACAAAAGGTTTCATGTGGTTTTACCAAGGACCTTAGAGTCACATGGGTTCTGCATTTCTAATACTTATTTCCTCAGACTGTGGGGGGAAAAGGGATGTAGAGTTAGGACTGTGTGAACCACACAGAGAAATTAAAAAGGGTTTGATTGAGTTGAAGTTTCTGCACTGTTTATTAAATTAAAAGACGTTTAAGGACACACTCAAAACTCAAACCGATCATACTGGTCAAAAGGATGATGGAAAAGCAGTGGGGACGACAAGGCCTACAATTATTTGCTAATTTACTAAGTGCAGGATTTTAACATTTTATTGATCATTTTCAGCTGTATATAACAATATTTTCCAGTAATGAAATCAATTAATTGACGTGATCTGGACTCAAATAATCAACAGAAAATGGATGGAGGGATTAAACAATTGAAAAACAAGTTTTAGGTGGGTTAAGATGATTTTTTTTTTACTAAAGTCAACCCATTATGAGTCAATAAGCAGTAGTGACAGTACATGAGTGATGGTGCTGACTGAAAACGGTACTCTTAGCTTATAGAAGTACGACGTTGCCAGACGGGCTGCAATTACGTACGGAAAATTAAAACGTTACCGTTACTACAGCAGGCAAGCAAATATATTCAACACCTTTGTAAATAAAATTAAAGACTTTAAAATACCTTCTGAGGCCTGTTTAAGACTTCAGATACCCTATGCATTAGGCCAGACACCTCTACCCTAAGATGCATGATAGAACCATGTTAAAACGCTACAAAATCAAAAATGTATGGCTTAACCCTGAAAACCGGAGGTTCGTCCAAAGTGGTTCTCTGCTGCGAGGATTTTATTGTGAAACCACTGCAGGACTGTTGAGTTCGCTTTGCAAGTAGATTCCCACTGTGCCTTTATTACAGCTTTGATGGCCCAGCAAAGGAAAACAATCATTAAACAGTTGGGTTTCTACATGTTAGATGAAAGTAAAGGAAAAGACACAAACCTCCATCGTACAAACAGCAGTGAAACCTAACTAGCAGGTGCTACAAAACTACTGAATGTGATGAGGAGAGTTGGGTTGAGCTGGTCGTGTTATGGTCGTGTTATGTCCGTGCTACCCAAGCAAGGCTAGACTACACAGTCAGTAAAGAAACTGCTGTGAATGTACAACGGATAATCTTCACAGTACAGCATGACCGAAGCATATTTGAAGCGCCAGTGGAAAAGTGGTGTTAGGTTCTCACAGCAGGAGGTAAAGCTATTCAACAGCAGAACTGACAAGCAACTGATTCCAGGTCTATTTTAAGCATACAACAGGTTTTAAGGGGTCCTTAGCAGTCATAGATTACCATTTAAGAACCAAAATACATTTCAGCTCCGGAGCTGCGTGTCGCTGCTTCCTAAAATACACCAACAGAAGTAGTGATGAACACCTTCTGTGTGCCGACAGGCAGATGTTTATGCATTGTTTGTATCAGGCATCAGAAGACCGACTCACCGCTGCTGCGACTCTTGCGGTTGGCCTTCCCTCCCGTCAGCAACATCTTCAAGCTGTTCCTAAACATGACTGCAGCAGATGCCTTGGACTACACTACAGAAAAATCTGTTGGGGAAAGAAAAGACAATAAACATGAGTATTTGACCAACTGTCTGCGATGAGATCTAACCAACATTGTTAACAATCACACTTTCCACGCCAACTACAAACAAAAGACCTCCAACATAAAGGATGCATCTGTGATTGGCAGCTCACATGACTGATAGATTCCATTCCAGTTAGATGCATAGTAACTAACATTTGTGATTAATTACTGCATAAGATTACAACAATTAGCAGTATAGCTCTGTAGCGCAACACAGCAGGCTATCTTTTGCTGTTGTTTATTTCTTTATCCTTGACTTGTAGTTGATAGCAGTGTGGGAAAAACATTGTGTCTGGAAAATCTATTGCTTGTTGCTGGAATTCCTTTTTTTTCCTGGACATCTATGGCGTCAGGTCAGGCATCAGGTTCACCAACAAATCCTGCTCAAGGACAATTTGACACAGTTGATGTTTGGCAGTATAGAGGCTTCAAACAAGATTCTCTAGTTAAAATAATAGATTAGCTAGATAGATAGATAGATAGATAGATAGATAGATAGATAGATAGATAGATAGATAGATAGATTATTAAAGAAATTTATAGAAATAAAGTAAATTCCCTTTCAATTGCCAATATTACAGAGGGTGATAAATCATAGTTTAGAAATCACAAACAACAGAGGGAATGGATGCGGGTGTGATCCTAATATGGCCCTGGCAAAACAGAGAAATGATTTGTGGACAAATATCAAATGACATTAGGTGCTTGGAAAGGTTGTTTTACTTCATGGCAGTGGTATTCGATGTGGGAGATAAGGACATGATTCTTAGGGACAAGCGGAGGGTGTTTTTGCGATGATGGGAGAGATGTGAAGCAGCCAAACCTCTAAATGATGTGACCCTATCCCTAACATTACAGCACAGAGAGTGGAGCTACAATGGCAACAGATCAGAACACCTTAAACCATAACATTGTCTACATTGCCTGCAGCTTGTTCTATCCCACTAATTCCTAATTCCTTCTCTCCTTCTCCCCCCCCACACACACACACACACACACACACGTGCAGGCAATCATATCTCTGCTGTGAGTGGTCTAAAGCATGGCAGCAGATGTTCTCCATTAGGTGGGAGTGACTCAGCAAAGCCCCACAGACAAGCTCCAGCTGAGGAGCCGGCTTTGGACCCAAACAATTACAATAAAAAAAACCTTAAAAGAGCAGGAGGACATGTAAAAGCTCTCCAAAAGCCTTCCTCCCCTCCCCCAACCCTGCTTAACTAATGTTTTTCACAATCCCCCCTGACCTTGAAAGGGGGTCTAGAAGGCTTCCAGGATCAAAATACTATAGACGCTGGGAGGGAAAACACAAGGGAAATGGAAATGACAATGACATGAGGCACAGAACACATGATATTAGTCAGGTGGGATTAAACCGAGCCATACTAGGGCTGCAACCAATGATATATTTTTTTATCATTAGTTGTTTGGTCTATAAAATGTCAGAAAATGTGAAAGATGTTCAGTGTTTTCCATAGCCCAAGATGAAGTAATCAAATGTCTGGTTTTTGTCCACAATTATCTCTCCTAAATGTAAGCCCAAATGGACCAATGGTATCTCCAGACTACATTAATAGGGAGGGGCTCAAAACACTTGACTGTAATCTAGGTGGAGATTATTCTAAATTGCGATATTTATTTTCAAATTGCAGACCTGGACAACATTTTTTTTAAACATGTTTTATCGGGCTGTGCATCTGGCTGGATCTCAACAGGATTTCAGTCCTGGCAGTTGCGATTTGGACTTTAGCTAAGTGGGACGAAAAAGAAAAAGAACTGAAAAAGAGAAGACAATTCCAACAACAACAGCAGCTGAAAATTGAGGGGGAGCTACTGTAATGTAGCTTCCAAATACTGTAAGACCAGACCTAGCCTCAGATCACTTCAGATGCCTTTTTGGAGATGCCTCCAGCTATATTTGTTTTAAAGGAAGCTTAGTAGTAACCATTTTCCATTCTGATTCATTCTAAACATGCAAGTATTCTTTTTGTTGTGTAGTAAGACCAAGAGCAGAAATAACTCACTGGTCACTGTGTTTGATTAGGTTAAAGGAGTCATAAATAATTCCTGTGAGAGGACTATAAAAACATCATAGACGTTGTCACACTAGAAAACACATTCTTTTACACTAGTCTTTCTGTCACTAGGATGTGAAGAGGCTGCTTTGATCATCTTCCACTATGATGCAACACATGGGATAAAACAAGCAACTGTCCCAGCCAGATGCTCATTTATCAGTCTCGTATTGTGAAGTCTAATCACGGCATTCCTCTTCTAACCACAAAATATGATGAAATAACTATTTTAGGACAATTGCTGTACTACTGTTGATTTATATCCAATTTAACAACCTTTAACAAATAAGATAAATATATTTCTTAGGTATCAACAGCAGCGACAGAGGATCCTGGCATCTGATATAATTGTGTCACTAATGTTACATTTGACAGCAGGTATTATTCCTCTCCCTAGTCAATAACAGGGCCAGTAAACGTACCCATCAAGGCCAATGCAAATTAAGGTTATGGCACTTTTAGTGTTTTATCTTTTGATGTATGCTGTTCCGTTTGTATCACAGGGGCGAATAATTCCTCAGCTAAAAAAACAAACAATTCTCAACTGATTTAGAGGGATCACAGACAATATATATCAATACTTTGACCTCATTTGCCAAGCAGTGGAGTGTCAGCCAGCCATTGTGATAGCTTACCCTAAATAAAAAATGAGCCCTGATGTGAATCAGTGGGTCTCCGAGGAAAGGCTGACATTTGTCTCAGTAACTTTCGGCTCAGATCCCGATGCAGCTATTCTCTGGTGAAGTAGAGAGAACTCATAGAGTATCTTACAGGGCTGTCTATTACAAACGTCTCATCTGCATCTGATATGATTGTCTTGGAGAGGGAGTGAAGTGATGCTCCAGGCAAATATGCCCAAAACATATGAAACTGAAATGTTGTCATAATTATGTGTGCTAAATTACATGTGCCACAAAGGGCAGAACATTTCAAGTTATATGGTCATAGAACAACAAAACAAAATATCATCCTGCAAATGCAAAAGGTAAATTTCAACCTGTATTCCCATGTTATGGCAAAGTGTTTTTCATGTCTCTAAAGTACAATGTCCCATGTGTGAGATTGTTCTTGAAGCAGAGACGCCCCCAATCTCTCTTCTTGTGCCTTGATTGGAGAGGATGCAATTTCATCACTCAAGCTCTATATTCTCAGCCAAGTTGCCACTGTGTCTCTAGATCTGTCCATTTTCAATAAGCGTTAAAACAACTGTATACATTGGACTTTTGTTTTACTGTGAAACTGATGCACTGGCTTAACTATCTGGAGACTGGGCCAGGTTTGAGACTTCTATTAGCTGCTTGTCCATTTTTCTAAAAATCCCCATAATATTTATTCTATTTTTGCATCACCTTTATAATTTTCTTGACCGTAAATGTCTATCTGTCTGACGTGCGATAAAGGTGTTAACGCTAAAGTCTACTTCCATTGGATTAGCTGGGTCCCCTCAGCTGTGGGAAAGCCAGCGTAATCGCAGCAATCATTACAACTGCTTTATGATACGGTGACACAAGTGATCCTCACATCTACCAGAGTGGTAGATGAAAAGCATTAGTCACATCATAAGCAGACGTGTAGTTCAAGGTGGAGTAGCAGTGATACATACCATGGATGGCTACATCGTGATGTGGGCTGACTGGAATGGTCCAATATTTATTATAATCACCAACCGACCTTTTTTATTTGGAGCCATTCTCACACTGGTTATTACCATCCACACAAAAATTAAGTGTATATCCCTTACTAATTTGTTCTCCAGCTTATATATGTATATAAAAAAAACAACAACAACACTCCAACAATGAGCAGTGCTTTGTCTCTGTCCCTCTGAAATCCTTTCATTGGTATGAATCATGTGCCTTCCTATGACAAGATGTAGACAGTGGTAAGAGGGTGTAAGGTGACAATGGGTCAGATCTTTTGGCATGCATGCACATCTCCAGAGATACAGCCACGGCTGTGCAGAGGCAGCTACGCAACTCACCGCAACTTCACCTCAGCATAAAATATGAGCAGCTCATTATGTCTGGCTAGCGTACAGGCCAGAAGGCATTCTGTGATTATAATACTAAATCGTGATCTTAAAAAGTCATGACTCAGTAGGTGCATATTGTAGCTGCATGTCAGCTCTCCGTAGAATTGCTGAAAGAACTAGGGAGGAAATACAGAGAACTTTACAGTCGAGTACGATTAATCTGTTCCCATATGTAAAGCAATGACCTCGCCAGGCAAGGCTAAATACAGTAAATAGGGAGAGATATTCCTGTCTGTTTGCTATAAGAGGCCATCAATGTATGAAATATAAAGGACAGGATACTGAGTAAATAAGGACTCACACAGTACAGATTTTCCTGTCGCCACAGAGAGACGTGCACTAAGATGTATCCGTAAACAAGCAGTGTTTCATCTGAGGGTATAAGCATACACATCTCTCATTCCCACTCTTTCTGACCCTGTGTACCGGCCTTTGTGAAGGAAAGCCAAGAAGCAGCATGCTTTCCCAGATAATGTGCGTAAGCGGATGCAGCCCATCTCAGGCTCTTACACAGCTCGGGCATAATGCTGGCCCAGTGTGTTAAAAAACATTTAAAGGCACATTCCCCAGCCGTGCATGATGAGCCACTTTCATCTGCTCTAGTCACCCCCAAAGCAGCACATGTGTTTGTGGGAAGGAAAATTAATAAAAAAATTGGTTCATTTATAAGCTTTGCGAAGGCTGATACCTGTGTGAAAGGCTTTAAACTTGGCACGGTATTATTAACATTAGCCATTAAATATGTAGGTTTAGCTATAAGTGTTGCCTGAAGAATGGCTTCGCCATGGTATAATGTGGAGACTATTGTGGTGAATTACCTTGGGTCTCTTCATATCCTCCTGTAGAATGAATTAAACTTTTAATAACTGAGCCCCATCTAAATTTTTAAACATAAAAGAAATCCAGCTGGGAGCAGACGTGCCTCTCTGAATCTGAGCCTGGACTGAGAACCAGCCGTGACCCTCCATTAATTACAAAGCTTATTTACAATCAATAAAGTATCCTTTAATGGGGCCAGCAATGGCAAAAGCCAGTGTTGCAGGGTGTCCAATAGGATTTATCTCATGTTACTACCCCTGGCCTCCAGAATAAAAACTCATCTAAGAGGAAGCCCCACAGACACAACCATAGAATTAGAGAAGACATTTACCCATGGGGTGCTCTTACTGTGATTACCTATAACACAGAAGTTATAGCAGAGATAAAGGGAATTCAACAGAGCAATACTTCAGTGCCCAGCAATGAAATTGAAACTTTCAGCGAGGTGAATGATTAGGAAAATATTTGAGTAGAATCTAATTTCTTCTAAAAGATATGACTGGTAATTAGAAGTCACCCATGACAGATATACAGCTAAATATTACTGTTGCAATCAGCCCCAGCACGATGTAAGATCAACAGTTTGAGAACAACAAATGTACTTTGCCCTGAGGGACACACGTTTCTTAGAGCAATTATAGTTGAATCCGGCAGTCTGACTGGAAAACATGAAAGTCCGACCCTAATCGAATCAGAACAGTGCCATTGGAAGCATAGTTTGAGTTTGAGCATATTTATCTTGAAGCAGCAGCATAATTGAAGCTGAGTCATCCACAAACCATTGATTTCCTCACTTGTTTATGGTTGCTTTCAGGGTTCAGGGAGAAAGCGTGAGGTGAGGAAATAGTGGCAGATGGACTTGTTCATTAAATCAAAATCCTGCCGCAGAGGCTCAAAACACAGCAGAGAAAATATTCTCACTCAAAAAGGAAGAAATATAGGACTCAAGCTAAAGGCTTGTTCAGTTAGAGGCTCCGCCCTCATCTCGCCAGCAGTAGACACCCTGCAGCATCAGACAGGGATAAATCACATGCCCATCTCCAGTTTGAGGATGGCCAGGGGAGCAGAGTTCCATAAATCACACTGATTTCAATAAGGGGACGTGTCAGGGCCCAGCTCGCAAGAGCTGCACAGGGCGATGCAGAAACCACTTACGGTTGCTGGTAACAAAGTTTCACTCCTGACCCACGATAGATTATTTATAAATCTAGATTAATGTCGCTGCACTCATTCCCTTGCAGGGGAAGGTGGTGATATCTGTATCATGAGGCACCATGTATGGGTATGATCAGTCACAGATAAGACAGGTTTGGATCTCAGTTTGGCCAAGATTGCCGTCTAAAAGCTCTTAAGCTTTTTATTACTAGTTCTTCTACATAAGGTATGTTCAAATCACACTTTAGAGTGGTGTCACATGGCAAAGTATACCAGTTTATTGTTTCAAGAATGGGAATGTCATTCCAATCACATTTGTTTTCTTTGACATTTTGATATCAGCTATGAGAAAGACATCCATTATAAAATATGAAACATCTAACCCATTTTAAAGTGTTAGTTTTATAGCTTCAGTGTTTTGAAATGTGAGTCTCCTGGATAACTAAAATCATACTGTAGGTTTATGATATGACCATCAATTTTAATTATTTAAAACTGTTTCTGGCAAATCATGGCTCTAAAATACTACAATACCCATGAGGCTCAGGTGCCTTTGCTATGGAGAGGAAGATAGTCAGAGACGTAAATCAGAGTTGCGTTGAATTCAAAACAACTAGTCATGCCACAATTACTGAATTCCCAGAAAAATTGTCATAGAATTTAAAAATTACCAATTTAAACTACTGAATGTGTAATCCACAGTTTATAAGTGCCCCCCCACACCGTCAATTTCTCTCTCGTTATGTTTTTCTGTACACAGAATTTTGATTCAGCTAGCTAAGGATGTTTGCCCATCCTTCATCTACATCTACATCATTCAACATTGTCTGATCAGAAAATGGGACTTTGCAACTCTCTAGCAGTGAATACTGCTAAGATTGTGTGTACCGTGCCAAACTGAAAAACAGTTACCAATCTCCTCTCAACTGACACACAAGCTGTTATTTAGACCTGAGCACACGTGCAACCTCAAGCCTCAAGAGTGCTAATGAGCAAAGACGACATTTGGTATAGGTGTCAGGTTCCCAGTAGCACCTGAAAGCGACACATTCATATACAATAATTCCATTTTGTTGATGTAAGCTTGGCTAACACTGCTGATCTGACCTTAAGAAGTTACAGAACTAGGGCTGTGGGTCTCAGCAGGTTTGTCCTCCTTGTTAAGTCCAGACCACTTAGGTAAAGTTGGGCTTGATGTGTTTCTTCTCAACATGGCACACATCTAGCGAAGTGAATGATTATGTGCTCTGGTTGTGTCATCTCCCTGTGGGGAAACAGAAGTCATCCTACACAGGCCAACTGGCACACATTTTCATTATCAAATCTATGCCCAGTTTAAACCAGCTTAGACCTCTCTCTCCCTCTTGGTCGAATCCACTCAAAGGAAGTGACTGAAATAGCATGTCCACCTTTATCAGAGTCAAAGAGAGCCAAATGAAGGAGGACATAATTCATTGCCTTTATTTTCCTCTGTTTGTTTTAGTGGGTGTCTGGGCGGGACCTAATATTGGGATGAAATCCTGTGAGCCATGTAGGCAGGTGTAGAAAATTCCCCTAGCCAGTTTGAGGAGGGAAATAAATGCACAAAACCTATTTATTCTCTCAAAGCTGCATGACTACAGTTTTATAAAGTTCAGTTGTGTTTCTTCTTTGTAATCTATTAAATGGCAGACAGTGCAGATGTAGGCATTTGTCAGTGATGAATGCATTTTTTCCCCCCCGCAGACACCAAAATGACAACAGCAGCCAAGCTCTGATTTTAATATGTTGTGAATGTGCTACTTCAACGCGCCCTCGCTCTTGTTTGGTTGCTGCTGTGAACAATAACACAATGTTGTGTGGCTGAGCAGTAGTGAGTGTAAAACGTCTCTAAGCTTTGCCACAGAGCAAGTAGAAAGAGAAGGAATGAGCTGATCAGCAAATTCCTAATTGTGATGTTTAAGTTGGAACTGTTCTACTGATATAGCAATTCCCAGGTTAACAAATAAGGAAGCGTTCTTTAACCTTTACCATTTTAACCACAAGTTAAGCTAGATGATGATGTAAAAGTTAAACACTGTGTTAAATATTGCTCTTGCCCAGAGAGAAGGAGGGTTTAAAGACAGTTTAATCTCTGTGCTACTTTCCTCCACTCCCTTTCTTCATCCTCGTCATGTAGAAAACTCAGTGCTACACCTGCTGGCCATTTTGAAGTGCTGCAGCACCATCTGAATTGCCAGTCTGAGCAGAGAGGCCTGCAGTTGTATTAATAAAATGATAAATCTAAGCCTAATTTAAATAATAGCCTTTCATCTATATTACTGACATATGACACAGACATGCCCATCATCCAGCCAAATCAAATGTTGAATTTTGTTATGCATAAATCCTGGCTTCCATTTGTATGCCTCTAGCTCCCTCGATCCTGTTCAAACAAATAGACCAGAGCTCCGGGAAGAAGAATGGTTCAGTGTTTGACAGGCAGCTTAAAGGGGCAAATAGAGTCACGACATGAGGAGGGAAGGTCATTCTGCAGAAGGCCACTAACGGCAGGTAATCAACATCGGCAGAAGCGCACATTTGCATTGAGATGGAGGCATTTGAATATCAGCTGGTGGTCTGGGCAGGCGCTGAAATGAATTTCTTAGCATTAAATAGGCTGAGGTCCTATCCCCAAGTATCCGTTACTTCCCCAGGATTCACTCTTCTTGTTTACTGTGACATTTGATAGATGCAGTCTGAGATTTTATTTGCTTAATGGCGATCACTGAGACAACAGGGTTTTATGGTAAACAAACGATCTCTTTGAAATTAGGTTTAAAATGGAGCTACATAATCTTTAAAAACATATTCACCCATCATGTTATATTGTTTTAAAACACAAAATCCAAAGCGTCATTTGACACTGATACAAGAAAAGGTTGATTTGTGTTTGTGGTGACAACATTCAGCACTGAGGCTGGATTACCAACAGGGCAACAGATTCATTGCCCTAAAATCCAGTTTCTTGATTATTTCAGCTTTGTGCTTGTATTGTGCCTTACTTTATATGGGTTAGGGTTCCAAATTAGGGATGAAAAAAGGGACAACCAATCTCTTCATTTGAATCAAGGACAACAAAAAATGTTGACCAGCGTCAAATAAGCATCAAGCATGATTTAGTGTTGAAAAAGAATACAAAAACAGAAAGTCAAAGAAGTGTGAATCCCCCTCTAAATTTGAGTCTAAAATGGCTGTAATAACTTCTTAAAACATCCCCACACATCTTGTCCTGGCTCAGCTGTCACACTGATCCAGCGCCAGTCTGAAGCTGGTTTCACACAGAATTGTAAACTGCCACTCATTCCTTCTGCTCTGTCAGTTCTGCATGCCTCACACACTGTAACTTGTTTATCTAATCCCTCAGATGATACCCAAACTGAGTTGATTTGTCCACTTCAAAGGAAGCACTAAATAACCAGCTAACACAAGCTCCTGCTTGCTCTTTTTTCATGTTCATGTGTGCTTCCCAGTTCAGTTCATTGTCTTAAAATGCTTGACCACACAACACTTAGCCAGAGGCCTGTTGAGGGCTTGTAGTAACTTTGTATCTCAGAGCAGCAGAGCCAGATTGGGTGTTGGACTTCCTTGCCCGGGGCTATAGCGTATCAAGTGCAGCTGACTGGCTGATAGGCTTACCATGGTGTCTAAGTGGAGTAAAGCCAAGGGGGTCTCCTGGTTTGGTTTCCTTCATGATTCGGCTACAAAAGTCCTCATCTAAAATTAACTTAAACCAACTTAAAGGGAACAAGAGTAGAAACATTTGCAACTACAATGAACTGTAGGCTGCAAGTCAAAGCTTCAACCTACTGTACATTATCTGTGTGGACTGTAGTTGGGTTAAAATATGGTTAAGATAATGATTATTTAAAATAGACTATGGTTAAGGTAGAGTTATTGTTAGGCAGCTAAAACACTTGGTTAAGGTCAGGGAAACATGGTGGTTATGGTTAATACAAAGGCTAATGTTAATTGCAGTTCTATGGGATTCCTGATACATTTATTGCTTGCCTCTTTATCCACGCAAGTATTCGATTTTCCATTGACTTCTGTGTAACAGAGATGGAAAAAGTTGTCTCTGACTGCATCAGGTAAGGGTGAAAGATACATGACGGTGAGGGTCAAATTTCCTCTTAAAAAAGGTCATGTGTTGATGCTTTCTATTTTTGGTGATGTGAAGAAAACCCACAAGGAGTCCATGTACCCAGCTCTCAAAGGTAGAGAGTCATCAGACATTCAGAGGGTGGGTACGGTTTCAAAACCACAGGACAAGAACAGAACAGATCAATATGAACTGCCATCTGTCCAAACAGGCAGAGAGAAAGAAATAAAGAGACAGAGTTGCTCAGGTTTTTCAAAAGGTTGCCTATAATGACATTCGGTGCTATGCATATGGAGGAGATGAATTTGTTTCCCCGAAAAATTATGCATCAGTTCAGTCCTGCTTTACCATGTGCACCACCATTACATTCACTCTGGAGAACTTCATTGTCCACTGTGAATTAGCAGCACCACTCTAATCTCTTTTCATCTCATCCACAGACCGTTTCAACTGGAGATGTGTATGCCTTTAGGCTTCTAATTACTTAATATAATAGAGAAAAAGAGGCACTGACAGGTTTCAGGAATTTTTTTCTGTTTTGTTTTGCTTGAGAAAAGGAAAAAAGGATTTCACTCTGCAAACTTCAGCTTCGACGTTACAAATTCGTGTTTCTCTGGCTTTAGAAATGTACTTTTGCTTTTTTTTAATCCAGTCTCACTATTAATTCCAGAGCCAGCAATACAATAGCACAATGAAAATAGAACAGTAGTGTGCCTTACAAGGGCAATGATACCTTCAGGGTTGCTATTTGTGACTATGAATCTGGATCTGAGAAGACAGTATAAAAGAGAGCGTGGGCAGGCAAGAGAGAAAAACATCTTAAATGACTTGCTCTTCCAGTTCAGCTCACATTGTAGTCAGGCTGGACTGACATTTGATTGAAAGCACAGACAGGGACCGCGGCAAACAGTAACCCAATTAGCACGTTAGCTGGTCGCTGACCTCTGATGGTGATTTGATGACCACCAATAAATGTCTGTTAGATTCCAGCCACCATCGCTCTATGTGTCAATCACGATGCTCAGGCACAGAGTGATGGAGCTGCGGTTTAACTCTCATACCCACACAGTATCAAGAGCTTAGCTTTTAAGATATTTTGAAAGAGAAAGCATTGAGATGATTTTAAGTCTCTCATACAGATGTTTGCAATCATCCATGCTATTTTCCCTTTAGCAGCAGTGTGTTTTAATTGAAAGATACTTATCATAAGTCATTTCATTAAGTGACTTTGATTGTTTTCATGTCACATTGCAATTATTATTTGTCTTGTGTTAGTATGACTAATCCAGAGTGTTGGGTTGATAAGGCTCTGTTGAGAATATTAATGCTCTACACATACAGGAAAAGGCACATTCTGTCAACGCTTATTCATTTAACTTCTAACATGAATCTTCCCATCCTCTGGGTGTTAACGTCTACAGAACAACAGTCAATATGCATCTTCAAGAAGGCACGTGTCTGCATGTGTGAGTATGCGAGTTTCCTCAAACCTTTGAATGTGACAATTAGACAGAAAATTAATAAGCGGCAGGCAAGTTCTCTGCCATGTTCAGCAAAAGAACCCATCAGCCGAGGGTGAGGAGATATTATGTAGATGGAAACCTGCAGGGTCACCTCCAGTCCTTGCCCCCTTTTGAAGGTTACGAGCCGACAGACGAGTCTGCCTTTCGTCAGGTCTTATGCCATTCACATTAGCACGCTGAGCCAGGCTTTGCTAGTGTCAGCAAAAGCAAAAGGCTAGGTGCTATTGCCCTCTTGAGAGAGAATGTGTCAGCCTTACACACAATGTCTTCACTGAGTGGAAATAATGCGAAAAAACAGTGAGACCGTAGGGAGGAATTATGAATGGTATTAGAAGAGAAATAGAAAAAAACTAATGCCCAAGCATGCACATTTAGTTAAATAGAGTGACAAGCTGTTGATTTTAGACCATGCAGTAGCTAGAGGACTTTATACAGTAGGTCAATTGCAATATGAAATTACCACCATCTCTGATCAACAGTAGCCTATAAATATAGCCTAACCCATAAGAATGAATATATTTAATATTTTACAGGTGCACACACAGACATTTAAAAACACAAACCTATGTATTTTTGACACCTGTTTACACTTGATTGTAAAATGTGTTACATGACCTGAACACAAGTGCACAGCCGAGACACATCGCCGTTCACACCTGGGTCTATCACGCGTCTCCAGCTTCAGATTCCGTCACTTCTGCTAGAGTGTCAATTGCCCAGTGCAAAGTTATTCAGCCACACGCTCACCAGTCACGTTAACCGTTGTGTTGGTACATCTGAAGACATCACTGTCAGCAGAATCCAACACATCGAAACAATGGACGCCATATAACACTTCTATCTAACTTCTCATAAAATGGGCAAGTTACAGAGCATTGGCGCCGCACTGTTACCAAAACAACACCACTTCTGCATTGATGACATATTTTCCTGTTACGCCCTTGTTTAGGATGTATCAGGAAGCAGTAATGTTTACACTAGACAAAGATATGGTCAAATGCATCCCAGACTACATCGCCAAGAGGTTTAAGTAATAGGATCACAATGCGTCTTGGTGTGCGTTAACACATGACTTAAGCGCTTTCCCCTTGTAAACAGATATGTATTTAAAAACCAAGTAAACAGGGTCCATGTAATCTTACCCTAACAACATGAAAACATGTTAGATCACAAAAGTCTGGACTCAAATTAATCTTGGCCAACTAAACTAAATCATTCAATTTAGTCATCATTGTAATCAGCTAGTCATCCATATTGTATTTCTTTGTTAAATGACCTGAATCCAAAGGGTACACACCTTGCGCATGCTGAATTACAATGTGCCAGCTTCTTAAGGGTAAATATCTGCTGCTTTTATTTATTAAAGATAAATAAATAAGTAAATATAATAATAAATCCCTTTTTTATAGTTTCCTTAATTTCTAGTATAATTGGTATCTTTATTTTTGGAATCTAGTTGGACAAAACAAACTATTTGAATAAGTCATTTTAGGCTGTGGGAAACTGTGCTTAACATTTTACAAACAAACAAACTAAATGATTAAGAAAATACTTGGCAAATTAATCAATAATGAAAATTCAGCAAAAAGGGAAAACTAATCTCATTTGGACGGAGGACAGACTTGCAGGGACCACCCACCAACTCACAGTGGCTTTACAAAGTAATTATCTCTTCTACAAAGCATGATCGCTGGCAACTCTTTTTGTTTTGTAATGTATTAGATTCGGGGGAGGGGGAGACAGCTGTTCACTGGGCCCAGCTGTCATTGACGGCTGGCAGAGATGAGAGGGGAGGAGTTGATTTTGAACAAACCTGTGCATACATATTCCCAAAGGAACGCCACTTTAAAGAATTCCCTTAAAATCCCATGCACACATTAGTTATGCTAAAATACACTGTGTTGGAGATGAGAAAACCATGATTGACTTGGCAGAATGAGGCGCAACATGAAATGTTGTAATAGTTTGCAATTTCCTGTAAGAGGGTTGTGAAGAATTTTGGGTCCCATCATACACCTTTAGCAAGTCCATTTACAAGAGACAAGCTGTTGTCTTGTTGCATCCCGTCCAAACACAATGCAGTTGATGGATGTGGGGTTAGTCCAAGGATTGAATAGATTTTAAAGACCAAAACTTGAGTTCTGAACCTAATTTACCAGGGTTTTTGTGACAAGTGGTGAAATAAAAGTCTCAATTTTGATAGAATGAAAATTAATTCGCAAAGACTTTGCTGGGTCATTTCTTCCATCCTCAGAATTATTATTCATGAAAGTGAAATGAAAAAAGCATGTGAAGGAAATTGTTTTTACAGCTCAGTCTAAACTACAATGCAGAGTTGCTTTTCATGCTGTTCACGTTATTTCCCAAACCATACATTAGCACACACTGATTCCTGTGCCTTCCATTTCCTGTGCTGGAGCCTAGTTGAGTACACTGTGGACTTTTGCCAGCCATTACGGAGACCACCGGAAGCCATAAAGCATAATTGTTAATGACATGGCTTTACGTGGGACAATTGAAGCCTGTTGAATTTGTTCTCTCCCATTTGAGCATTAGCTGGTAATGTCATAAGGTACTGCATGTACGTCTGCAAATGTCAAATGACAATTCTTGATCCATTAACAGTCTAAAGTTCCTCTTATGGCAAACGACACAATAAAAAGCCTCTCAAAGAACTTTCAATATTTGCCCCTGAAGGAGTGATTCTCTGCCTTCCATCCCAAGCCACTGGGTCCAAGGGGGCCTACTGTGTCCAGCTTCCAAATCACCAACATCAAATGTATCAATGACTTGCATGAGAATTAGACAAGCTTGTGGCTGCAGTGTAAGCATTCAAGCCAGAAAACCAGGGCTTTACCGGTTTGGGTATTTGTGCTGAACCTTCACGGAACGGGGGTCACAGTTCAGTGCTTACAGCCAC
Source organism: Etheostoma cragini (assembly GCF_013103735.1). NCBI lineage: Eukaryota > Metazoa > Chordata > Actinopteri > Perciformes > Percidae > Etheostoma > Etheostoma cragini. Next base: position 3,594,610 of record NC_048427.1, on the reverse strand, counting down.
ACGCAGAATACACAGTGTGTAAAATAAAGCATGAAATGTGGAACCAAAGTTTGATTTCTGCCCAGAAACTTTCAGCTATACGCCGTTAGCAACATGCGCTGAGGTTGGGCCAACAACCTGACTGGCATGCGAGTCACACTATGGTGAGCACAAATGAAACAACAACTACAAAGGTGAGAGTTGTGTAGGACAGATAAGGTGTGCCTGCGTTGCTCCACCATTGTAAGGTATGTGAATAGAAAAGCATCCAACATGCTACAAAACATTAAACGCCATCACCCAGATGTGCCATGACCACGGCGAGGCAAAAATTAACCAGAGCCCGACTCCTTATCACCGCCTCTTTTTAAGGCAGTCTTTAGACACAAAAGCAGGAGAGGATAAAACTATTTCTGCAGAATATAGTGTATGTGGCATATATAGCTAAGGTGGAACTATTTGTAACCCTCCTCCTAATGAACACATTTTATTTATTTTCAATTTAATAGCATAAGAAATGCTACAGTCCCCAGCAAGAGGACTGTGTCTGTCTTCGACACTTGCACTAATGTCTGTTTAAAATACATTTTAAAAAAGTATCCTTATTAGGGCTGCAAAATTTAACTTTTTATTTTTTAAATCGTCATCGCAATATCAACTGGCGCAATTAACACAAGGCTGCGACATATAGTGAGAGAAGCTCAGAGATTTCTTGTGTTAGAAGAAAGAAAATATCAGTAGAAAACTACAATTTCAAATATAACAGTCCTTCTTCTTTAGCGGTGCCTTTAATAGTCAAGTCAATTCTCAATTTCTTCAATAAAAGAATGATTTCCTTTCATTTGTTTTAAATTTAACAAACAATACTTAGTTTTTGGGCAGAATACTGAAAGCAGCAACTTTTTGGTCCTGGGACACGTTCTCATGTCTTAGGGTACTATTTGAAATTGTTTGTAATTTTTAAATATAAAAAATGTGAACACAAAAGTAAAATATCGTTATTATGATATTCAACAACATTATCACATTTCACATATTTTTCCTTATTTCGAGCAGCCCTAATCCTTACCACAGAGCCTTTCTTTTTAAACCATCTGCATGTTTGAGCACTGACTGACAACCTAGTGAGTCAAAAGCACTAGCTGGTTGGTTAATTGTCGCATTGGATAAACATACTACGCTACTTACTTCCCAGGGAGGTTAAGAGGCTGCTCACCCGGCCCTCAGCGATCAGGCTGGAGTGCAGTGACTAAGAACCCAATCCACCCCTGGCTTCCCACTTCACTCCCAACAGTGTTAGCTGGAATGCATGACTAAGCCAGAGGTGGCCCAACCAGGAATTACCCCAGGTCTCTACTGGTGAGAATTGTGTGTCACACACATGTACCCAGCCAAGGTCTGTCAGAGTGTTTTGCATTTGAAACGACTACACTACACAAGCCCTTTTGATAAGCAGTGCGGCAAGAAAGCTTCTCAAGCATTCCTCCTTCTTTATCCATCTATCTTTGAAAAAAACAGGTCATTAAGTGATCCAAGTCTGCAAGTTCTGTATTATGTCTGTAAGACAAAGTTATGTGCATCCTACCTGCATCACATTATTTGTACATTCCAGCTGCATGGGAAAAAAACAAAAACCTCTTGTTTCATCTGCTCTAAATCTTCGGCTGATTTGTGACTACATGTCCTAACAGAGCCCAAAGAGAAACAAGCCTACCTACCACCATACATGGATGACTAAAAACCTAAAGCAACTAGATAAATCCAGGGAGGACCGCTACCACATCATTCAAACAGAATTTCTCCTGCCTGTAAATTACTTTCCGTCACAACTGGCTGTCAGTGTTGGCGTTTGTGGGTTTCAGTGTGTCAGATTTGACACAGCTCCCCTTCAGTAGCTGTGGGCTGTTGCTAACCACCCACACACCCCACTGGGGTCTTCTTCAGATCCCCTTCAACAACTTGACAATACTGATCACTCTCATCGTCATCATCCCCTTGAGTGCTCAGTAGAGATTTACAGCCTGGAGCATCTGATTGGTCAAAGCCTGACTATACTATCGGGAGGAAAAAAACCTATCAATGCATCTGTTTTACTGTACCGGGAACACGAGGCCCGTAGTGACTACAGCTTCTCTGTGAAAAAATACTGCAAACCACCACAGCCAAGAGCTTCCAGAGGCTAACAGCACATCCCATTTGATGACCTGCACATTTGGAGGACTAGAATCCGGTGCTTAATGTGCCTGGAGACACTGTCATGTTTCATCTGTTCTCCAGTGACCAACACAGGAGCAAAGCCCCGTCAATCACAAACTGACATATCCACACTGCATGCCAAAAGGGACAAGGCCCAGCGTTCAAAGCTGTTAGTCTCTCGTCCAGGACACTTGCGAATTACAGGATTTGTGCAGCTTTGAAAAGATGTCGAGGAACATATTATGTATTATATGTGATGCTGTTAATCAGGAGAACAATCAACAGAGAGGCTTGCGGAACAAAATTAATCTGTTTCCCAGGATGCGTAATGTGTAGGAGATGAAAAACTAAAGGTTGTGCGAATATAAACCCAATTAACTGCTCAAACAAAGAAATTCCTTCCTCGCCCTCTAAAATGTGAGTAATGCAGACCTTTGCGCCAGTTTATGGTATGATTATAATTCATGCCACCTCCTAAGAAGCACTCGCAGACTGTGTCTCTTTTGTGTAGCTCCGGCTTTACGGCCGTGGAATCTCAGCGGAAGAAAAGAGCCAGTGTCATGCGGTCAGAAGGCATTTTAGTCAGACAAAAATTTGTGTCAGCACTTTCTGAGGGAGCGAGAGGCCAGTGTTCAAAGCTGTTAGCCTCCTTCTCAGAGGAGAGCCAGAGTTTAATGGGACTTCTCTTCCACTCCATTTGCCAGCCTGCATCTCGCAGGCCACAGCTGCGTACATGTGAGCCAGCGACTGTCACACTGCATACCTCTCTGCAGCCTGCGAGCTCCACACTCCCTTTAACAGCTGACAGAAGTTGTTCATCTTCAGACACACTCTTGAAACAGACTACAGACATAATGTGTGGAGAACACAGTGTTTAAACTCTGGTAACGAGACTGCAGAGGTCACACTCAGAGATGAACTCTTTCTGCAAAACTCTTTTTTTTTTTTTTTTACTTCTTACAAAATAACTTTGGATCTATTTCAGAGCCAAACAACAATTTCATGGCTGGCCAGTCACAGAGTAATTACATATGGCCCCAGGCCGGCACATCGATCAGTTCCCGGGACGCAAAAATAAGACTTTTGACAGACAGCTTCTTGAATAGATGACAGCACCTCCACCGCACAGATTGTGAAAATTCACAATGAAAATGGTATCCGGCAACATAAATCCATTTTCTGATGATACTGTTATTCTGCAGTACAAACTCTCCTCTCCCATAAAGATGCATCACTATTTTAGAATGTGTAAAAGGTCAATTGTCCAAGGTTGAGTAGCAGTGGGTCAGGACATTATGTCAAACCGTCTGTTACAAGAAAAGTCTCCTTTAAATTCTTAATTATCTTGAATAATAAAAAGGCTTAAGCTTAAATTCACTAATTTGTAAAAAGTAAAAGTAATTTTTAGTCCATCACGGTGACAGCTTCTTTTGTTTGATGGCATGCAGGATTTTAACCCAACGATGAAAAAAAATGTGATAAATTTAAGACAATTCCTGAAGCAGAACTTTTTTCATATGACAGGTTTAAACAAGTTCAAGGCCAAGAAAGGTTTTCCTAAAATTGAAGATAAAATGCAAAGGTGGACCTGACTGTTACCTTAAAGGGACGCTTGCAGGTTTCTCTATAGAGCTCCCCCTACAGCTTTGGATTAGATGTTTGTCAGCTCCTGTGTTTACCTGTGTCTGACTCCTTGCCCGGTCAGTTTCCTCTTTCTCTGTTCCTCCAACAATGCTTTCCTAGTTTTCTGCTTCTTTCTTGCCGACTCAACCATGACGATGGCGTTAAAAACTCAAAAAAACTAAATCACTACCTGAATGGGTGTATGTGTGCAGTGCCGTGAAGCAATTTGTTACAATTCGAGACCTGATATCACCCGATACTTCCTGACGCTGAGTCCGGCGACTTACCCGCCCAAAGTTGCAAGGGTGGTTTTTTAGCTCACAGGCGCTAGGGGGGCGCGAGACAACCACCCTTCAACTAAATAAAAAGTCCTATAACCATTCCAATGACTCCGAAGCTGTTCAGTTAAGGTAAATTAAGCTAAAAAAACCTGCATAGTTCCCCTTTAATCTAAAAGGTTAAAGCTATTATTTTAAAAAGGTAGGCATCGCAATTGTTAAATGCTGATTTGCTCCAGTATGAGTTTTGGAGGTTAGGAAAGAATAATAAACACACATAAAATAGTTCTGCAAGTTTACACAATGTTTGCATCAGAATTAACAAATGAATAATGCATTCTTGTCCTTGGTCGACTTTCTAAACACAAGTTTAACAATGAATCTATTGTCAACATTACTTGATGACATTGATGTGTGACGCATCAATAGGTGAAAAGAGTTCCCGGCTGTATACGCTGGTTCAAGTGGCATGAAACTTGAGAGATGACTCACCATGAGTAGACAGCAGGCAGGTCTCCAAATCCGGCTTTGAGGGCAGTGAGGCGCTACATTTCGCTGGGCTGAACCAAAGTCCTGATCCCTCTCCAGAGGGCACCCAACAGTCTTCTACAAAGGCAACCACAGTGGAGAAAAAAAAATAAACTTTAACTCAAGGCAAGCAATGGACTGAAAGAGCCCTGTAATGACACACAGCAGAGGGGGCAGACGCAATTTGACATCAGGCTCAGTGGTGTGGCAAGTCTCGCAGCGGACTGTCACTGTTCGCTTTGTTCACTGTTGATGATCTTTTTTCTAACAGAGAACACAAAGTGTAGTTGGTAATGCAAACAACGCCGTTTGGGGGTAGCTACAAGGCCTGGTTGTTGAAGGGTGGAGTAGGACAGTACACAGTTGTCACCCTCTTCAGGGGGAGGATTTGACATAAAGTGCTGCTTTCAGGAGTTGTAATGTAGAGTCACAGAGTCCCTAAACACTCTGACCAACTGTGTCATTATGTCATTAGGTGGCGAGTTAAGGACGGGGTGGGGGGGGGGACTGGGGACTGAAATTTCTGTGTGGGAGTCATGAGATAAACACTAAGATGAAATAGTTGAATGTAAGGTTTAAAAAAGACTTTAGACCCTGCATCTAATTTGGCATGATAAGGCTCATTCATGCTCAACGTTAGATATGTATACGGACAGAAACCTCTGTTTGTACTCTGCATTCACTTTGTCCATATTTGTGGGCATTTTCTGAAAGCTTATGGATACAGAAACGGAGTAGCACCAATTGGAAGTGATGGGGGCAGTGTAGGAGACACAACCATAGAACAAGATATCTTTACATTGTGTAACTTTTTGAGGAGAGACGAGTTGGTCAGAAATTTTAAACATCTATATAACGTAACTTCACCCGGGCACAAGAACAAACATTGGACTAGCTGGGAGGAGATTGGACAGGAAGCAAATGTGAGTTGGATGGTAGTGAAGGAAAAGTCGAGGTCAGTGCCAGACGGATTTGTTCCGAGCCCCCTCTAGTGGATGTATGCTTGACATTACTGCCGACGTAAAAGACGCATGGAAGTCCGTGGGTACTGGGCAGTGACGGTTTCAAAACACATGTGGCCATCCAGTCTTTGAATCCAGTCTTTGACATGTATCTTTCATATTCTTTTTCAGCCTGTTATAAACTGTGCAATAAAAACAGATGATGCCCCAGAATAATCCTTATACAGACCACAGTTCCAAAAGTGGCCCAATGCATGTATAGGTTTTCGGGCAATTACATAAACACAAGTGGCATGTAGGTTGCTCCCCAGAGAATTGATTAGCCAACACCTTCTTAAAAGAGGAGATAGATAGATAGATAGATAGATAGATAGATAGATAGATAGATAGATAGATAGATAGATAGATAGATAGATAGATAGATAGATAGATAGATAGATAGATAGATAGATAGATAGATCCTTTATTGATCCCCAAGGGGAGATTCAAGGTCCCAGTAACTTACAGACACAACATACACATAACAGGATAAAAAAATATCTAAATAGAAATAAATTAACTAAAAATCCACATAAATGTTCTAAGGTATGTATAAGCATGAGACGCTTGCAGAGACAGGACAATTGTATTGTGCATAAGGTGCTCTATGAGAGTGTAGGTCATGGTGGTAGTGCAAATAAGTCCATTAGTGCAAGGATGAAGGATCAAGGGAGGGGTTGTGCCTATGGGCTAATATGGCCAGTAAACAGTTACTTGGTTTACAATTAAGTTATATAAATAATGTTCCAGGATCAGTTTAAAAAAAACAGAAAACATCTCCCAGTGTAATTCTCACTCAAGCTTCACAGAGTCTTTGAACTAACCGTCAAATCTCCCTCGGAAACATCCTCGAGTGTCAATGCAGCTGAATATGTATTCACTCGTATTCATAAAGGACAACTAAAAACAGATTTTGAAAAGGAAGCAGAATGTCATTTCTGCACAAAAGTAGTCATCAGACAAAACAGCAACCTAATAATCAAGTTTTCTCAAGGGTGTCGGGTGGACTTTATACTTTGTTTATCATTTTCTAATTATAGTTTGCACATTGCTCTCTGTAGGGAACACTTTTTAAGACTTAATCTGAATTTCACACTGAGTTCCCGACACATTAATTAAGATGAGCCAATAAATGGAAGTCTAAATGAGTTACAGCAATTATAATAATGAGAAGCAGTAAGAAAGTCATATCTCAATCATTATCAGTTTGATTCTCAGAGTTATTTATTGTTTGGGGCTTTGCAGGCTTGGAGGGGGAATTTAAATAGTGTTTGTGAAGCCTTGCTCGGGGTAACATTTGGCTTATTTTAATAAAAAGTGAATAGAGTAATTATGGAATAGCACAAAGTGATCTTTTAATGAAATGCCATCTCCTTAAACCCTTTATTTTCTTGATTTCCTTAAATGTTATGCTTTAATATGCGCGTATGCACGCAAAACTCTTTAATGGAGAAGATAGCTAATGGTTAAGGGCATGCAGCATTTGCCAAGGTCGACTCCCTTTGTCACTTGAAACTAGAAGGGTCACAAAGGCCCGGGCAGCTGCCCTCCCAGCAGACGCGGATTAGAAGAGAGTCACGAGCAAAACACCTCCCTGTGCTATTTGTCTGGTTTACAACGATATGTATGGCTGAAACAAAATCTGGCATACAATGTGAAAAAAGAAAAAGAAAAAGCATCCATTGAAATCTCTGCCCCTATAGAAAGCCCATTTCAAATCTCAGAATGCGTAATTCTCCTTGGTCCATTGGGTTTCTGTATTATTAACTGAAAAGGCCAGAAATAAAATCAAAACAATTTATGAGACCAACACTCTAGGTCTCCATTTCACTGATAAATCTGACATTTAAGCTTCTCCTCTCATCTCCCTCTCAGAGACCATGAGTGTTTAAGCTTTTATGTAATACAAATGCCTCTGTGTAAAGTCTAGCAGTTCATGTTCGCCCTTTGTTTTCACGCTGGCCCAAATCTGCTGCTTCCCATCATGAAGATACACTCCTCTGTCTCTGTTTCGTATCGTGTGTGGATGGACCAAGGAAGAAGCCATTACATTTAGGAGCAGATCTGAAACAGGGGGCGGAACTGCATTTTGTTGTCTCAGTGCTTATAACAATGACAATACATTTGAACCTAATAATCAGATTTAGGGCACCGGGGTAGCTCAGCTGATAGAGCGTGCGCCCGTACATAGAGGCTCAGTCCTTGCTGCAGCGACCACATGTTCGGTTCTCTCTCCCCTCTTAAGTCTAAGCTGTCCTATCAAATAAAGGCTTGAAATACCCAAAATAATAACCTTTTTACTTATTTTTATTTTTTTCTTCATGATTTCTCTCCTATACTTCTCATTCTTCCCTCTGTCCATTGTAAACATTTTGTACATTAACAACCTTATGTGACGTTGCTCCCAGCAGCACTTTGTTTTTATCTGTAATCTTAAAAGTAATAAAAGTAACGGACAAGCAAAGACCTTCTCCACAGACATACATCCACAACCCAACTTTGTTTTGCATTGCATTCAGTGGCTCTTCACTGTTACTTAGCAGGTACTTTATCACCTGTTCACTAGGGGGGGAATCACCAGAGGCCTCACGATACGATATAATCACGATACTTATGTCACAATACAATATTATTGCGATTTTAAACATATTGCAATATTCTGCAATATACCGCAATTTATTACCGTTATCCAACTTAAAATGCTTCCCAATCTCAAATGATATCCCCAAAAGGAAACTTTGTCAACATCATTGACAAAAAAAAAGATACATTTCTGTTCTCTGTGCATCTTACTTCAATTTTCTTGCAGCAAAATGGTATTTTTTACTACATGCGTAGTAAAAGATCGATACTTGTTGTCTGTGTATCAATTCAGTATTGCCAGAGAAAATATTGCGACACTATGCTGTATCAATTTCCCCCCCCCCCCCCCACCCGTAATGTTCACATTGAGCATACAGGAAATGAATTTAGCAGGTGTCATTGCCCATCAGTCCATTAGCTAGAACTTCTAACACAGACCCACTCATCAGCAAACCAGACATTTCCCCTAAAATGGACGTGGAAGTACTGCCGAGGCCCATTACTCTTTTGCAACCCAAATACAATTGCCAATGTGACAGTCTGGCTTTCACCCCCAAACCAATGAAACACCTTTCTTTTCACCTGCTTCAGTATCCTTTAAGCACAGGTGCCCTTTCTTCCTGGACCTAAAAATAAGAAATCCTGCCTCTTGTGCAAAGAACTTGGCTCATTAAAACATGTTGCTAATGTTGTCGTGTGGGAAGCAAGCAGAAAGAGGGCCAAAAGCACTCTGAACTATCCAAACACAAAGGGTTTGTACTACCTTGTAAGAAGAGCCAAGGCTGAGAAACACAACCACCTCCAACACCTACTTACACTTCTTATTCAGCCTCAAATATTTTATCATGAGAAATAAAAATAGAATATCTGAGCAGCAACCTGGCAGGTGTCTGAGCTTTAAGTGGCAGGTACAGGTTTAAATGACAATGTGTCGATGCCAATATCCGAGCACACGGAATTAACAAGGACTGACTTTAAACAAACCTTCTTACCAAACACGTGCCATCTGCCGGTCTACACTCAACAAAGGCGAGCATGATGAAGTCTGCAGTTGCTTTGCAGTCCCTGCTGCTATTTTCAACACTAGCTTGATCTCATTCAGCGTTGATCAAGATGAATGAAACATTCAGGCAAATACAGTCTAAGTGCTGTCCCGGCAAAGAGCTGTCGTAGCAAAGTGTGGAGAATGGCATATGGTTAGGGAGCTGGTTTAAAGCATTCCCTAAGATTAGCTTCTTTTTAAAAATCCATCTCATTACATCAGTTCCATCTCATAAAAGAGTGGGGCTACTACTCGACTCGTAATACTGCAATTGACATGGTGGTGAAGACTCAAGTGAAATTAGTTTCTCTCTCTCGCTTTCTCTCTTTGTCTAAATGCCAGAAATACATCTGGAGGAGGCAGAAGAACTACAGCTGACCAAAAGAAGAACGTATTCATGAAAGAGAGCACGGTTCAGTTTCTCCGGCTTTTACATGAAAATAAGAACAAACGTTAAGAAACTGAGATTGTATGTATGTGTTTGTGTTATCTGCCACACACCAACAATTTCACTAACCAACCACTGTGTCATTACCTCTCTTTAGCTCCACGTTAAAAATGTACGCTTCAGGGCCTTTAATGTCTTCTTGGCTAAATGAAGAGAGGACGTAACATAGCTTCCTCAGAACTGGCATTAACACTCTGCGGGCCTTCAGCTGGATATCAATTAGAGGCTCATTAGTCGTTTAGGGATGGCAGTCCCTCTGGCTTCCTGTCGCCTACTGGGAAACTGGCTGACCCTGACCTTAAGGGAAGGCTGGCGCTCTTTGTATTATTAATCTTGTGTTCCGGAAAACACATTGTTTTAAAATAATTTATAAAAAACGTGTGACCATGGGAGGTAGAGAGGCAGAGCAAAAACGTGGATCTTCATAACAACATAAATCACTAATAACCAGTGGGGGAATGGAACTAAGTACGTTTGTACATTTACTCAAGTACTTTACTTACAGTTTTAACGTACTGGTACTTTACTTGAGTGTTTCCATTTGATGCTATTTTATACTTCTGCTTAACTACATTTATTTGACAGATTCAGTTACTCTGCAGATTCAGATTATTAATACAAAATATAAATTACCAATAAGGTATGATGTATTATTATAGATAAAGCTAAAAGATCAGAGTACTTTTTCCACCACTGTCTTGTTATCAAGACGCATTGTCGCAATTTAGCGTGTTCGTCAACGTTTTTTGGCCTCTATTGACTTACATTACTTTGCGATAGTGTTTAAAATTTACACTGTAGTGAGTAGAATGAAAGGGCCAAAATCTGTGCAGGGAGGCTGGTCAGAGTGGTGGATGGGTAAAACACAGGACGTTCACCGAGGAGACCGGGGATTGTGTCCCGCGTGTCACGTGTCCTCACAACTCAACCTTCACTTTCTTCCCGCAATAACACGGCAAGTGGCGATAACATGCTAAGTGGCGTGTATGTTTACGTCCGCTTTATACAGCGTAGACATACATGCGGAGCGCTCAAAAAGCGTACAGATAACACGCCACTCGGCTTAAGAAAGTCGTCGTGTATGTTTATGTGAAGTCTTGATGTCATTTTGCATATTCAGGATTCAGAGGAACTGTTGAGAGGCACATTACTGAAAACCAGACAGCGTAACAGAACATCAAAGGCCAGGTAAGCCCATTTTGCCTTTGACTTATTAGTAGCCTACATCACATGGTTTTGTATGTGTTAATGAGTAAATGAGGGAGGGGATCCTGCACAAACAATAGGCCTACAGTTCCATTATTATTATTACAAACATAGTCAAACTTCCAGTAATAGTGTAACTAGATCTGCAGAGATTATTCAATTAGTTGTTGACTTTTTAATTAATGGCCAACTTTTTTTAGGTTTGAGGTATGTTTTATGAAAACAAAGTAAAAAATCTCTGATTCCAGCTCCTTAAATGTAAATATATCTTTTCACTCTTCTGTGACGGTAAACTGAATATCTTTGAGTTGTGGACAAAACAAGACGTTAGAGGCAACAAATTGAGCTTTGGAAAACACTGGTTGTCATTTTTCACCATTTTCTGACATTTTGTAGACCAAATAACTAATTCATTTTTTGAGAAAATTATCAACAGATTAATTGACCATGAAAAGAATCGTTAGTTTTAACTAACTATAGGTACATACATTGAAAATAAATTACATGCATGTTCACAAACACCAGTGGCACACAGGTTGTCGTCGTCCTTATAAATTTACACTCATAGAAAAAGTTCAAACCCCAGCATCAGAATATATCTGATAGACAGTTGAAAGTTGGTTTTTAAATTTATATTTAAAAGACGATATGGTGATACAAGCTGCCATGTTTGTTGTTTGTACAGGAGGACCAAACTCTTACCCCGGAGGCTCCAACAATTGCCTGAATTGCTAGCTTGTTCAATTCTTTATATTCGCCAGAGTGTATGGAAGAGAACTGCATTTTGCTCTGGTCAGCACAGCCTGTTTGCATGTTTACTCACCTAGCCTCCTGCAGCTCCTCTTTATTCTTGCCCCCTGGTGTGTATATTGGGGCAGAGGAGGTATGGAGTATTTTTAGACTGACTCAGAGGGGACTCTATGTTCTGACTGCTATCACAATGTACTTTAGTGCCTAAACAAGGACATATTTGGTGGCTGGAGGCTAAGCAGTAGACCACTCCCCTACCTTAAAAACTAGCCACTGTTGAAGAACGCCACTCTTTGAAAACTGCCCTGGTGCTGTCTGTGTATGGACTCTATCAACAAGGCCAATTGTCTATTCAGATCATAGAAAACAAGCAAATCCTTAAAAAAGGTTTTAATGCATTATGAAGAACATAGTACAGAATGTTCTGCATTTACACAGAAATACAGGATCTTTAAAATACTGCGTTTGACAAAGTGCATTATACTTATACATTACATAACTGCCACCAAGGGGTACGCAACTGTAGATCCCACAGTAAAGCTAGAGTGGAGACTTTTCATTTGCAAGGGACAAACCCATGCAGCTGCAAGCATTGCGGTCAGTAATCTGACATTTGGTTGAACTGAGAACATCTTTTTGATCTGTGTGCACTTAGACTTTTTGAAATGTACAAGTGTGTGCAGCTTGAGCAAAACCATTTTGGCCTTGAGTTAAATACAATAGCTCTTAAAAATAGCCTGCATACTGTTCCACGTAGCATTACAAGGCACCAGACTGACAGCATGCAGAGCAAGGGCCACTTAGCTTTGATTCATTTAATCACAATGTGATGTGCGCACCACATTTTAAATGTTTAGTAAAGCACACTCAGTATGTTATATTGCTCCTTTTTTAATAGGTTATACTTGAATAAAATCTATAAGTACGTTCCTGGAAAATACAATTTTGAACATACGTACTGCATACCACTTTATTTTATCAGCTTTTCATGTGAAATGAGAATTACTCCAATTAGGGATATTTCTTCTGACAATTAATCTGTGAATTATGATTTAATTGATTACTCTTATTACTATACAATGTCACAAAATATAGATAAATGGCAAGGACTTAAACCCCAATAACAGTTAACCTAACTCAAAAGTAAATACCAAAGGAATGCAGAGGCCACGTGCTCGATCAGTGTAACATGCATTTAGTCCAGGAAACCTTAAGGTGCTCTTGAGAATGAAAAAAAGGATCTTTAGGCATTCTTAGGCAGAGCAAGGAGAAATATAATATCAAAACCTTTATGTCTTTTTTAAAGCAAAAATCAACACTGAAAACCCTCTCATTTGAAAGAAAGCTAGATTTTTACCAGTGTTGGGCTTTTTTTCATCTTTTATTGCCGGTCTGGCAATTTTGGGGAAGGGGGGGGGGTCCACACAGTGTTTTGACTGGAGACACAAAAGAGGAATTTTAAAAATCCAGATTAAGTTTTCAAAGGCATTGTACGAAGAAACAATTTTTTTTTCCTCTGTCAAAAATGTCATAATAGATCAGATCGTATTAGCACAGGGACGTGGAACTAAGCAGATGCAATGAAAACCGGCTGACTCTTTGGCAACAATGGTGCTAAATGATTTGATATCACAAACATGTTGACACAACACAACAACAAACTACTGACAACTGATACAAGACTAAAGTCATCAGCTCATGTGTACAACAAAAAAACTAGGAACAAATAAAAAAAAAAAAAAGCTGGCTCTGCCTGACCACACTGAACTGGCCTCTCATTGGCTATTCGCTAGGGGTGGGGGGGGGGCAAGGCATTGTATTGCAATATTTTTAAGGGGTAATGCTGTATTGTTACAGGGTTGGCAAGTGTTGGCCTCTATTGCACTAAATACATGAATTGCACATAATAATTCAACTTTTTGGTACTAGAATAATAAAATCAATTGCTTTTTCAGTCCACTACATAGAACATTGAAGTGAGGTGAACAGACAGAGAAAATTATGTTTTTAGATAAAACAGATGTTGACAAATTATTTCCTTTGGGAACATAATTTAAAGTTGGAAATAAGGTAATAAATTGCCATATATCACAATATGTTTAAAACCACAATTATATAATATCATGACACGAGCACTGTGATATTGTGTCAATTAATTCTTAAATTTGAAAACAGTTGTTGACAAAAGAGTCTGAAAGTTACGCAATGGAGAATTAAGGTTGTGTCTGTATCTTCTCTAGCTGTTGGACTGGTATTATTTTTCAGGGTTTTCTGTTGTAGTTGCTGAATACAAAGGGAATCATTGAACACAGTGCAGGCACAAACTCAAAACAATGCTACTTTTCATAAAATCCTTTTTTTCGTACACTCCTACACTCATCGTCACACCCTGTTTTATCACACAAAGCAAATGGAAGCAGCTATATTAACAACAACGTGTCCATTATGTTCTACAGACACAGAAAGGCCTGGCAAATTATAATTGAGTTAACCCATTAATAGCACTCCACATTACAGAGCAGAGGCCCATCTCCCACTGCTAACCGCACACCACACACAGAGGAACAGTGGAGCTATTTAGACGTGACAGAGCACTAGTGTTTCAGTTGACAACTTTGCGCCAGCCCCCAGATCACATTTAAAAAGCCTTGGCAGCAGCAGAGTCAATGCACAAGCATTATGTAGATGACATAGTGGTTACCCTATTTGTCTTGTGCTGAACCTAATAAAGCACACATTTCAGATCCACAGCTTTCATGACGGATGGCTAAGTCCATGGCAATCTGCTAATGCCAGATGTTGTGAGCAAGAAGAACAGAGAGATGAGCACAACACTTGAATGTGCACAGAAGGAGACAGATGCGGAATCTACCTGGTGGGAGCAAAACTATGCACATAAAAGTTAGAGGTCACTGGTTGCTGCCAAGTGAAGGTTGTTGATAGCATAGTTGTTGCTCCATCTATGAGACACAGCTTTCAAGCCTGATGAATACTCTGCCATTCATCTGCCATCAGCAGCTGGGGTCGGCTCAAGCAGCTGCCTAATAGGGAAGATCCTCCCAGGAGGAAAGTTTTGAGTGGCTAACTGACTAGATACAGCTGCCTAGCCAACCTTTGTTCACCAACAACGTAGCCATCTTAGCAGAATAAAGTAATCTCATGTAATTGTAAGAGGTAGCACAAATACAGGAGTGGAAGTAACACTTCCACTTGTCCAGAGAGAAGTGATGAACTTGATTTCATTAAAGCTGCACAGCAGCAGAGACTCAAGTCACGGCAGTAACTGCCAATATGACATATCAGCGCAAACTAAGGAGAAATGGGTAGAAATGACTTCCCAGGCTCAGCAAGAACAGCCCTCTACTCTCAGGTTATTTTCACATAAATACATCAGTTTGAACATGTCTTTACATGTCAGCATCTTTCCGGCCTTATTATCTTTTTAAAAGATAATGTTCTACCTCCAAACAAAAGAACACCACTTAAATTTTGTCTGCAGGGCATTCACATGCCACTTAAGCTACCAGCTGTGCTCCATTTCCAACAAGTGGCTTTCCCCGGTTATTTATTGTTTGCAGTGCGAACTCAGAGGCCAGCAAGTCAATTCTGATTATGATGATCATGATTATGTAATAGTCTTATTAGTTCTGTTGTTTGGCTTCCACAGGTAGATGTTTCACAGACAGCACAGCAGATATAACAGCATACATTTCAACATGTACTAATGTCTTGCTGTTTCCTGTTGCTCTGGTCTAATATCATCTGGCCACAGGACTACAGTGGAAAATTAGCCAGCTGGCTAACACTGGCACATTTATGGAAATATTAATTAATCTGTGTTGTCCTCTATAAAATAAAGAATAAGAATAAAGTTATTTAGTGCATTTATTAATGCTAATGAAATCATTTCCATGTACAAGTCTGAGGTTTTTGCATGCTTTATAAATCAGCTGTAGTTATTATTGGAGAAGAGTGAATAAAAGTAAGCAGTAAAGAAAATCAACCAAAGAACAGGAACGTATAAATATCAGACTTGTATTATATTCTCTACAGCCTTTCTGATTTTAAACAGCAGATCTTATAACACACTTCTTTTGGGACATATAGTAGTGTGGTAATAGTTACTATATACTAATATATAATAATACTATACAGGACTGTAAGAAAGAACTCATGACAATTGAACACATATACACAATACTATGCTGTGAAAAACAGGCAGACTTAAACATTAAGTGAAAGAATTCCAAACCTCAACTTATTGTTATGAAACTGTAACAAGGCCTACATATCATAATAATAGCCTCCTTTGTATGTAGCAAACGAAAACACTAAAGCACTTTGATCCCGCGCTGCATTTCTGGTTGAGCTGCTGGATTCTTTTTTAAAGTGTATATCCAACATCTTTGAAGAGAAACAGGCAAAAAACAAAAGCTTCACCGGCCCTTTAAAATCTATCCTGGTTGGGCTCATTTTTCAAAAATACTGCCACATTGTTGTCGTGGTTTTGATGGAATACCTTTCCTGTAATAATAAAACCACAGAATATGTATATGAAGTAGTATTTGGGATATATTGTATAATACAGTTTAGTTGCTGCAGCTCAACCGTCTGAGGCTGAACTGCAGCAACAGGGCTGATTGTTAACACAAACTCAAAATCAAAATCTTCATCCAGTCCAAGGCGGTGTGGTACAAGTAGGACTGAGAAACAGTCAAAATGCACCCCTCAGAACTCAATGAATGTCACTAACTCCCAGCAGTACATGAGACAAAAGGGGAGCAGCAGCTAAACACAGCTTTATTCCTCCGACAGCAGGGCTGAAAAGCCAAGATGAAACGGTCCAGCTTACCTCCGGTTCCATTCACTAACAAGAAAGAATTAGGCGCTAAGAAGACGCCTTTTTCGTATCATTATTACATAATCAAAGGGCCACACCAAAATGAGGGCTATGCCTGGAGAGAATAAGTCCCTCATTAAAGGAGTTCAGTGCACCGATGTCTCTTCCAAATGAGGCAATTTCAGAGTGTTTTACGGACAATCGTGAATATCTTTATTCACAGATATTCAACTTGTTAAATCTGCTGCTGGTGTTTTCTGATGTAACTGAATTGTGTATGATACCACGGCTGTGGTTCCCTTTGCCTTGTATTTATAATATGACTGCCTTGCCCACTCTCAGGGTTTGGAATTGAGTTACTGGCCAAGAAAGAAAATAAATGATGACCAATATATCAATTACACTGCATTTTTTACTAAACTGATGATTACGCTGTTCATACTGCAACACACACGTACTGTAAATGCACATATTCATATAAAACTATATTTAAGAAGCCAAGCATTTTTTTTCTATAGGCTTCCTAGTTTCCTTGACTACTTTCCCTGATTAAAACCCCATAAAGAGAGCCATTTCCCTCAGCACTAAGGGAAATTAATCAAAACATCCTTGAGTATGACACCTTTATTCCCTGTATGGGAAACAATCTCACGTTTTCAGGGCTGATAAGATTTAGAAAGTGGAGCCCAGTGCTGTTATGGAAGAGTTTTACCTCATTAAACAACAGACTTTTGAAGGAGCACTCAAACCCTCTTCTGCAGTTAGAAGACTCTTAATTAACTCCAACCACTTTAAGGAATACAAAGTGCAGTGTAATATATATTTGTTACCAGTATAAGTTGTATAAAACTGTCTATAAAAAAAGTGCTGGTGATACTTCAAGAGGAAAAGTTGAGTTTAAACTTTAACTATATCAATCTATTGTTTTATTATTTTATGACAAATGCCTTTCTGATGTAACCACTGTGCCGCACCCTGCCTTGTCCACTCCTGATTTACATCGGTGATTTTCTACATTTTTATAATGACTTTCACAGCCCACAGATTAAGAATGGGCTTTAACATTGCAGCAGTGGGATTCAGTGAAATGTGCAATAGCCAAGCTGAAACGAGATGTTTTCTAGTAAGTAAAATAAATGTCTGTGGCCGTTCTATTTCCATTATTGTCAGTAGAAAAAATGGTAACTATGTGTCTTCTACAATGGATCTTCCCTTGTATCAACAAGTCCTCCAAATTAAACACCAAACTACGTTGTTTGTCTGTGCCCTCTGGAATGACAGAAGCATTTTACGATCTGATCATTTGTCTGTGCCTTCTAAAACTGTTAAAAAAACATGTTGAAAAAATGTTTAGTCATCTGATGCCATAGTTAAGGTTTAGGCACAAAGAAACATTTGGTTAGGCTTAGGAAAAGATCATGGTTTGGGTTCAAGTTACAACTTTGTTAAAAGGGATAGTTTGGATATTTTAAGATGGGGTTGTATCCAAACTAACCCTTTAAAAACACCCAAGTGACACATTAACACCAACTAACTGACAGATCTAAGCACAAGTAGAGCAGCAACTCTGCTTCTGTTTGGTAAATTTACTGTTTTTGGAAGAAAAAGGTAGAGATGGTCCGATATCATTTTTTGCTTCCCAAAACCGATTCTGATACCTGAATTTGCTTATCCGATACCAGTGTGTTATATATTTCATTATGTTTTAACAACTGTGTACTGCTATCCCTGTATGGATGTGTGATATGATTCGACTCTTTGTGAAAAACGTCCGGCGGCTTTGAAGAGAGATAACGGCTTCAGTTCCCGTCGGAAAGCGCCGTCTGACAGAAGGGTAACGCAGTGAAAATATTTGAAATAAAGTGTACACTTAAAATGAAACTTTTTTTTTACGTGGTCCATTTTTTTTTTTTTTTTTTTTTTTTAGGTATTTAAAATCTGTAGCAGTACATTGCATACACTTCTCCAAACTGGGGGTTGGATGCCCACAATCTACTGTAGGTGATACATTGACTACGGATAAGAACCTCATACAACCCCATTTAAAAAAGACCCAAACTATTCCTGTAAGGTTAGTAAAAAAACAACAACAGATACCCAGTGGAATAGGATAAAATATGCCAAATTAACAATTTGTACTAAATGTTAAATGTCACAATAAACTGTTTTTAACTGAGGTTTCATGTTTTAGAGTGGACATTCTTAATAAGGATTCACTGAGACACAAACTAAGATTTCATGTTCTGTGTAAATTGAATTCCTGACAGTTTCACTTAATGAAACGACCTCCAGCTCACCTAGTAGAGTGTGCGCCCCATGTAGGCTGAGTCCTTGGCAGCGACCTGAGTTTGAATCCAACCTGCGGCACTTTGCGGCATGTCTCTCTCTCTCTTTCTAGTCAATTCAAATCGCTTTATTGGCATGAATGTCAAAAATAACAATATTGCCAAAGCAAGGATAATAATGCGAGAAGAAATACAGACATACAATTCATTGACTAAACTAAAATATATACAGTTAAGATTATAAAAACAGGGAGAGAAAACAATTCTCTGTCTCTCTCTCACCTTGCCTGTCTTTAAGCTATCCTGTCAATTAAAGGCCACGAAGCCTGTAAAAATGCGCCTGCATAGTTGGTAGTAACAATTTTACGCTCAACAATCAATTACATTTTATCTGGTGACATAAGGCATGGTGAGTTTAGAGTGCCTAATTTTAGTATCAGTTTGGATTGAATGATTTGAGGCATGTTTCATTCTTACTGTGCCTTTCTTAAGTACACTGTGAACCTGAAGGTTGGTGTCTGTCAAACTTACGCTGCACCAATTTGCTGCAGCAGAATGTTTTTGTGTTGACCTTTGGCCTGTCAGTGAGCGTGAGAGGAGGGACTGAGTTGGCTCGGACTGTGGAAAACAAGACCTTGTCGTTCCCCACCGAGCAGAGAGTGATAAGCACTGAAAAGACGAAGGTTTAGGTATGGTTGACTAAAAAAAAAAAAAAAAAAACATAATGATCTCATAATGGAAAAACCTCACTGTGAACCCACAGATGTGTGTCAGGAGTGGGATAGCAAGAAGAAGCAAAACTAAAGCTCATGTTATGGATGTGATGCCGAGCCGACCTGAAAACCAAGAACTTGATGAGAAATTTAAAAAAAAAAGATTTAAAACGTACTGCGAGATAGCAGTCATCTCCAGCCTCATACAAAAACCATGAGTACAGGAACCAAAATGTTATCAGTTGCAGACCTATTTTTATGATAAATGCTTCATCACAGCAGTTCTATGGATGCCATAATGGCATACATAGTGTTTGTGTGTGTATGTTTAAACGATGCCCTAAAAATTACATGTTTTTCTTTGACAGTTTTGCCATATAACAAATCTGCACCATGTTTAATCCTAACCACATTACCGAGAAAGAGAAAACAACTAAAACAACTTCCAAGGTTTTCACATCCAAAGCAGACTTCCACCATATAGTGTGCTAAATGGTGATCAAAGGGAAATAAGTGTTTTCCCCTTCCAAACAACAGACATTACACAGATTAACAGCCTTTTGTTGAAACATACTATTACCACATGAGACCCTGTCGAGAAGGACCAGATGTCAGATAATAGGCTGTGCTGAGTGAGGTAGGTGCTGGCCTGAAGCCATTGAACAAGTAAGAACAGCTTCTTCCATCTAAACCTCTACAACTCATGGACAGCTTGTTGTCTGGGTGGGCAAACCCTTCTACCCGAGACTGCATGTGTTGAATATATGTTACACATAAAGCATAAGTATCCCCTAAATTCACCTTACAAGGTAGCTATATATTTGTGTATGAATTAATACACAATTACCTTTATATTCATTCACCCTGTATGGCCTCTGTTTTAAAATCATCTGCAGATTATGTGGTAGCCACCAGGATTTTTAAAGGATATGCATGAATGACAATCCCCAATAAACCATGAAATATTAAAACACAACAATGTGTTGGTTGCACAGTTCTTATGTGAAAGTCATGAAAATGTATTGTTGCGGTCTGCTGACAAAAAAAGCTTGTTATTGTGTACAAAGGAGCAGCTAAGTCTATCTCATTAAACACTACTGGGGGTGTTTATTGGCTTAGCTGGTTATAGGCTTTGCTTATGAGCAGAGGCAAGACACAGGCATTATGGGTTATAGATTAGCTGCTGCGGGAGCCTGACACCTACATATAACACACACACATTGTAAGCTATGAAATTTAAAATCAAATAAACTTTCAAATGTAAATAGGTGCGGCTGTAAAGAGCAGAAGTTGCTGTACAAAGAGAGAACAGATTACCTTTACTAGACTTGAACCTTTGTTTTTCTGGTCAGTTTTTGGGCATCTCATCCGTGCCTCCCCTGCTGCTGCTGCGGCTCCGGGTACCGTGTCTGCTGCAGCGCTCCGTGCGGCTCCTCAATCCAAATCACCCGACCAGTCTACACGTTTCCAAACGGTCCGAAATAGCTTAAGCAGTGACTCTGAAAATAACTGCAGCGATCAAAGCGGCTACAATCAGTCCCGATGCACAACACTCTCACAGAAGCGACACCCATTGGTGTACGCGGCGCAGACGCGGTTTGCAGCAGGTAGCAGTGGCCGGACTGGCGGCTACTTCTCGCCCGCTAAATGTGCCAAGTGTCGGGGCCATCCACAACTAAAGTCATGTGTATGTGTGTGTGTGTGTGTGTGTGTGTGTGTGTGTGTGTGGTGCAGTCAGAGCTAGTCGGTGCTGCCCCAGTGCCACGCAGCGCTGCAACATGGAGCACTGACCTGCGTCTATCACTGTCAAGTCACTAGAGCCTCCAAATGTGATACTTCCGGTACTCGCTTTCAAAATAAAACACTTAATAGTTACAACGTTTGCATTGCCTCGTGTAAAGCGCGCAAACAAAAAATCTAACCATGCTTAAAAATACACATCAGCATAATTAAATTAAATGTATTATCGTGTTTTACATTTGTGTGATCAGTACTGTTTTACTTCCGGTATTAATCATGTTTTTTTTACTGACCAGTATGAGCTTAAATCCCAGGCGGACAGACGGAGCATAGGCACAAACATGCAGTGGGGGGTGGAAAGGCAGGCCTCATGAATTATGTATGATGAAATAAGGCACTAATACCTAAATCATTCAGAATTATTCAAGAGAAACAAGGTCGATGGCAATCAAATTTCAATTAATTTCCCATGCAGATCATGGCATCTGACATTTTGAATGGTAGAAGGAGAAAAGGTCGGCCAGTGTTAGACATTATCCTGACCTCTTCCTCAATCAGTCAATACAATTACGGGCCTATCGGACAGAATTACAATCATGAATCCACATGTTGCTTATAGGATAAAATTTACTTTGCACAGTGTTTG
This sequence comes from Etheostoma cragini, assembly GCF_013103735.1. Taxonomy (NCBI): domain Eukaryota; kingdom Metazoa; phylum Chordata; class Actinopteri; order Perciformes; family Percidae; genus Etheostoma; species Etheostoma cragini. Next base: position 3,572,752 of record NC_048427.1, on the reverse strand, counting down.
ATTGTGGCTCGTCTTTTTTTCCATTTAGTGTACAGACTTAAAAACAAACAAAGCATATTTACAAATCCACTTCCAAATTAGAGCTTTTGCAGAGAATCTAGCTTATTCAGTAAACAAAACCTAGGAGCTTATACATAACAAATCAACATAAAGGAGAAAATAAAATGAGAGAAAATAATTAGAAGGGGTTATCTTAAATTAAGTTAAGAGTTTTAAGTAAATAAAACAATTTATGGGCTTTTTTTTTCATCCTTAACCTGTTTCCATACCTTATACAACACATTTACCTCATTCCTCCAATAGATCAGGGAGGGTTCGGTTTTAATATGTTTACACTTATGTATAAAATGTGTTCCTAAAAGCACCAAATTGTTGAAAACAAAATGTACCTTCTTATCTTCAATAAAAACACCACACCTCATAGTCAGATTGTGACTACACCCTTGACGTTCCACCACCGGGATTGGTCCGGTGTCGTCACACATTCCACCGGATGCATGTGTTTTCTCTTTCTGTCCACTTTCTTTGTAGCGATTTAAAATGTGGTGGATTAATGAGGACTGGGCTTAACTGCTCTTCACCAGAGCATGTTTTCCTCCCATCCCTGAATGCCATGTGGAGTAGCCAGACCCTCCTTCACGCTCTTTGGAGGAGGGTCTGGCAAAGTAAGACCAGATTGTGGAATACAAGTTAATAGCCCTCAGCTGATCTGCAGGGCATCAATTTAATGTATCACATTTAAACTAATGTAAATTGTTTGCTTATAGGGTCATTTAAAGGGAACAGTTTCATGTTTTGAGAACAGTTTATATTTATTACATTGGTGGTTGTTGTTGTTATTGTTGTTGTTGTTATAATGACTGGTGATCATAATAGCCCATCCTCTCTTATTTACCACAGTACTGCTGATTCATGCTAATTACTTGGTGTATGATAATGTGCTTATCTGGTGTTAGCTGTAATCTATTTATTCTCTATTGTGTGATTAATTTGCAACCACTGATTAAACATGAGAGAGAGGTATTGCAGTTGCCTCCATAAAGTGTCTTGGGGTCACTATATGAGGTTTCTCACACAAGTCTACACAGTATAGCCACTTCTTTTTCAGTTATTGCTGAGTAAATTTACCTCTGATTTGTATACCCTATACACCCTGTCAAGATGTCAAGAAGTGAATAAAAAAAACTGATGGGCCTACAATTTTTGTGACTTTTGTCCTCTTATGTGTGAGGGTCGGTAGATGTAGAGTGGCAGCAAGAACCAGTCAGCTAATCTTATTTATTCCTCTCAAATGAAAAACTCCCTTTCCAGTCTTTGGCAATTTAGTTGTATTGTAATATATGTGTATTTTTATCGTTACTGCTCTCTTTTCAATTATTATTTTGTTACATCTAAAGAAGCATGCTGTGCTTGCTAAAACTCCAAATTTACCATCTTTAAGAAAGAAGTTATTCCACATACCACATTTGACCCTTGGATTATGGAGCCATGGAGTAACACATGGTAACATTGTAGATGATCTCAGCTTGTAAGCATTGTAACTGAAATACATCCTTCAGTTGGCGGGTATAAGAAACCCACCAAAGGACATATTTATACTTTAAAATGTCCCCTCTCCGCAAATGGTAATGAGAAATACCTAAGGGAGGCCCTGGAAACTGGCTTTGGTGCAGGGATCCTGACAGTGCATGTGTGTGTCAGTGAGTGTGATGGACGAGGTGGTCACAGATAGCCAAGTGGCTGACCCCCCCCCCAACCTCCCACCTCTGGAAAAGGTTCCACGTTGAATCAAACCTGCCAGAGCTTTCTCTACCTCTGCTTTCCCTAATACTTCTCCCTCTGTCGGAATATAAAGAACAGAAACAGTAAAGGTCAGTGTACGAGCCACTCACCCTTTAACAGACTGCAAGGGGGGGTGAGATTAATGGGGCCTAACACAAGATTGCGGGGAGATCAGCAGAGTCATAGGGAGCCAGAGAGACTCAATGAAGACTGGCACCGAATCTTCTGCTGATCTACTGGCTCTCCGGCTCCTCTGGACGGGCGCAGCTACATGTGGGCTACTGGTATCTTTTAAACCACTCCGGTGTTAAATTCTAATTAAATAGCATCTAACATCTCTACAGGCTGAATGATCACAGAGGCTGTGCTTTCACACGTGGTCATAGGGAGCAGAGATCCAGCCGCAAGTTTTACAAAAAGTATTTGACGGTGCGTTCCATCATAAAAAAATCCCAAAACAAGAATGTTATATTTAAGTCTTGTGTATGTTTAATTAAGGTAGCATAATCAACTCCTATGTTAATAAAATGTTAACACAAAAATGTAGGCCTATTCAATATAAAATATTACAGTTAACCATATTCATTATTTTTACATAATCAAAACATTTTGACTAAATATAATTATTTTAAAAGTAGGCTACGTATAAATGTATAAAATAAATCTAAAATAAAATACAATGAAATGTATAATGTAATAGAAATAAAATAAATAGAATGCTTTTAGTAAAACTTTATTTACATAAAGCAAATACATTTACAAAGCTTTGACATTTGTTAATTAAATTCTTCAAGGACGTTATTAATGTTATTATTATTATTATTATTATTATTATTATTATTATTATAGAGTTGATGAACAACAAAACCTCAACCAAAGACTAAGCATGGCAACCGTTGCTAGGGAGCGACAGGGCGCTTTGGTTGGTTAAGTCAGCCGTATAAAAGGAAACTCCCTCAGTCAAGACCTTTAACTGTCTATGGTCAGGACGTAACCATAGACAGTTAAAGACTTAACGACAACACTAAAACAATATTATGGACAAGACTAACGTTATATGCATCCTACAACAGCATCTTTATGGGTGAGCGTCAACGTTAAGACGTGCACGGGACGCTAATCTCCATGGTAACGCGTCATTTGAACAACAACCATAAACAGTGGGGGGGGGGATGGTCAACTTCAGAGGTCAACTCTTGTTCCTGGAACTGCTTTCAGCTTTGTCATCGAGTAAGCAAATTGAGTCAACTTCTTTAAATTGATGTCAAATAACTTTGCTCCTTTATATAATTAATGACACTGCTACAGAAAAATGTAATGTTTACAATTGAATGTTCACTTTCACACTAAAAGGGTCACATTGTAATACTAGCTAGCTAGCTAGGCTAACGTTTTTATGCACATACAGCTGGATAAAGTTGTCTTTTTTAATGCACGGTGCCAAAGATTAATTTAATTGCAAATATAAATCAACTGGCTTCCTTTATTTATTTTATTTTTTTAAACATTATTTTTGGGGCATTTCTGAATTTAATTTCTATTGAATCTCATATTTCCCAAAATGATAACCAGATTTACTATTTCCTCCAATAAAAAAAAAGAATAGGCCTGTCTACACAATGAACTGCTATAATTGCATTTTTTGAAGAAAAAAAAAATATATATATATACGTGTTTTTTGTCAATGTCTAATGGTAAATACAAATGTAAAGTTGCAGGGAAAAAAACAAAAGGGGAAAAAAGTTTCCTCAACTTGTAGCTAGATAGCAAGTACAAGTCTGATGTTGTAACGTTACCCTGTCAACACAGTCAACACGCCTGACAGTGGTTACAGGTGTTCCAGCTTGCTACAGTCTTGCTTTCTTCTGTATTATTTCATACCTGAGCCTGCGATTGTTCTTCACACTAGCTAGCTGCCATCTGTTATGTTGTAATTATGTCCCAGACGCTGTGTGTTTTCAGCATTGTACCTCAAAACTGGGAGCAACAGGACACCGAAAACCTCATTAGTGCTGAATATATGTTTGGCGTGCAAATTAAAGAACTAGATTTGGACCATTGAGTACTGAAAGTTGCTTAAACATTTAACAAACACCCTTCTTCATTGTCATCCACGTCTCATTTTTCAATCTGTCAGGATCAAAGGTGTAATAGAGAGAAGGTGGATATAGGGGTAAAACGACAGAGTCCAGGCATGCAGGCTTTTTCAACACTATTGCAGGGTATGTCTGCAAGGAAGGCCTCAAAGGTGAAAACTTTAACTCCAAACCACAACAACTTGTACCGTAAGAACTAGAAAATTACATTGCTATGTTCACAGCATTTTACCACAATTTCAGTAGAGCAGCATCTAGTAACCCTCTGAAGTAATGCAGATTTACACTCTACACACAAACCGTCTTTGCTTGCCCCCAGCAGCCGTCCCCCTGCAGTGCTGGGAAAAGTGCATCGTCTGAACCAGAGAGCCAATTGAATAAAGACTCAGAGTCCTGCCTTCAGGCTATCTCCAGTGGAACCCAGAGCATGTCTGCAGAGCTGGCAATGACTTCAAAGAGTCCCCACGGGGAAAAGGAGCCCCTGGCATCCAGATGTAAGTTTTTTTTCATGTAAAATTTGTGCTGCAAGTTGTATATCCGGCACACAACTGGCCAGTTTCTCACTAGCTTCAGATACATTTATTATACTATTGTAACACAACTTTGTTTTCGCCTTTATATTATTTTTCCAATACAACAAAGTACTCCTTGCAAAGGATCACACCGATCACAGGTCTGAGCGTGTGAAACACAAAGGATTAAAAGGATCCACCCATGGGCAAGCAAGCAAGCAAACACAAAGCCGAGACACCCTGAAGAGCAACAGCAAGATAAAACACCTTTTCAACAAAACAACCGTTGAGGATGTCATGCACCCCAAAGCTGAGACTACGTTTGCCTTCCTGGCAAGTACTGACACTGTCCCACATGTTCCCACACGTGATATAGGCTCACTTTACAGTGAATCTGAAGAAGAGGAAGAGGCAAATGATAACCTATCAGGCTTCTTTCAGGACACATTTAGAGAGGCCACCTATCCATGGAAAGTTTCTCTGTCAAGCTCAACCTTCAGCAGCTTTTCTCACCATTCACACTTAAGTACATCAACAGTTTCACCTGTTGGTCATCATGGATACCGTGTTGGTCCTTTCCTGGAGCAAACATGGCAACCTCATGCGGCGTCACTGTTATCTACCATTGACAAACTCAATATGGGTTATTTAGACCACGTGAGTAGCACCCAGAGGACACACCAGCATCTCCTTAAGTTTCAAAGCAGCTGGTCAAGGACTGGCTCTTCACGCAGGACTTCTGTCAGCTTCAGTTCTGCTAGGCTTGCTGAGAAGCAACACTGTACCACCGACTTCAAGTCAAAGTCTTCTAATGAGTCCTGCTGTCTAAGAGCCTCTGGACAGGTAGATAATCTGGATGTGGATGATACAACGACGTGTAGAGATATCAAAGAGCGAGTACCCAGTCAAGAATGTCAAGAAGCCCAGGAAGGAGCTACTGCTGCCCGAAAAAGCAGCAAAGAGCCTGTATGCAGACCCAAACAAAGGTGATAAGAAGATACTTTTTAATAAACAGAAATATCTGCAAGATTTTTTCCTGCTAGATCTAAAGGTTTTTTTATAACACACTGAATAACTATGACTTTACTGTACTGATACAGTAAAGTATTTAATTGTACGGTTGAGTTATTGAGTAATCGTGCATAATGTTCTTTATATTAAATTGAGTTAAAAGTTCTCCTGATTCAGATGTATGTTAGGATTATGGTATAAAATCTTGTCGAATTTGAAGGTTTTTAGATGAGTCAACTCATGAGGAAGAAGGGGAACCATGTCGGATCTGCCACAGTGGCGAGAGTTCACCAACCAACCCACTAATATCCCCGTGCTCGTGTTCAGGCAGTCTGCAGTTTGTTCACCTCAACTGCCTGAAGAAATGGATTAGGACCAAAATCGAGTCAGGTGAGCAGATAGCTATCAGGTGAGCAGATAGCTATCAGGTGAGCAGATAGCTCTGAAAGATCTGCAAGACAGATCATATTTAGGATGTTTAGCGATGGTGGTTGATGTGTACTGTATCCATTTTTCCAGGGTTAGGGCCCTATACTGTCAAAACATGTGAACTTTGTATGGGGAGGCTGACGTTGGCCCCGGATACACTTCACTTGGACGATTACTACAGAGAACAACAGCAACAGGTAAGCAGAGACAGAACAAAATAAAAAATGAAATGAACTTGCTGCTTGAATAGAAGTATGAATGTAATTTATTAAAACTATTTCGTCTTGCTCACACCTGTTTTTAGATGGTGGCCAACCCTGACCTGTATAATCTCGATGATGTGTTAGGACTGGTAATGCAGCCAAGACCTTTGCACGTAAGCACACACTTGTTTTACTTTTTTATTCTACGTACTATGGCACAAAATGTGTGACGTAGGACAACCCAACCAGAAGCATACAAAAAGAATAATAATAGATAAATAAGTACAATAGGAGTCAGACCTCATAAAAACGTAGGATCAATATGAGAAAATTTTATGAATTTGACAATATCTTAGTATTCGTTTGTTTATCCCAATTTAGATCAAATTAACAAATGAATGTTGTTTTTTTAGGATTAGTTTTTGGGCATTTTAGGTCTTCAATTCCACAGGACAGATGAAAACATAAAAAGGGAAGAGAGAAGGGGAATGACATGCAGCAAAGGGCCACAGGGTGGAGTCGAACCCGCAGGCGCTGCGTCAAGGAGGACACCTCTATATATGAATCAAGATTTTTTAATTCTGTCCTCAGGTTCCAATATGGTCATTGCTTCCCAACCTAAGGAGAAGACTCCAAAGAATCAGAGGGAGGAGGAACCCGTCACCACAAGAGACATCTGACACTTGATCCTTAGCTGTACTCTTTGGTGATGTGGAACTACACACACACACGTTTTACAATAAACCGCTATGCATCTAATTCAGTTGAGCAGATCAATGTGGCACAGGAAATGTAAAAGCAGGGGAGGTACAGTATATTAGGATTGAAATAGTGTTCACACAATATTTATAAGTGAAATATTCTTTCATCACATCAGATATTTTAGAACACAGATGTTGCTTAGTCTCAATCCAATCAGCTGATTAAGTCCATGTTCTGCGCCAACATAATACACAACATAAATACTGAAAGTATAAAGAAGGATTCAGTGAATGAGTGTTATCGAGACTGAAGTTGGTGATATAGAGGAACTGGTTTTAACAATGTGCATCAATGTCACATTAGCAAAATCGCCGATGCTTCTCGCTGAGATTCCTGTGATGTGGCTCAGTTCTTCCACAACCTGCAATGCATTTAAAGTAAGCCTACATCAACCAAACAGTTTGTGTGGACTGTTTTTTACAGATTAGGTACACACTAAAATTTGTCAATTTTAATGAGGTAGATGACTTGACATGCTTTGATATGGCTGCTTATAACGTCAACAATTTTGACATTATAAACACTGAAAACAAATTATATTGTATATACTATTAGATATATATAATATTACATTTTTCTTACTTATGAAATAAGTGTTTTACCTGTTCCAATTTCCTGACACAGAGGATGAATGTAGCCACGGCGATGACACCAACACCAAGAAGCATGCAGTCTTCAGTCACTGTCACAAACTTCTCTCTGTTTAAAGAGAGCAGTAGTAAAGCCTCTACAATCAATATTGTTATGTTAACAATGGATCAAATGACTACGCGTGAAGAACAAAAGCAGGCCCTGGTAGTGAGGAACCCACAGAGTTATCACTCGACTCGGTCAGGTCTATACAGCTTTGTAACGTATTTCATTGTTTTGGTGTACCCTCACCACTCATATAGCGTTGCTTTAGGCTAGGGCAGACAGCTGATTTGAGCTAAAAATCTCTAAAAACCCTCTGTTCACTTCCGGTCGAGCACCAAATGGTAAACGGACAAAGTCAGTCACTGGCGGGTGGACAAAGTGGAGCATTTAGGAGCTAAAGAGCCATACATTTCCCTCAGGAGTCAGTGGAAACCACAACAGAGCTAAAAGAAGAGTAGATATTAGACGCTTTGGCAACCTTTTGCAAAATTCACCAGTTTACCTGTAAAAAAGTGTGTCAGTGTGTTGTTCACAGCTTGTTTCTGCTGCCTCTAAGTGGACAGGAAATCAGTTATAAAACCTACTGCCATACATATTCATTTCTACAATATCTGCGTTGAGAACAGACAGTTCTCAGCTGGTCGTAGTTTACTCTACTGCTAGTCATGAAGCTTTTCCACTCTACCATGACAGTAAGCACCTGTTCCAAATATTCAGAGAATGTGGCTTAAAGAGAAATGTAATACCTCTGTTCTCTGGGTGGGTTGACACACTGAGTGGTGGTCTCTAACAAGGAGTCGTAGATGGCAGTCCTCTGTAGGCTGATGTACTGGAGAACATGGTGGCACAGTTCATACAGTTGCTCCACAGGGATGGATGGCTCATTGTGTCCTGTGAAAGTTTTGTCAACTCTCTTAAAGTCAGTACAGCTGTTCAATGGAAATGCCTTTTTTGATTATATCCACAGAATTTAATTACATCCCAATACTTTTAAATGTTTAAATATATCCTACCAAGCACATCTAGAAGGATTTCCACATATGTCAGTGGGTTAGGAGCATTTAGTTCGTATTCAAGCCCCTTCAAAACCATCAGCTCTGATTCCAGGACAGTCTGCTTGGAAACACTGTGGCCCACTGAATGCAGAAAGCGTACAGCAGTGTTGTTGTCGATTATCTAGAACATGTTTGAAGAATTATAGATTTGTTTTGTTTCTAATCACAGGGTACTGAACGTTAGTAATCGTAAGCATCGCAGAACTTACTTGACTGTGTAAAAACAGTTTGCTCGCAAGTTGCACGCAGGAGAAGACAATAAGGGGGAATTTCTCTTTGAGCTTGTCGAACACAGCATCCTCATAACTTTCTAGTTGATCAGCTGCTGCACCTTGAGGAGTGGGTGTGCTCAACAAATCTGTGAGGTGCTTGACCATGAACCTGGAGGAGATAATTATTCACATAGAGGCTAAACCATATAAACACATTTAATTTCTATGGGCTGAACAAATATAATAAGGGGTGTGGCGGGTCAAAGCAAGCTCCTTCTTACCTTTGAAGTAATTCAACGGCATGGTATCCTGCCAGGGGATCAAGTCTTAGTTCTTTAGTCACCAGGAAGATGGCTTCTAAGTAAGGAGAGGGAGGCAGGAGAACACAGAACTAAACAGAAAAATCTTCCTATTTATTGTGAAATCAAAATGGATCCTATTCACTACGCTAAGCTAACTAGTGTTGGCGCTACCAGTGCTGCACCGGACTAAAACAATGCATGCACTGAGGCAAAAAATGCGAAGGAATTACCTATCTGCAGGGGAGACTAAGATTATCCCTATTTCAACAAACGATGGCTTGTTTCTTTAAAATTATTTTCCTAAATGAGTCAAATTCTGTGAGATTAGCAGGTTAAGGTTCTGAGAAAGATGTTAAAGAAACAGACAGAAACAAAGTATCTTCCATGAATTTATTTAGATCAGATGTATTTAGTTGTTATGTGAACTACAAAGAAGCATATGGATGTTCATTAGAAGTAACACTTCTTTCCATCTGCTCCTCCTAACTGGCAGGGTTTGTCTGCTAAGGTGCTGCTGGCAGTTATAAGCTTTACAGAATGAGTCTGCACCTGGTCTGCCCCCTATTTCCACTAATTACAGTTTACATACAGTACTGTAGGTCAACAAAAACCTCGCTTATATAGTGTAATTGCAATTTGGAGGTCACACTAATTGTCACAGCTGCGTGAAAATCTAAATTGCACATATTTAAATCACCTGGATGGACCATATAGAGAAATTTGAGAAAATTGAATTTAAGAGTTACTGTTAATTTACCTTGGTAAAAAAGAAGAAGAAGAATGCATTGTTTCTCAAAAACAAACGGCATAAATGAAACCCAGTCGAAAATCTGACGTTTGGACTGATTCGCATTTAAAACGGGCAATATGTATGATTAAAATAACATGTAATTATTCCATTAAAATGTATGTTTGTTAGCACGTTAAAATGATTAGGCTAACGTTAGCTACATTTATTTTATTATTACAGAAATTGTAAACTGGTCGTTAGAGCGTTAAGCCAATTGATGTCTCTATGGTAACGTTAACGTTACTTACCCATTAGTCTTTTATCTTTGAAGTTTCCGCAACATTTGGATAAACTGTTAAGGTTATCTTTGTTTCTTTTGTTGAGATTGAAAAGACAATCTGTGAGTAGGTCAAAAGAGGCTTCTCGAAACTTGAAACTCATACTTGGGCTTGGTGCACAAAAGAAACGTTTCGCCATTTAGCTCGTTAGCGTCACTGAGTAACGGTTGTCATTAAAGCGCAAACGTTAGCTAGTGTTAGATCTAGCTAGCCAGCTAGTTACATTTACAAACAACGAAGTCTATAATTAGGAAATCTGGTTCAAAAATCAAATCAATTGGAAAACCAAAATAAATAAATTGTGTATTAATATTTTCCAGAAGATGGCGATGTTCCCTCGTTTTTTACGCTAGAACCATCCAACGTCTCCTAGTAGGAACCAAAGGTGGGAAACATAGCTGCCGTTGGGGCTCATATGGATGTTGCACAGTTTTATGTTCGCAACATCGCATAGTGCATACTGCGTGGTGACGCTAAGCGCAGATCTCATAACATACCGATGGTCTACTCACAGTGTACATAGACGCTTCCAGCTCACCGTAGATCATCTGAATAACAGCCGCTCGTGGTACTGTTGTGAAACAACCCTTGCAAACCTCACTGACCGCAGACATGGCCGACCAGGCGCCGAAGGAGCCCGGTGCTCGTGTTGCGACCAGGATAGACCCGATTAAAGAGAGTCTTTCTCGTGAACAGATGCAGTTCATCCGACACGTAGAGCTCGAACAGTGGAAGAAGAAAACCCAGAAGCTGCGGACACGAAACGTTGTGACGGGCCTTGCCATTGGAGCAATCGTTATGGGAATTTGTATCCTTGCCAAGCACACCGACACAAGGTGAACTATGTAACGTTAGCATAGCATGCTAAAGTTACTCAGGTTAGATGACACAACCAGCTGTAGAGTATTTCCGCATGTTGAGTTTTAAACTGTTATTTGTTATTTGTTAGTTATTTGAATGGCTAGTATATGAAGTTGTAATGTATTAATGATGTAAAGTATACAATATATGCCTGATTGCTTCCTGGTGTTACATCAACCTGTTCCCCTATGCATCAGTTGGTATTTGTGAGAGCAGATGTTGCAAACTTAAGATAACATTAGCCGTCCTAGTGAATGCCCAATTGTCTTGTTCAAACTGAAATATCAAAAGATATCCATAATTTTATTTTCTGGAGTCACATACACTTTGAAGCACACGTTGGTCAGAAAACGTCAGGTGGGCTTACCCATTAACACAATTTATGTAAATGAGGGTAGACTAAATATTAGACACCTCAAATGACCATAGAAATGAATTAACACTTTTGTTTTAACATTGTAAACAAAATTAAACATTATGACCTTCACTGAGTTCGGAACTATTGCAGGAAGGTTAAATTAGACGTTGTTAGTTTTAGCTAGGTGTACCTAATAATCTGGCAACTGACTTCCCAAAAAAGGTAGACATTTTTGGGTGTTTTTGATCATGAATAAAGACAACGTTAAGGTCTTCACACAGACAGCTAAATCCTGTCCGTTTGTCCGTCCTCAGTTTGTCAGTTTGCAAAGCACCTGACTGACAAACTGCCTGCATCACTCTTTGGGATGTGATGTTTAATACTTTTCTTCTTGCTGTCAGTTATTTTACTTGACCACTTGCTCCCTTACTAGACGGCTACACATTTTACTCAGTCTCCCAGGAGAAGATCATGGATGAAATGGATGAAGAGGCCAAGCGTGCAAGACTGCAGGGACCAAAGACCGGTGCCAACTGAAACATGTGTTCCCGTTTTTGGACTGCGTGTCTGTCCTGCATTTAACTGTCTGAGAAGGGACTTATGTGGACACTGATTCCACTGATTTATATTCAATGGCGGGCCGCTGTTTTTCATGTTAAGAAACCGGTGGATGTTGTTTTGACTTGATTGTGAAGGTTAACTGTGAGCTTCTGCTGTTGACTTATAACTAGAAGTGTCTTGAGTCAAGACACTGCATTCAGTGAAAAGGACTAATCCGCTGACCTTACATGCTACTCAGAAGGCCAGACTGTAGAATGATTTAAATCCTTTCAGCCCCGATCAAGTGATGTTCAATGGGCGAATCCTAATGATGTTGAATCTACAGTGGCCTTTAACAGCGAGGAAATGCCAGTGACACTGCTGAAATGACACACAGATTAACCTGTTGAAACATATTAATGTCAAAAATCATTTGTGTAAAAAAACAACAAATGTATTTGATTTTTTTAAAACAATAATGTCTGTAACTATTTATGCATGATAAAAAGACAGAGTAAAGAAGACATAAAGGCCGTGGTATTTACAACTGCATTTATTTTTGTCAAAATTTGATATAGAGTCTGATCTAGCCACTGAATCTTGAGTAAAAATATAAAATAAGACATTGTACGGGAAAGGCACAGATTCAGCTTGGCAGGACAGCAGCAGCTTCAGAATGCAACACAATTATATATTTACATTCAAAATTGTGAAACAAAACTTATTTGAATATATTATGATTTTGGAAAATCTTAAAGGAGTTTCACTGCCGGAAAATTCAGTGTGTAGTGTGAATATTTTATAAGGCATCAGCTACACATTCACAGCTTGGACTGATATCTCTATTTCCCACAGTGTGCTAATTACTTAAAACTGGTCGAGAGTGGATCGTTGTTACTGTGAACAAACATAAACTGGAGAATATTCTCTACTTCCCTCATGGAAAAAAAGACAGGACATTTTGGCTCTTACTTGAGTGAACACAGTTTCATCCACCGATGTGTTAAAATGAGTGAGAACAAAAGATGTTACTAAAGTGCACAATTATTTATTTATTTATTTATTTTTGCCTGGGCAAGAATAAAGGTTGCTGGCATGTTTCCTTGTAACTTGTAAACATGATCTATAAATGCACTTACACTTTAAACACATGTACTGTCATCAGGAAAGAGCCAGTAGTCTAAAACCTAAGTGGATTTTTTACATCTAATCAATGCAAAAATCTTTTTAATATAAACCAGCTATAGTATTTTAAAATTGATGTGTGATGTCTTTGTTCTGCACATGTAACCAAACCATTTCCCAGTTAATACTTTGGAAAAACTGATTTTCTATCTTTTGTAGCTACATGGCAACATTTCTGAAGCGTTACAGGTGCACTATGAGTTCCTGAATGCTTCGCTTCTGTTGATGCTCAAAACATAAAAGAGCAAGCTCGCCCCTCCCCCCATGTTTCTGCAACTGTCATGACTAAAGGCCATTTTATGGTTGTGCGTAGAATTGACGGCGTATCCCCCTGCAGACCCCTCTGTGTCTATATCGGACCATACACCGTAGCCTGACGTGCACCTCTGGAAAAATTTAACTACACGTCGAAACGACGCACGTTGCTAGGACATGACTTTGTAGCTATTCATTTCCCCCCCGACTAATTTCTTGGTTCTCCTTCTCTATAAACATGAAATCAAGGAGAGGGTTCACTTTTCCTGCGAGAGATTTCCCACCATGGTCAGAAAGAACAGAGGAGACACATTGTCTCTCTCACTATGTCTATGGAGTTGGTACTCGCTCCAAAGCTAATCACTTCTGCCTCGCTCTATCACCCACTCCCCGCACACACCAGCGCACAAGTATAAACATCAGGCCACTTACGTAGGCTACGGTTAAAGCTCTGTGTGGAGCCTCCACAAGACCATAAAACGGCCTTAACTGACTTACCTGTCCCTAATCCCCATCCCCTCCCCCAACCATCTTGTCGGTGATTGGCTGAAGTGTTTGTTGTATTTTGGTGCACAGCCTGTGCACCTAGTATTTGAAGTATATGAACCCTGTGCTGTCTCCCGAGACTGGGCTTTTTCAGTGTATTCAGGAGGCAGGCAGCTAGCAAATCAGGGAGAGATGCCTATGATGTGAGACAAAAATTAAATTGCGCTGAAACCATGCAGGAGCTCATAATGCACCTTAAACATCTTCATATGTATGCATTGATATAAATGATATCTCCTTATTGTACCTCTATACAATGAAAAATAATTTTCACTAAATCTAAAAATATGTCAGGACTGCAGTTACTTTTCAGGGCTGAGTCTAGAGAATGTAGGTCATCCAATCACTAAAGAAACTAGTACTACAACAAAAAATGTTCTTGAATAAATAAAACTGCAATGCATCTAGACTGTTCTGGTCAGCCTCTGCAAGGCAATAACGTGAGTGTATTCACTGTGCAGTCAGCAGGTGCTGAAACATTAAACTGCAGCAAATTGCAAGATTATCCCCAAATGTAGTTGTTTGTGTACAACAACGGTCAGTAAATATGTCAGATCTTCGCTGTGGTTCACATTACTGTGCTCAGATAAATTAACGGCAGTAAATCAGACAAGCAGAAAACAGGAACAGTCTCCATTCTGGTTCAACGTCATAGTAAAGTGCCACCGGAGCTCAAAAGACCACGACTGTGCTGCACTTTGTACCATCACTATGACTGTGTCGATGCTAACAAGCTTGCTCAGAAAAAAACAGCTAAAGGAACCAGTTTTGCAGAGTACCAAGGCTGCCTGGACAAAAGTTGATTCATTCCAAACCGTTTATTCTTATTTACAAAAGCAAGACATTCACCAGATCTGACGGAGGGCTGAAAGCTGGATGTTACAGTTCCTTTGTAAATCCAGCTTTATTGATGAAAATTTATATATACATATGTACGTTGAGGTAAACGACCACTGGCAGAGGGAAGCAGTTTGCTGATTGGTGTGCCAGTATAAAGTGTTAAAGCGATCCGCTCACAGGACGGGTTAGACCACTGCAGTTACACTTCAGATGAGGTAGTCCAGATTTACAGCATGCTTGGCTGAGAGTTTCTTACTAGGAAAATGAGAAGAAAAGAAATACATAAAGTAAGAACAATGTATTTTTTTAAATTCAACAAGTAAATAACCATAATATGAAGTTTGTAAATACAATATTCCGTCACTTTTCTGCTAATGTCAGTGGCAAAGGTGACCCCTTTGCTTTGTTTATCCTGGGAGCTGCTGCTGCTGCCTCCAAGGGAGTTTCTCCTTATGATCCCTAGCATAATGTGTTTTATAACCCAATCACACATAAGGTTGTCATATAATTTCCAGGCAATAAATGCGGGGATAGTCTTGCTTACCTGGGATTGGCAACATGTCCAAGCGCTGCAGGCTGTTCCTGCGGGACGAGGGGAAGGCGCTCCCCTTGGACAGGCGGCGCTGACGACTGGACAGCATAGCAGCAGGAGAGACAATGCCCGGGGGGGGGACCTTCCCCATCTTCTCATACAGCTCCTCAATCTCTCTCTTCTGGGCGGCCTGCAGGGCCTGCACCTCTTTTAGATGTCTGATAAGGGACAAGGAGTAATACATTATTATTGGTTGAAGGCTCTCTTCTGTTGCCTGGAAAAGTCATGGATACAGGTAGTCTATAAAAATCTTGGAAGGCATGTGGATTTAAGGAAATTAAGACCTCAAATAGGTTTTGATGACTGGCTAAACCTTTTTTCTAGATTTTATTTAACTTGACTTCAATTTAAAGGTAGTGGGGAAGCAATGTTTGAATGAATTAATAGTGAATTAAATGTGAGGATTTGTTGCTTTTCTCTGTTTGATGTATTTATAATTGGATTATTGGGATTTGGACTATTCGTTGGACAAAACAAGCTGCAATCTTGGACTCTGGTGAATTCTGCTAAACATTTGTCAATATTTTTTGGCATTTAGCGGACTTAATTTAAAAATAAATTAACAGAGTATTCAATAATGAAAATAATTGTTTGTGTCAGCCTGGTGAAATTAATTGATGGGCCTCTGGCTCTTTTCTTTTCTCTTTAGAATAACACCTCATATTCTGATGAAAACCTCTGGATGGAGATTTATGTTCATACAGGAGAGTTGTTCAGTTTTAAAAGTGAAGAATTTATCTTAAACGTCCAGCGTTAAGACTGAGTAGAACATTCCTGTTGGCTTCATGATGTCAAATCTTTGACTTAAATCTTTTGTTACACCAAAACATGAAGTCCAAAGTTTTACCAAAGTATTTGATGTCTATGTGAGTGTTAGAGCCCAAGTGAAAATATTTTTCCCCCTCTTTTAATTTTCCAAAGCCCTCTGTTTTCAGCTAATATACTGTAGCACCTACTGTATGTCACTCACTTCTCTCTGAGTTCCTGAAGCTCCAACAGCATCTCTGCGTCATCACTGTCGGAGTCATCGCTGCTTATATAGGGAGCATTGCGGTTGTAAGTCATTGTCCATAGATGGTGAAGGGCATTGCTGTACTGCGGGCTGTCGGACGCTCCGTCCCACAGCCTCCCCTCCATCTCAGCAGCCGTCACTGAGAGTCCGCTGTCCGCAGACGTTCCCATCAGGCTCAGGCTGTGCGCTCTCCTCCGACTCCTTTTCCTCGTCCTCGGTCGTTCCCCAATAACCTCTTCCTCCTCTTCCTCATCCTCTTCTTCTCTGACTTGCTGCTCCTTGCTCCCAGCCCATCCCACCAGCCCGTCAACGTCCTGGACGACCCCCGTTGACCCTCTGTGGGGATGTGGCAGTGGGGGGGACATAGTGAGGGAGGTGGCAAGGCTCGTCTCAGACTCCCCCTGCTCCTCTGTGCTGCTCTCTGACAGAGTGCTGCCGCTGTCTGCTGGCCGCGGTGCAGCAGGTATAGCACCTACTGGGACAGAGGGTGCAGGGATGTGCATACTGGGTGTCACCTGGAATCTCCCAACAGTAACTGGTGCAGACATGACTTCTGTAAAATAGAAAGGTGAGAAAGAAAGTAAGAAAGGTGTTAATCTAAATGCTCTACACTTGTTGTTTTTTACCTTAACTTATTTCCTTAAAGATAAAAGCTTGTAAATAACCTAATGAAGTATCTAAATTTACGATTTCTTTCTTTTTCCTTTTTTTAAAAACATTATATTGGTAATTCTTGTAAGTTGTAGTACCCCGTATACTTACTTCTAGTGTCCAAATAGAAGCTGTAACATCTGGACAGTCAATTTATACGAGAGACAACCAATCACTGGCTAAACAGTAGTGATTGTTCTATAACCTGATCAGAGCTGACTGCTCCTCCGAACAAAGCTCTTTCTTGACTATCAGGGTTTGAGTCAAATTGAATCATGGGGGTATTGGTATCATTGTCTTTTCACTGTGTCTTACTTCCTAATCTTCCACTACGGGAGGATGTCGTCCATAGAGGCTTGATGCACGGCAGTGATAATACCTGATAATTGTGATGAAGTTGTTTATCTGTTTCACATACAAGGGATGCACACAGTTTGAGTCATTGCCTGTACTCACAGGGTTTTAAATCCTGCAGTAGCCCAGTTTGCCCACTAAGTGTCCTTCTTACAATAAACACAGCAAGTTTTTGGGTCTGTGCCCCCTGAAACAGAGAGACTCTGTTGACTGTGGGCTTCTGAGTGGAGTATAAACACTGACAGGCGTGGATACGGGAGGAGAGGCCTGTAACGAGTGTGGGTGCTCGCTGATTGGCCATTGCCAGTGGGCAGAAGTACACCTACGTTTGTGTTAGTTTTGAATGGAACACTACATCCAGACTCAGCGTTACGCAATGGCTCCTGAGGCACCGCTAATGGGTGATAATATCACCAAGGATAGAGAGGAATAGAGAGAGAGAACCAAAAAAAAATCTAAAGGAAAATTGGCAGTAACGGAGATGTCAGACTGTACTTTGAATTTGTACATCATAAAAAGGAGCAGGGGAGAAAAACTTGTGATTTTCAGCTGTGGCATTTTGTAGCATTTGTGTGTATACATAAGCATGTGTGAGTATGTGTGAATTTGTTTGGGGTGAAAACATCTAAATCATGCTGTATATGTAATCTCCCAGCACCCTGGCTAATAACATACAACACATTAGGTGTTTATGATCCAGGAACGGAGGCAAAACGGCTGCAGGAACGTGAGAAAAACATGCACAGAATTACTGGTATTTCTTACCAGATTCAATGGAAGAGGCTTTTGGTGTTGTGGTTCTGGTTTTCATCTCAGGTATGGTTGGTAGCATTGCTGTGCTGAAGGATGATAACTGGACAGGAAGAACAAACATTGTTAGTATTAGTGCTACAGCCGATTGGGTTATGGCCAGACATGACTGATCCATATTCAAAGTCTTTTTTAAATGCAGTGTTTCAGTTGTCAGTCATTATTAACTCAGTTTTAGTGATACGGAAATCCCTGGCCTAATGCTAGCTCGAAATGAATAAAATGATTCAAATGAGTTGGACACAGTGCAGTACACAGATCTTGAATAAAAGGTAAAAACTGACAACTCGTAATGGATTGGTAATTGGTGTTGGCAGTTAGAGTTGAGGTATTGGAATAGATAAGGTGGATAGGTGTGTCCCAAGTTGTTTTTAATGAATCCATCAAATAAATAGCCCAAGTTGGAATCTATAAATAGCTTGTCCTACCAATAGTCCATAACCCAAGGATATTCTATTTATAATGATTTAAAATAGAGGAAAAGAGCAAATCCCCACATTTAAGCAGCTGGAATTGATAAATATTTGGCCTTTTTGCCTTTTTGTAATTATTAATCAATCGTTACATTGGATTATTCATTTTATGTCAGTTAACTCATCAATTAATGGACTAATAATTTCAGCATTATTTGCATGCACACAACATAATTTTAAAGTAATCTTAAATGAGTAAAACAGTGAGTAAAAAAGTGGCTGAAGTTGACTCACAGTGCTTCCTGGGCTTTCTGAAGGTGATGAGGACAGATCTGACATGGAATTTGAACTGGAGACTTCTGATTTGGGTTCAGCCTGGGCTGGAACCTGTGCTGGGTATGAGGCCTCATAATTGTGGAGACTGTCCTCCTGGGTCAGGCTGTGATGATATCTGGGGGGACTGGATAGTCCAACCTGCTGTAAAGGCTCCCGAGGAACCAGTGGAGGAGTGGAAGGCATAGAAGGTGGAGAAACAGGATGCATCCAGCTTGGATAACCGCTCTGAGGAAAACCGCCTTCTTCCATTAGAGGCGTATCAGGGCTATAGTAGATGTTCTGCATTGCTGGGTAAGGCACCTCTACTGCTGAAGTTTGGTACCGCTGTGGGTAGATGGAGGGGTAACCTGACTGTGGGGTCATGTGAGTAGGTAGCTGGGGGTGGTAGCCTTGATAGGAGGGCATCCCCTGGGAGGGCATGCCTGTAGGAGGGATGAAAGACTGGGCCATGCTCATGGCCATGGAAATGACATTAGCTAAGGAAAACAAGGGCTGCGTGTGGGATGGCCACATGTTGGGATGCTGAGGGGCAGGTGGAGACACGGCGGCACCATCATTGCTGCAAGGGCTTGGGGTCTCATTCTGAACAATTGGGGAACCGGGGGCTGGTGAGGATACAGTGGGGAAGGAGGGGTTACTAGCTACACGTGTGAGTGGAGGATGGATGCCTGGTTCGGGGGAACCCGAAGAGCCTGGGTATGGGAATGGGAAGGGACTGTGGCCCATGAAGGACAAGTAGTAGTGCTGGTGGTGCGGCAGGAGGGACGCAGGGTTGTGGTGGTGCTGAAAAGGGAGGGGAGAACCTGAAAAACAAAGATTAAAAATGATTATTTGTTAAGATATGTTTTAATTTGAAGTCAGTTATCTTGGGTACAAACCGTGCTAGAAAAAGTGAGGAAATACAAAAAGTTAGTTTTTCTTTAATTTAACTTTTATATTGGTATAAAGGTAAAGTATTGGGCGTAATTGATCCAGATAAACAAGTGAGATCACTCATTCTTCTTCTCTCTGCTCAGGGTTTATTCAGTCTAATTCTACCTTCAGCCCCTTCCCAAGACATACGCCATGTGGAGCATAAATCTTTCCCATATTTTCAAATTATGGGTTTCCATGCTTAACAAAAGCGTTTTGTTTAGAGCAGTATCCAACTATAATTGCATTCGTAAAGCCGAAGCGGTTGCACATCGGGCTTACATGGCTGTGAGGGATTCAGCATCAATAGACCAAGCAAGGCTTTCACGCAGGACATTTTTGAGGAGTATAAATTGAACACACGTGTGTATTGTGTACGCAACTTTCTTTGGGGTCTGATTGTGAGATTAAAGTAGTCAGGATTTCTATGTAACTCCTTGGGGAATAGTTGAGGATGCCAATATCCTAGCCCCATCCATTGATTTAACATTTACCTCAACAATGGCTCCACAGTTATAAACCACACCTCCTGTTACTGATGATGCAAACCAGCCTCTACTTTTTCCATGCTGACGGAAACGTAGGTTAGGCAACACTCTTTTAGGGTGGTGGGTGGCCAAAAAGCATTGCGCAAGCGACCATGCAGTGAAAGTCAAGCAGAGAGGGGACACAGGACAAGAGGAGATGAGTGTTCAGATACAGGGGACATATGGAGAATATGTGTTCTTCAATTGACTTCAAATACCCTTCCTGAGGAGTGAGACGTTAAGGGGGAGGAGGCTTTCTTGGAAATTCTGTAGAAGTTTGTGCTGGCAAACAGATGTGCCGACTATCACAGCACTGAAGAAAAGCTCATGCTGTACAGCGACAGCATTCACAGCTCCCAAGCTAAAAAGTGCCCTTCAAGTGAGGTAATTACCCAAGAGGCCCTGCTGCAAAGCAGACACAGACGAAGGCTTTGAGGTGTAGGGATGGCGGATGGCGCCATGCGAATGTCTGAACAATACAATAACGGGCCCTGAGAAGGGGAGGTGGGATTTATGAGGTAGCTGAGCTTTGCTTTGACTTGTTCTTTGCCAAAGGACTTTAAAAAATTTCAGTGTGCTGAAACAGTAAACAATGCTGGGCCTCTTCACGTAGGGACCAGAGAGGGCTATTTACCTGGGGCGTTGTGGAAAGACTGGGAGCGTAGTAGAGGTCGCACAGGTGAAGTAATGTCTGGACTGAAGACGTCTTCATTGGGGCACGGGGTAGAGCCACAAACCCCTACGCAAAGACACATGCATAAGTTGTTGACCATGCACACACACAATGATCATGCACAGTTAAAAATAATGCAACGAAGGAATGCAAGTTATTTGGACAGGCTGTGAGAAAGACAGTCCTTAATGCAGTTAACCCACACTTTATGTTACTCATTTTTAGACGTTCATGACATGACAAAAATGGCAAACATTCATTTGCTTCATTACGGACATATTTAATCAACTCAAACATGACATTATCCTTTAAATGGGTGGATTACCTGTAAATTCATCAGACCAGTTGAGAGACTTACCAGGAAGAGAATAGGAGTGTGGTCGAGGCAGGGTATGCAGATTAGGCTGTAAGAGAGCACATTTGATAAAACTCAATCTCCACTTCTAGCCATGGTATGATTCAGCTGCAGTATAAAACTACTTTGCAGGTTTAATCAGTAACACTAACAGGTGGGTAGCAGCTGGACTAGAGAGTATTGTTATTGTATTAATGTCATACTACGGTAGTATTTTACTACATCTATGATGCCTGATGCAGCATGCAAAAAATGTCTTTGAAACAGAACTACATATTTCACTTTCATAAAATTGGGGGGCTTCTGAGACACAGATGTCAAAAACAGGAATAGACCAAATCGATTCAGAAGAGGCTGAGATTTAATAAATTTGAGTCCCCATTTTGGGACAAGCTTTATAAACAATCAATCCTGCACTTACACTCTTAATGCCACTTATTAGCATCTTTGATTAGACCCAAATCCTAGGGTAATAATGCAGGCTTTCCTGTGAAAATACCCAGGTGATGTACAGTATGTTGGGTAATTTTGTCAGACAAAGCTTCCTCAAAAGCACAGAAGTTGAATGGTTTTACTGTTTTTTTTAGTAACCCCTCGTGAATTTACATTAACACGTTAACTCCATTAAATTCCCCTCAAGCAAGGAGCAAAAACAATAGAGGCCTCAGACTTCAAATGATATAGATGACCCTGAGGCCTAGCCCACTACTTAGTACAATATATCTAATTGGATAACAAAGTTAATACTAAGACGGTCATTAAGAATGTATTGTTAGTTTGTGAAAGAGCTGTTAAATCCCATGTTGTTAACCAGATGATTTTATGTAAAATCATTTAACCCTCATAATCTGGGTAAATTGCTGCTGTAATCTGGCTCTGAAACTAAGAATTTTTGTTGTTGCTGTTTTGTTTTAGCCACAGGGATAGAAAGGATGATCTATTAAATATCTTAAAGGTCCCATTGCATGAAAATTTCACTTTATGAGTTTTTTTTACATTAATATGCATCCCCCAGCCTGCCTATGGTCCCCCAGTGGCTAGAAATGGTGATAGGTATAAACCGAGCCCTGGGTATCCTGCTCTGCATTTAAGAAATGAAAGCTCTGATGGGCTCATCTGGCATCTTGCTCCTTATGAGGTCATAAGGGGCGAGGTTACCTCCCCTTTTTCTGCATTGTCCGGCCAGAGAATTTGGTCCACCCATGACAGAGAGACACCCTGGCTTTCAAACGAGCAAAGTGGCAGTTATTCAAGGCCACACCCCCAGCCTCCACCTTGCCCCCCCCCCATTACATGGGACCTTTAAAAACTTTTTAATGGATTGCCATTAGGTTTTCCACAGGCATTTGTGGCTTCTAGACGATGAATCCTCATGTCTTTGGTGATGACAGTACACCGGCTTTATATCAACATGTTACCACATAGCTCAAAGCACTGCTGGGCCCAAGTCAAGCCTCACAGAGGTGCTAGCTTGGCTGCAGACTATTAGTCTTGTTCTTTAAGTGGTGGGTAGAGGAAACAAGCAACAGCTAAACAAGCATGGCTTTTCTGTTCACAGTGTCTCTTTCCAAAACTCTGAGAATAGTGCCCGACCTCAGAGTTACAACAGCCAGAACAGAGACAGATAGATGATTCTCTGGGCTTGTGGGTTTCTCTCTAACTCGACTAGGTTGGTCTGTTTTTTTGGCTGGACAGTGAGGGATGTGGTCCATGTAGTGTTTTGAATCTGGTCTTGGAGTGGAGCCAGGAAAGATTTGTACACAGCGGTTTAGGGTAATTATGTCGCCAACGGGTCGAAATAAGTAAGATAGTTTGTGGTAAAGGTTTACTGCTCTTATTTGTCCTACATTATCCTTTTCTTCATTATTTCTGAATATCTTAGATAATTTTAACTAAAGTGCACAAGGAGATTTTGTTCTGTGTGATCTACAGAGTGGAACACACTGTATACACTTTAAACGGACATACTGTATCTTGAACAGGATGACACGGCTCCAAACAACTCTTTTTGTTGAATTCCTTGAAGTCCTCATTTGACAGTTTCACAGAATCTCAATTCAGAAAGGCTTAATAAAGCCAAACGTATTTTATTTTACCCATTGAATGTGGGCAGATATGCTGGAAAGTTCATTATTGTGTAGGCACTGGAAAGGCTTTGTGGTTTGGGGAACAAACAAACGTGAAAAAAAGGAGGCACGGGGTATGTTTCCACATATCATAGGGATTTATGCCGTTATTGCTTTTGGTAACATCATGTTCTAAATGAAAGAACTACCTCAGTGGGTTTTAGAAACACTTAGCCTTGTATCTTTTAGCGCAAGTCTCAAGAGGGATTATGGAAAGTGAAGAAAGCACTCTAGTGAGGTTATTTTATTCCCAATGTAGGAATGTAGCACTACTCCACAGCTTTCCATTTGCACCATATTTATGGGCCTGTCTGAGAGAAGAACAGCTAGACACACTATAGCTGATGTAATTTATGATGATCGGACAGCACAGTCAAACAGTTACTTCCTTCCTTTGTGCTCAACAATGCTGCGATGTGGAGGTGTGATGGCTGACCTGTGAGGAAGACAACGGGTTAACATTGTTATGATAAGCAGGCTGGGGAACCCGGTGCCCGCTAGAGTGGACCGGATGCTCTTTGGCCATCAGAGCCTCGGCCCGTTTGATGATGTCGCCCATGCGATGGATGAAGCCTTCCTTCTCTGATGGCAGGATGAACTCATTGTGTACCTTGAAGGCAAAAGGACAATGGTGGAAGAAGCATTTAGAAACTTCTTCTTCCGATGTTTACATTGTAAAAGTAGCAATACAATGTAAGCATTATATATTAATAATAAAAGTCCGGCATTTATCTATTCAATATAAGAAAAAGTACACTGTAAGTATTATTAGCCCAATAAAATGTCCCTTGTGAGTGTAATGATACATTCTATTAGTAGCACTGTAGTCTTTTACTGTTAAAGCTGTTCAAGGTGGCTCTAATTTGATCTACTTTATATGAAGATGGAGAGTTAAATGTAATAAAACATATTTTAAAAGTCCATCACAGGCTTCTGAAAAGTTTAGAGTAACTTTACAAAAGACAATATTTTGTAAAGATGTACAAAGTAGCAGAAAATAAACAGTACAACTACCTTGAAACAGTTCTTAAACAGTAAATTGTGTTTGTTATTTTCCATCAATTTAAAGGAATAGATGGAAGAATACTTCATAGTTGTCCATCTATGAAATCTACCCACTCACCCAAAGACACACCCACCTCCGCTCAGCTAATGCTTATTCTTTGGGAGGAAAAAATACATAAATAATCTCATGTAAATCCACAATCCAACAGCAGTTTGTGGGTTGAAGCGTGGGGGATTGTTTCCTGTCAGCATGGCATAATTCAGCTCATTTAAAACTCCTGAACTGAGAACCACAGGGGCTGTTGTGATGCCAAGCGCCACTGCTCCGCCAAGACTCAGTAAACAAAAGTCCACTGTGTTTTAAAGAGTCAGGAAAACAAGACATTCAGTGGACACAAAGTGCTGCTGCCTCATCACGCCTCGCTCACATAGGTCCACGCATGTGTACACTACCTCTAAAGCTTAAAGACAACAACAGGGGGATGGGGCAGCTCACCTGCGTCACTCACTTCACAGAAAGTTAGATATAATATCAGCCAGAGATAGGATCAACAAACAAAAAGCTGTCAACTAGAAGCAGGATGACTTATGAGTACATTCTGAGATATGGGAAGTTAGTCTTATCAGCTGTCTCTAAGATTAATAAGTTCCTTTATTGACCCTTCATACCTCCTAAATTTGGCTTTAATGTGAAAAACATCCACACCGCCTGACAGTATTATATAGTATGTACATTCTGTTCCATTTCTACATTGAAGCTCTACAATGTTCACATTTCAACCCAAGACCCCATGTTTTTATGGCTGTCCCGTTCAATCAAATTAAATGAATTAAAGATATGTCTTTTGCATCATTTAATACACATTTCACTAAAATTTAATTTGACATAATTGGTGCCTTAAAGCCTGAGTCCTAAGAATTTCCTTTGTAACTTTACTGGAATACAGTTACCAATTTATTGTACCCTAATTACACAGTGTCGTTCCATGTTTTCCGTTACTCCCTAAGCCTGTTATTTAGAGTATTGATTAAAAGACTCTAACTACTTCTTGCACAGTTAAAGGTTAAAAAGCTCCAATGGTCCGAATCTTCACCAAAATATAAGCAATTTTTATTTTGTCCAAAGCCAAATAAAAAAAAAATGTCATTCATAACTGGGACAAAAACAAACCCCCCTTTTTTACTTGATCAAAGTGTTTTATCATTGACATTCTCAATATGGTACCAGTTGATCATTAAGGACCAGTAATGACTCACCATGACAGCAGCAATGTCTTCAGGGTTATCTCCGTCCAGGTCAAACTTGAAGGTAACCATCTTGTCATTGTGCGTCTGAAGTTGACACTCCACCACCCGGTCCACTTTATCAGAGAGCTGCAGAGACGGGACAGGATGGACAAGATGGCACTTCAATGGTAATGACAGGTGTCTGTTCACCCTCTCAAACACTGTGCAAAACACGGGAGGAACAATGGGTTTTATATGCATGCATGCATGCGTGTGTGTGTTTATGAGAAAAAATGTAGACATCAATTGTAAGTGTGTTCAAGTGCGTATTGCAATCTTTGCACCTCTGTTTGCACATGTGGTTATGCATAAACTGTTTGTCTCTGTCTGTTGTCCAAACACGCTCGTTAAAAAACCACAGTGTCCTGATCAAATGAGAAATGTACTGCGGTTGCCGGGGAAAGAGCAGCAAAGCTATTGATAACGTTACATAAACCGGGTGGAGCTTCACCGCTCCCTCGTAAATAATCCGCTAATTCAATATTTTGATCCAGCTGCTTGATTTATATGTTTACAATGTGCTTTTGCAGTGTTGTAATTAAAGAAAACATTTGCTTTATTGTACCCCTGTGATGCGCAGCCTTGAGCGCGACCTCCTCCTGAAAAGCTTCCCAGCAGTTCGCTTTGCAGCCGTTTTCTCGCTCTTCTCAGATAGGCCCTCGTAACCGTCGCTCAAGCCTGAAGTCACATCGGAGGCGTAGCTGCACAGAAATGAATTATACATGCTACTGGTTAGACAATACACCCGCAACAAAAACATCTAAACATTTCCCAGGCAGTAATTTAAAAAGTAAATTCATCACTTACAACAGAAGTGAATTGAACATCCATCATGGTTGATGGTCTTGACATCACATATAATAATAAACAGCACGCTGACGTGTCAAATAAAGTCTTGGGTACCAATGGCATGTCTCTTGCTTTTAAACAGCAGAGTTAAACAAAAGAGTTTAACAAGGCCTGTTCAGAGTCCATAACAAGTTGGGTTTCGTCTGAAAAAATCAACACGTCTGTGTGATCTGTTGTATTTATACAATGAAGAAGTTTTAGGTTTCAGAGAACTGGAGAACATTCAGTATGTTTCATATAAACCTTTGGTTCAGCTAATTGCGTCTCCTGGGTCTTTTTGGATGGCTGCGTTCCCGGACTCTCCTCCATCTACCTCTCAAACACAGGCTGCAAACATTTACAGGCCTACTGGTTGGCAGCGTCCTTCCGTCTCTATTTAAAAACCTCTACCTCACGGATAACTTAGTTCAAAGTAAAGTCCATTTTCACCTTTAAACACAGAGTACGTGGAAATCAGACATTAAGAATACACATTTGTGTTGATACTGCAGATTAAGATGGAATGCAGTTGTGCTCATCAGTAATCCGATGTTTTTTCTCATTGGAAGAATCATTGAATGGATCCCAAACAGTGCATGCCAAAGCTGTTAAAACATATTACTCACCTAAGCTCATCATGGTGGACAAACTAAAGGGTAAAAGACCTTTTGACAAGAACTGGGTTTGTTCCATAGCACATTGAGAATCCCACCCAAATATACACTGATAGGCAACATATTTTGAACTACATTACCTGTATTTAAGCACAGAAATTAATTTTAAAATGTATTGACATTGGTTTTGAAAATGGATTGAGTCGAGATTTTGTTTATTTTACATTCCTTTGAAACTGAATACATATTGGTTTTGGACTGCTGGTTGGACAAAAAACAAGCACTTTGAAGATGTTAAAAGAATAGAAATTGGCCTTTTTCAATATTTGTTATATAATTATATAATTAATAAAGTCTGAAAAGAAGATGGAGACTATATGACGACACTCTCATCCATTGTCCTTCTAATGCTTGGAATGCTTAGAATGAAGCCGCTCTCTCCCTTAACATCCCACCAACAAAAACAGGGAAAACTGGGCCTCCACAACATCATACAGAAACCTGCAAGGGTCCACTCTGCCTCACTACAAAAACCACTGATTGCCTCATGCTTGTTGTCGCAGCCCCACAGATGTGGAGGAGGAGTTATAGAGGGAATACTGGAAATGTCTGCTAGATTTACATTGATTTGCAGGCCTCTAACTTCAATGAAGAAGGGACTATTAAACTTTATTGTACCTTGAATGTTAAAAAACTGTGTAAAAGAAGGCTGAAGAACCTGAGCTACCTTTCCACAGGAGAGTTGAAGCCACTCGTGGGCCTTGAGGTGCCATGCTCTATGCTGCTGGACACTGCAATACTCTGCAAATAGAAATGAGGGAAGTGGTTAGGTGAATGTGGATTAAAGACAATTACTAATTTCCTTTTTTTCTCTTTAGGAAAGTAGTAGGCAGGAAGCATGTTCCACATTCTGAATTTTCAACACAGTATTTTACCATTGTCAACACCACCATGGTTATGTCAACACCAAATGTTTCATTTCTTATTACTCATTACTTATTCCTCTATTTGGCAATTGCTTCAAAGTAATAGGCACATTTTTGTTCCCTACAGGATGACACCTACTTACTTTGTCGAGAGGATCTAATCAAACTTTATCTGAAATGTTCTGAAGCCAAATTTGGTTGAGATTTAGTTTTTGGGTGGTGAAATGTCCTGCAACTTAAATATTCATGTCATTCCTCGGGATGAATTGTAATAACTTTGGTGATCCCCTGACATTTCATCTAGTGCCCTAATTAGGTAAAAATTTCAGGTTTTAATGAGATTCCCAAACATACTTATTTAACATCAGCATGTTAGCATTGTCATTTTGAGCATTTTAGCATGAGGACGTTTGAATGTAGCTCAAAGCACTGCTGGTCCAAATGACTCTCCGTCGGCACTGCATTACACCTCCAAGCCTCCAAGCTATTCCGCCCTAACCTTTGATGACAACTTCTTCATTGAGGCCACTCACCGAAGGGAAGCGCAGGGCTGGGATGGAGAGACCATTTGCAGCCGATGTGTTGGTGTGTGTGGTGGGAGGGGTCGCAGACGTGTTGAAATTTCCGGCCTCCAGCAGATCCTGAAGCCCTGAGGAGCTCAGATAGCCGTCTGTCTCGCAGTCAGCTGTTTAAACAAAAGGACATAATCCATTAGCATGTGATTAACTGTGCCATGACTAACTCCCCCCCCCCACACACACACACACACACATACACATACACACACACAAACACACACATGCACACACACACAGGATCAATACTTTAGACAAGACCAAACTGATACACAAGGATCACCAACAAGAATATTGTTGTTTTAGATAAAAACTGAGAAATATGTAATAACTACAGCACACTGTGCATTGTGAGATAAGACTTTTGGGGACTGAAAAATTTAGCTAATCACAGTTCAAAATAGATATTTAGCCCTTTGAGATTTCCTTGTGAAATGTAAAGGGCATTATAAATAAAAAATGTATTATAAGTCAAAGTCTAAGTCTGAGTCTAAGCCACATTACAACGTACACCTCCAATGTCAACAGCTCTCTGTTCGTTACAATTGTATAGCTAATGCAGCAAGAAACATTTCAGTCCACACTTCAGTCAACATAAAACAAATCAAATTGAGAGGTCAAAAGTTGAACTTTCATACACCACTCTGATGTACATGTGACTGACACGTAATGTCAGTTACAGTATGCAGTGGGGCCTTCATGGCAGCGCTGAAATTTAACCTAATATTAAGGTACTTTACTTGAGTACAATTTTATGCTACGTTCAACAACAATTTAGAGGGAAACATTGTAATTTTTACTAAATTACACTAACCTGACAGATATTTCAAATTTTTAAAAAAGAATTTCAAAACATATGCACAACTTCAAAAATATGATGCATTGTTAATGTTGCTAATAATACTAAGGTATGTTAATAACGATAATACTACTACTACTACTACTACTAATAACAACAACACAAAAGCAAAGCTTTTTATTTTTTCTTGTTTTTATTATTTATTTTAACATTTACCATCCTAGAACTTTAAAAATTTGTGGTACTGCAGAGCCGTTTGGATTAAAACACTGTTGAAATATTGGCGTTATATATCTTCAGTCATCAGGAACTACTGTAGGAGAAACATCCTTGTTTTAAATTTGATATCCCTACTATTTTTTTTACTATTTCCTATTTTCAATTGGATTTACAAATGTTTTATGAGCCTTAAAATGTGAACTGAAGGCATGAAAACCACCACAGACAGAGGCAGCCTACAAACTATTCATGGCATGTGATGTTATATGACTCGGCTCACAGTTAGCAGAGGACATGCTGTTGAAGTGGAAGTGCTGGTCTGCCTCGGGCTCCTCTGCCTCTGCAGGGTAGTTGGAGCTAATGCCAGAGTCCACAGAGCTGGTGACGGGGGACAGGATGATGGCCGGTGTCTGGGGCTCGCTGACTGTAGGTAAAGGAGGGTGTGTCTCTGCTTCCTCTTCTATGGCTTCCTGCTCCTGCTTCTTCTTCCGTTCCTCCGCGTGCCGCCTCAGCTTCTCTCTCTGGCGCTTGATGGCCGCCACTCTGTCCCGTATCGCCTTGGCCACGAGCTTAAAGTCTGCCTCACACACAAAGCCAAGTACCACCTGCATAACAAAATTCAGTGCACAACATAAACACATGTGCATACATCATGGTCCATGGAGTGCTGCTGCAATGCGTACACAATTTGTGTAGGATTGTTTCTTTGATGTGATAAAAGCTTGTGTGCCAACAATAGTTGTTTTGTAAAAACCAACACACACAGGTTGCATTCTCCCGTCTTGCGCAACCTCTTGTGACACCCAGTCCACCAGAGTGGGACACTCCGTCCAAACCTGCCTCTCAACACATGGTCAGATTACAGCAGATTGGCCGGACTAGATGTCCCCTGCTGATACCAGATTTGATCTTGATGAAAACTACCACAAAGAGGTAAACAAGTAAGGAATTGTGACTTGCATTTTCATTAAAAGTGACCTCTATGGAGGGGCGGGGGGTTCTAAAGGACATGAGTGCCTGTTTCGTAACAAGCAAGAGAGCCATTAAATTATTAAAGACGTGACCTCAGCTGCTTCCTGAGACACACTCACATTTCCAACCACTGATGATTAAATGTTGAGCACTGCCCTTGACACACTCTGCAAGGCGTTCTCTTCATGTGCTGGAGTGCATTTGCTGAAGTCTCTGCTGTCATAACAGAACCGTAAAAGAAGCCTAATGATGCCGGGGTGCATTTGCGAGGCTGCTTTACTGTTTGGGGTCAAGTGTCCAAAGACAGATAAAGTCAGTTACACTAATAATGTCAGACTCTGTGATGTGATGTTACCTTAGCCTGTGACAGAGTCTCCGAATTTGATAACTGTATGTACATTTTAAATAAATTATTGTCAAAGGTTACTATATCAGCAATATCCACTGAATCCTTAACATCTTGAAACTGTCTTTTGATGTGTAATTCAACTTAGAGTGCCATATTTTAACGATCTAAGTGCACGGCGTGAAGCACATGGTGCATGTGCGTTTAGTGCGTCTCCAAATCCACTTTTGCTAGTTTGACGTTGTAAAAAAGGTTCCGTGCCCTGGCACATGGTTCAAAAGGGTTTTTCTAGTGTCTTTATTACTCATAGGTGTGTTTTGGGCAAAACTGTAATAAACCAATCAGAGTGTCATCTCCCATTCCCTTTTGAATTTCAGAATTTAGCTGAAGGAGAAAAGTAATTAGCAACAAAATAAATTATAAGATGATCTAATTTAGGCTGTTATCCAACCATTTACGCCAATACTAACTAACCATCCAGTCAGCCTTTTCCCAGAAAACCCATAAAAGGCTATCATCATAAAACTAGATGTGGAGGCCGAGAACATGCTGGGGGTTGAGCTGAAGTCGCTGGTATCTGTTGATCTGGGATCAATTACTAAATTTCCTCACTAATGGTTGCAACAAACTGGGTCAGAAAAGCAGAAAATGGGCGCCGGGGTTGCTCAGTTGGTTTAGCGCACACTCCTATAGAGGTTTACTCCTCGACACAGCAGCCGCGGGTTCGACTCTGACCTGTGGCCCTTTGCTGCATGCTGTTCCCCCTCTCTCTCCCCTTTCATGTCTTCAGCTGTCTTGTGCAGATAAAGGCTGAAAATGCCCAAAACATAATCTTAAAAGAAAAAAAGAAAATCATGAAAAGGTTCACAACATCCTGTCTTCACGTGCCGCCTACCATCTCCTGAGACACCTCCTCGGGCACGTCTTTGTAGAGCTCAAAGAGAAACTCGATGGCGTTGTTGTCCTTGTACTTCCCGTGGAGCTTCTTGGTGTCGTCCATGCGCAGCCACAGCTTCAGACCCGATTTCACCATGTCGTCTTCCTCTGCCAGCTCCACGTGCACGCCATTGTTTTCCTGGAAGAAGGGGTGCTCCAGGAGGTCCTGAATAGTGTACCTGCAGCATAGGAAGAGTCTCCTTTAAGGCACAGTACGCAGTTTTTAAACCCGGACAATGTATTAATGTAGTTTCTCATCATTTGTATTCATCCATAACTAATTATGTATTTGCATCCTTCAGCAGGTTCTGATCGTGCTGATAAACAGTGCAACAGGGTAATTGTTTAGGCCCGTTGAAGCTAGCCAAATGTCCTTGTGAAAGACAGGAAGCGTAAAAAAAGGGTTGCAAAACCTAAAACAGGATTTTGTGCAAAATGAAATCCATAATCCATAATAAGTGCGACTGTTTTTGGTCGATCATAAACAATAAAGATTTGTAAATCGGTAATGTCATCCTCCTGGTTTTTCAAATAAAATATATTGTTTTTGAAAGCCAATACTACTTCCTTTGTGACTCATATTCATGCTTATATGTTTTAGAAGCTGTAGCAGAATCCTAGATATCACAAAACTGCAATAAGGATGGGTGAAAAGATACAAAATGAAATTTTAGTGCAGTATATGTTGAAAAACACTGAAAACTAACCTCTAAAAAGCCCATTTATCCACTGTACGTAAGTCATAGTTTATGTACTTTTTCACCTAATGTCCCATTTTAGACCCAAATATTCTGTTACAAAATACAAAAATGTAATCTGATTCAATTATTTTAAAACTTTTGTGCTGATTGTTTTTAAATGATTTACTTGAGTTATGACAAGAATCTCCTGATAGTTTACTGGACAAAGCAACAAACAGGAAAAGAGTCTAATGGAATATAGGTTAGTGCACTACATAAAGATCAAAATATACATCATTCATGTAGTGTGTTATTGTGTTATTGTTGATCACAGTGTACGTTTTCATATGTACCTTTCATCGTTGTTCATACGAATACAGCCTTCAATGATCTCCTTGAGCTCTGGGACTTTGACTTTGTAGAAACTGTCAGGTTTTATTCCCTGTGAAAACAACCAGAAGAGGTTTACTAGTTTTTTTGTTTTATCGAGCTTCATTCTGAATCAAGTGCCAGGGGAGGTTGAGCTTTTAACATTATAAGTTATCAGCAGCAATGATCTCTTCCATGTACATTTATCCCACAGTTCTCCTCTCAAGAGGATCTAATCAAAGCAGTAACAGACACTCCTATCTGCACTGCATGTTAACGGTCTCCTTTGCTTTGTGACATCTGCCACTAGCCAGCATGACATTCAGCTCTGCAATCATGTCAACACCAGAGGGGAACAATACCAAGAACTTGTGAAAATGGAAAAACCCCAACATGCTCTCCTTCAAGATATTTCAAGGGAACTCTTGACAGCTGGAGCTTGTATGGACTGTTTATCTCAAGACAGAACACTTTCAGGCAGGAGCTCTCACTTATACGAATTGAGGGAGTGTTTTTTCTTCCCAAATGCTATCATGAGAATGTACATAAGATTACAGCAGAGCTCCCATCCCTGTAAAAATACAGATTAGAAAGCATGCGTCAAGGTCAAAAAGATGTTTGGCCTACAGATACCCAGGCAACCATCTGATGTAAGGTCAAAACACCCAAATAATTTGATCTAGCAGCAGAAACGCTGAATGATACACTGTGTTATCACATTCACAGACTGACATGTCACACAGTTATTGCTGTCTTTTGTTGTTATGACAACAAATCATTTTCTCAAGATATTCCTGCCTTCCGTTTAAGTACGACAAAGGACACAGCTGTGAGAAATATTGTTTTGTGAGTTTGACTTTTGTTATTGTCAAAAGAAAATTCATTGTGATGTGGGTTACATCATAATTTCACCCAAACTCATTGCAAACACAAACAAAAAGTGCGAGCCCCGAATGAGATTTTCAGGATCTGGAGGAGAGGAGTTTCTTTGTTTTGAGCAGTTTGCTTCAGTGTCCTCACAGGCATCTTCAGAATAAATCACTTTTCCCACTATTCAAATCGAATTTGTGACTCTGGTTCTTTCCTGTGGTGATGGAGATCAAGATCTTGAAAAATAGGCTTTAATGACAATTATTTCAAAAGCATTTATTGGACATCTAAATAAAGCATGGTTATGTCTTGCAGAAAATATGTGTTTTTCTTTGACGTATACCTCAAATCCACTGAAATCCACTATTCGGCCACAAGTATGTGGATGCACCTGCACACAGAATCAAGTATAATATATAAAATATATATACTGTATATATATTTTAAATGCAGGCACAAATGTAAGCGGAGGCCACTATGGTAAGGGTTGTTTGTGTGTAGGGGAAAGAAGACAATCCTAAACCATCCAAGCAGGAGAAAATGGAAGAATCTCAAGCAATTGAAGAAGCTTTTAATAATTTAAACGAAAATAATTTCATTAATAAATTTAACATTAGTCATTTTGCATGTTTAGCCTATTTCCAAAGAGTTTTTTGATGGTTCTAAACTGTTGGATGGAAGAAAAATTGTAATAGAGGATATAGAAAAGACAGTCTTTTCCTGTTTAAACAGGATAAGGTCCCTGTGCACAGTCAGGTAAAAAGACAATGTTTTTTTCCAGTCATTTTTAAAACAAAAGTTCAAAAAATGCACTCGCTTTAGCTCCTAAAATTTCAGTAGTTGCTGGTTTTCTTAATGAACTGAAAATCCCTGGGTTTTGTACTGTTGTTCGGATAAAACAAGAGATCTGAATATGCAAATATGGGCACTTGGGACATGTGATGTGCATTTTACTATCTTCTAAAATGTTAAAACCAAACAATTAATCAATTAATGAAGAATATTGTTGTTGAATGCAATTATTGGAAGTCACTTTGAATAAATCAAAACAATCTTGTAGCTAGCCATATTTCTTACACTGACCCTTTTAATAGTAAGTGACTTCAACTACAAGTCAGTCATATAAATGAGAGGTTTATGGGTTAGTGTTTGTTTTAGACTGAGAAATTTACGTCTGCACTGCCATAAATGTAGAACATAAACAAATTATTAAAGGCATTTATAATGTGATTTTTTAGTAAATGTTGTTGCATGTGTCTCCGACTGCACATGGAACATTATTATGTTGTCTTGTTTGTGAAGGTGCCAGAGCCACTCCGACTTGTTGGCGTTGTCACTTTCTCACTTTCCAGCCTCCGACAGGCACTGTTTGCTTTGAATATGTGACACACACTAAAAGAAACAGCCGTCCTTGTGTGAGTAGAGAGTGAGACAAAATTTCCAAAACATATAATTCTACCGTCGCCTGCTTTTGCCCACCGTGGCGTCATCTATGTGCTTGGCACACGGGAACAGTTCAAATACGGCAGCCTAAGGCCACTGTTGTAACGTCTTAAAACTCACTACACTTCTGCTCTTTTTTCTTCTAAGAACTCCCACATTTCTTTCTGTGTAAAACTTTCTGATGTCATCTAGTTTGGCATGCTGTACGTGGGCAGAGGGCAGGGATTCTTCATCCTCAGATATCTAAGAACAAAGCAGACGTATTTTCAAATACATCTGCGTTTGCTTACAGTAAAAAAAAATCTAGAAAGGATTACAAGCAGTTCAGACAGAACATATGCAAAAGAACAGTGTTGATGGGTCATTTCTCAGGGAGAAGGGAATATTCCAGTAAACAAGAATCTTTGAACTGGTAAAGACACTGGCAATCAGTGAGTCAAATGTGTCAACTGCGTCATGATTGCCGCTTGAAAACAGAAAAGTGGTCAGATTACGGTACGGTTCTGCACAGTCAGCTCGTAATGGGCAACAGTGAGCCTTTAATAGACAA
This sequence comes from Etheostoma cragini, assembly GCF_013103735.1. Lineage (NCBI taxonomy): Eukaryota > Metazoa > Chordata > Actinopteri > Perciformes > Percidae > Etheostoma > Etheostoma cragini. Next base: position 3,536,919 of record NC_048427.1, on the reverse strand, counting down.
AACTAGGCTTTCATTCAACGTGGGCGTCACCTCCTTCCAAAGATTCAGGATAGCCAGACGTACACACATAAGATATCCTCAAGGTTTAATTCCAGTGTGCACATGGAAGAAACACATGTGGACAACTACATTAAATACAGGTTAAACAAAAAAACAAGGTGGTCCACCCTCCCTTAGCTTTACTCACACTGGTGACTTTGCGGTAGATCTGCGCGGCGTTTTGGCACTCGGAGTACGGGTACTCCGAGGTGGCCATCTCCAGGATGCACATTCCGAAGGCGTAGACGTCCACCGCCTCGTCGTACCTCTCCTCGTACATCTCTGGGGCCATGAACTCTGGTGTTCCTATTATGGTTCAAAGGGAAGAGGTAAAGGTCAACAGTTATTACAGTCGTACTACTACTACCACCCAATGTTCCACCCATAAGACACTATCAACCATAAGACACTAGCAGCATGTAAAACCTTCATTGACTATGAGTACAATCTATAACCTATCAACGAGTATAAACTTCTTCTTTTTTTAAATGTCTTGTAAAACACATCTAAACATTAAACTGTATTTATTAATATTTGAAAGCACAACAAGCTGTAACCACAACCCTGACATACTGTTTTATCATCCTTAAAAAAAGAATGAACAGTGTCTTCTTTACACATCCAGCAGACAGGGAGCAACAGGAACCTCAATTTGGTGGCTTGCTTCTGGCCACTTGATAAATGAAGTCCACTATGTTCCCCCTTTTTAGCTCAGTTTTGCTCTATACCATCCCCTGAGGGAAATATCTGACTCTTAAGTAGCTAAAATGCTCCACTATGTTCGCCAGCTATATATATACATCAACATAATTCCAGGTAACATGTTTATGTAAATAAATGTAAATAAATGATGTTTGGCAAAGCTAAATAAAAAAAAAAGAAATGCTCTAAGGGATTGTTTCCTCATCTTCCATGCTTTCTCCAAGTGACTAACTAAAGTGTTTGAAAGTGAATAAAAAACTCTGTCCATGTGCCATGTGGTTTCCAGTGAAAAGGATCAAAATAAAACCAGTACATACAGTGCATAAAACCAGTACATACAGTGCTTGATTTGGATCTGGTAAATTAAACTCTCCACAAATCAAGTGTCAACAAGTCTGTGTAGATGGCTGACACTCCCTGCATGTACTGGCTGCACCAGATGGACACATTTCAACTGCAGTTAAAAGCTATTTGTGTAATTAACAAATGCAGGCAGGACATTTAACAGAGGCATTTATGGTTAGGGCTGCTTGTGTGCAGGGGAAGAGTAGATGAGAAACAACTGATCATTTAAGAATTTAAATGAAATCTTTATTCCAAGCCAAGCTCAACAGATTTGAGACAGAGCGTTGGTCTGGGGAGTCTGCTCTGTAGTTTCTCTGCACAAAAGGTGTGACCAACGGGCGTAGTTCAAATGATTCTGTACGCAATTGGATAGTCCTTCAACCAATTAGACCAACGATCCGGGTGACGCAGAAGCAACAGCGGCATCAACGGGTTGTTGCGCTCGGCGGGCTTTGGTGGCCGCCACTATGTTGAATATAAACAAAAAGATGTAATGGATCGCTTCTCTATCATTAGATTGTTAAATCCGCTGATAGCGTGCAAGGTAAATAAGCCAGTTTGTGATTGGTTCCCGCAAAATTGTGAACTGAATCAGGAGAATTAAGCGTGCAGGTTTCCAGAACAGGCTGCAGTGCCAAATCAAATAGAGTTTACGCCCGTTTCCAAAGAACTTTTTGAAATTGTATAAACTGTTAAGCAAAATTGTGCAATAGATGCAATTAACTCCTATCAGTGGAAGGAGTTATTTGTGGAAATTATCTGACCAAATGTATACTTACCAATGACACTTTTAGCAAAAGAGGCACTTTTGAGAGTGGCCAGCCCCAGATCTCCTATCTTGACAGAACCGATGGGGCCGGTGATGAAAATGTTGTCACATTTGAGGTCCCGGTGGATGATGGGAGGAGTACGTGTGTGCAGGAAATGAAGCCCTTTGAGGATCTGGTGACTCCAGCGCTGCAGCAGCTTCAGCTTCATCTCCTTGAACCTCTTCAAGTACCTAAAACAAAAGAGGAGAAGACTAAACACTCTCTTCTAAACAGGCAAGAAGAGAAAGACATAATTAATCTCATTTTCTGACAGCCAAGAGGAAGTTTTAAAGTGAGCCAGTTTCCTGAATTCTCTCCCAGAACATTGTATTCTTTATCCTGAACCTTTATCATAAGACAAGGTGTCAAACATGACACAAATATTCTCTTCTCTATGGAAGACATAAAGAGTTTTATTTGGAAAAAGGATATTTGCCATTTGAGAAATCTAACAAAAAAACAAAACTGCTTTTAGGCATGGAGATTTTTATCCATTTTAAAATGACAGCAGTTTAACGAGGAATTGGACAGAGAGACCATAGACTGTTAATATTAACGGATAGATCATGTGTGACGTCACACATTGGTTTGTGGTGATTTGCTATGAGTTGGTGAGTCTGCCGTTACATCCTGCTTGTCGATGTGACGATTTTAGACGGGAGGGAGGAGCGAGCTAGACTGTTGGGCAGTATCTGTCTGCGACGTTAGCGAACATAATTCCAGGTAAGATTTAGCTTTGCTCGGTTTTAAACATATCTTTGTCCAATAGTTATATTACATATAAGACCGGCCGCAAAGTGTCAATCACATCATAGCCCTAAAACACCGCCTGCTATTTTAAACTCAACAAGACCATAATTCAAAATATCAACATCATTGTGTTGCAGAAGACTGAAAACTAGCCATTAAGACAATAAACTCATTATGAAAAAGTTTACAGAGGTAGTAATAAATGAAGTGAGAAGTGAGTCCCTTTCTCATAAACTTCTACAGAAAACCTCCTTTTGCAACCGCACGTGTCGCCCCCTTCTGGAATTCAGATTTAAGTGCAGGTTTAAGGCACTTAGCTGAACCAAATGCTTTGTCCATTTATATTAACAGTCTATGGGAGAGACTCACGTTTTGAGCGTGCCTGAAGTCATGAGTTCAGTCACCAGGATGATGCACTTTTGGCCCTTTACTGACGACTTCCAGGAGTCGTGGAAGCGGACGATGTTCGGGTGCTGAAGGCCCTTCAGCATGTCCACCTCCTCACTGAAACGCTGCCGCTCTGCTTTGGTCAGTTTACGGGTCTGAAGAGAAAACCACTGTTATGAGTATCTTTACATGCACAGTTGTATCCCTGTTCTGAGTTCTGAGTATATTCTGTATATTCACATGAAACATGAGTAATGCATAGGTGTGTCTTTGGTTCTTCGGCATCTTAACCACTGTCATTTCTGTAACGACTGCGTAACCTCAGCAGTTGATAAAGTAAGACTTTGTTGATCCCTGGGGGGAAATTCATGAGCGTGAGGATCAGAATTGCCATTTAGTTTTTTACATCATTCATTCAGCCTGACATTGCATTCATGGTATGTTAGCAAGCGTCTGCTTGGAAGGGAAGTATTTTGTTTTGTTGCAACTAATGTATCTACCCCACTTTCATTAATAATAAACACTAAAACTGTTATTGGGTGCCAGGAGAAGTTATCATGCTCTACAACCTTTTTTCATGAAAATCATGTGATTCTGAAGTGTGGAACCGGGCTAGAAATTCACAGCATTGCTGTATTTACTGCTCTGCTGACTTTTATAACCAGTAAAAAAAAAAAAAGAGCGTCCGAATTTCACTTTTGGTCCAGCGTGTACACCACAATTACATCTCTTAATGTCCAATATTCAATGTTTTTTATTTTACTGGCAATTCAGTTACAACTTGAGTTAAGACTGCACCTGCACACGCAGCAAATCATGTTTTTTTAAGGTTTATATACCACAATATTCAGGTTTCTCAAAACCAGGAATGAAAGGTTTATCCTCAACACATAAGACGCATACTCCAAGGATCTGATCTTCACTGAGATAAAAGAGTTATATACTCCAGAACAGCTAAAAAAGAAGAAAGACATTGAATTAAAACTGTTTTGTTTCCAAGGTCATAAACTTTGAAGCAAAACGTTTTAAGCCTATACGAACGAGAAGTCCTTAAAGATATTTAAACATCTAAAATGTAATGAAAACTGGCCAAACTGCATCTGCTGATAAAGGTCGTGTGATGTGCTTAAAAGCACCACACAATGGACCTTGAGGTAAGATTGTTTTGTCCACCATAAACATGCAGTTGTGTTGACAGTTAAGTTGCCGAGCACTGGTCTTGTCAGGGTTATGTACGGTTAGGGAAGTAGGTAGCAATAAACCCAGCATGCAAATACTAGGAATTGATTATAATAAATCACTTCTAACAATCTAAAGAGCTTGCTGCAGCTCTGTAAACCATAGGTTCATCCATCTGGATGACCCTACAGTTACATAATTACAATTATTTTTATATGATTTAGGGGGGAGGTTTCTGAATCCATATTAAAGTGAACTAAACACTGCAATCACTCTAGATGAACAAAGACATTTTTGTATTTCCTCTAGGATGAATGGCTCAATGTAGTTGCTGTTGGAGTAACTCTGGCTGTGGTCAGTGGTTAGTGGAAAACTCCTGGGAGACTTCAGGGCCATGAATCCAGCATTGAGGTGGAATTCTGGGAAAAAGGCCCTGCATATGTTTATGCTTACAATCAACTTGACCATTGCAACTCTCTCTCTCTCTCTCTGTCCTTTGTCTCTGCTGCTTCCCAGTGGGGGACTGTTGCTAAAGCTAAGCTGCTGCATCAATCAGGCTTTTTGATTACCTGCCCTGTATGAAATCACACAACACAAGACCCGTTTTACCTGCGTCAGTCACCTGTCAAGCTGTCATATTCCAGTACACCAGCAACTCAAAGACCCAGGAAACTTCTGACTGAGTGCTTTGCATTCAGGTGGCTAGTGATCAGTTCATGGTGTAAACCCAGACTGCAGCTTATTCCTTGTATGCAAGACCATTGTCAGAATTACTATGTAATAACTATAATTTGTTTAAAATGTCACCAGGGTTTTTAAAAGGCTGTTATTTGGTACAAATGTTCACGAATTCTCTGATTATGTCAAGTCATCTTTAATGTAATTTGAGCTTCATACGCTCAAATTAGCTTTAAGGACCTTAAAAACTTGTACAGACAGTGAGGACATTGAGGTTTATCACTGTATGTGAAAAACACACACATTATGGGGTAAATGCAAAAGTGTGAGTGTGCAATTTGTGCGTAAGCCTGGGGGAGTCAGTGGGTTTATGGATTGATTTGCATCTGGATATTTATGTGTCTAAGCAGGATAACACCAGACCCCTGTGCGGCGAGCTTTGTCTCCTGTTGATAGTCGCCCGTTCTGCGGCTGTTTGCAGCACACAGTCAGAGTAACACACATTAGCTGTGGCATGCAGCCGAGCCACTTGACTCTGACACATCCAGAACCACAGGACTTACTCGAGCTCGGCATGCTGAATTGCCGAATGCTAAAATGAAAAATACAGGCAACATTTGGCAACTTCAGAGGTAAAAACAAAAGTCCTGCTGTGGCAACAACACAGCTCATTAAATCGGAGGAGTTCACCAAACTAGATATTTCATGTGACTCATCAAAAATCTGTCCAATAAACCAAGGAGATGTAAAATGTCAAAGAAGTGGAAAATTAAGTACAGATGGAAACAACAAGTGAACTTTGTTAATAGTGTGATACTGTTATGTATTGTTATTGGTGATGGCTGATTTCAGGGTGACATAATCTGCTCCCAGTAAAAACAGAACACCAGAATTGGAAAAGTCACCACACAGGAGTGCTTCAGTTTGACTGAGATTGTTTTCTTAATATGACCAACTAATCGGTCTAATAGACATGAATATTTATCATTTAAGAGAACTATAGTATGTTTCAATGATATCAATCTATCTAACGTTTTCTATCTGCCGCCACCTCTCTCCCCCCCCCCCCCTCTTTGAAAAATCAAGGCAAAAACATTG
>NC_048427.1:3456422-3530832 GCF_013103735.1 Etheostoma cragini | reverse complement strand
GTGTGTGTGTGTGTGTGTGTGTGTGTGTGTGTGTGTGTGTGTGTGTGTGTGTGTGTGTGTGTGTGTGTGTGTGCTGTGTGTGTTTTCTCATACTGTTGTTTGTTCCAGTTGGATGTTTTATTCTTAGCTGCTACCAGAAGGTGTGTGTGGTGAGTTGGGGGTCTGCAATAGCAAGGGTTGGAAATATTTGGGCTCTGTGCCACTGAGTGGAGTTACATAAGCAGTGTTGATGGTAGAAGAGCCACTGGTATTAAGAAGACCCTGTCGGCAGCCGTATTATGACAACCAGAACATGTACAAGACATTTCAGCCAACATTTGCAACAAACCAGGTGGTATACTTTCTGGCTTAAAACGGCAATGAGCAGTTTGCACTGTCCTGTTGTTACTCTCGAAAGTCTGAGCGGTATTGTGGAACATCCAGTCGGTGTGGACAGACTGTGGTATCTGCAGGAATTTTGACTAAATACAGAGAGAAAAGTAGGGCAAGTGAAAAAATGGATTCACTCAAAGCACTTATAGCCCTGAGGGATGTGTGTTAAGGGTTAGAAGCTTGGGTTTCAATGCAGCTTTTCACATCCATGTCTTGAATACTTGGATCTGCATTAAAAGTTATATTAAGTATAGTATCTAACCCAATAAAAACTCCAAAACCAATTATGTATTAGTCTGTCTCTTTATAGTACAAAAATCAGGTCACAAATACATCATCATAATAACAGTGATTTTCTGTTACATTTTCTTAAACAGCTAGGCACTATCGTTTTATCTAATGTTACTAATTCAGGAGTAAGTGCATTTGTTGGGAACTATTTTCAGCAGTGATCTGTGGATTAACAAACATTTGGTGCTCTGGTTAGTCTCTATACAGTATGACAGCAGCAAGACAGTGTGTGTGGGATTAATTTATAAACTAGAGTGCACATGATGTAAGGAAGACACGTCACCCAGTGCAACAGGATGGAGCATTTAAGTGATTTTAATAGTTAAAAAAAATTAAGCTCTATGGCTCATAGAAATGAGATAAATCAGACTTTATCTACATGGGTAATAGTTTTTAGTAGAATCAATTCACTTTGGGCTTATATATATATAAATATACATACACAGTATTATTATATACAGTATATTATATATATTTTATTTTTCTTTCACTGTTTTCTGACATTTTATAGATTAAACAATGAATCGGTCAATTGAAAGAAATAGGATGAAGTAGTAGATCATATAAACAATAATTAGTTGTAGTCAAGGATAAGCAACAGGTTATAATAGCTAGACAATGTGGGATCAAGGCTGACAGAAAAGATTTTAAAATAAGCACAAGGCATAACTGTTTGTGTAATTCCAGAAACAATATCATTCCCCCGGTGTACATTTTCATCTACATTTTGACCTCTGTTTGAACCCTTTCATGGACTAAAAGGTGAGCCGTCCACTCTTTTTCCTGTCGTTAACTTATTATTAAAAGTGCTGTTAACAGGCCATAACTCCTGTGTTCCAGATGCTGACAGTGAGGAGCCCTGTGGACAAAGACCAGAGTTCACATGGTCCTTTTGATGATGGCGTAGGCGGGACCTAACCTGCATGCCTTCGCAGGTGGTCGCGACCAGCTCACCAAGCTCAGCGATTAAGGTCAAAGGCAAAAAGTGAAAAAACTGTTTGACCCATAGGTCTAACCTCCTGCCTGACATACCTGTCTTGACTGACATACGCTTTGTATAAACACACACACTTAGGCACTCACACTGGCACAGTGTTGCATTGAGATGTTTGCAGGTGAGAACTGAGGTAGCAGTATGTTCTGTAAATGCAGCGGGCAGAGGGAAGTTAGCCATTAATCTCATCAGGATTGAGGACTCAGACCAGCCTCTGACGGCTGCTCTCACACGACAACCTGACCTGACTTTTGGCGTCCGGCTAATTGCCTGCACTAATAAGAGAGACCTAGATGCAGGATTACACTATCTCTCGTGTGTTTCAACAGGGAAAAGCAGCCTGTTGAGGAAATCTTTTCCATCTGGCTTTAGATGTTTTTTCTAGATATAAAAGATATTTTATAGCCCAGCCTGGAGTTAAAAGAAAATCTGATAACGCTGTTATAGTTTGGCTGTTAGTATTTATTCATTTAGCTGACCACGTTTTAACAGTTGAAAAATCGATGTCACTGTTCTCTGGTAGACAAACTACTATAAACTATGTAATGGAGACACCAAATTACCTCCTTTGGCATATTTGTACTGGTACGTTACTTGTTAAGGTCGTCAAATCCACACATATTGATACATGTAATACCCTTTATTGGCATATTTGCACAAGTACAAGGTTATCCTCTGTACAGTAGAGTATGAGATGTCTCAGAAAGTATTGCATCACCTTGTAGGAAAAACTAAGGTTGATTTGTTTGAGAGCTGGGAGATCTTGTATGCTTAGTGTGTTTACTATGTTATTCCTAACATCTCTCAACCTGTCTGGTGTTTGCTTTTAGTGACTCACTAAAACCTCAGTTAACAGTATTCTATAAACTGCTCTGCACTTCTATTACTGTCATTTAAGACCTTTCTTGTTAAATAATCCCCATGCCTTTCAAACTGAGAGCTAAATTGCGCAATTACCGTCCCTGGTAACTTTTTCCTTGCACGCTCCCATCTTCATCCACTACCATCCCTCGCTATTTAAGCATTGTATCAATGTTTTAACATGGCAGCTTGTGGTTATAGCAATGACAGACGTATTCTACAGTTGTTATAGTTGTATAGGTGTCCAATGAATAAAATTATAAACTGCAATGGCTGAAATGTTAGCACATCAGTATGTAAGACGTGAAGGAAATTACCAAGGCTGATCACACCCACTAGAATTCATCAATAGTTCTTAAGCAATGCCCCCTTTCTGACTTTAACACTCAACTTGTCGGTGTGTATGCAGCCTAAAGATCAGTTTGACCTGTGACACTTTTCAACTGACCTCAGGTCAAAGTTAAATGGAGACGAGAGCACATTTAACATATCAAATAACCATGCAAGGGAAGGAAGATTTAAAATGCTGAAGGGGAAAGTACACGGCCGGCTCTTTCAATGTAATGGCATTTGAAGAGAAGAGTGTGAATGGAACAAACACCCAGCAAACCACAGAAAGATCACAAGATGTGTGGAGGATACAGCTTTTAAGAGTTTTTGTCAATAAACAGCAGTTATGGGTTGTGTATTCTCTCATTGCCAGGCCATCTTCCACAGCGCTGCAAAGGAGGGTCTGACCTGTCCACACAGCTGAGCACCCGACAATGCAAAAAACAACAAGCAATTTGAATCACTACAATCTAAAAAAAAAAGAAAGTTTCTGCAATTTTATCAGCTTGCTTGCTGCTTGTTAGTAACTTACTCTACTGAATGACTGTGAAAAGCCTCACAGCGTTGTGAGAATTCACTGTACAAGTAATTTGTCAGATGAGATTCCTCCATAAATGAACATGTATTTAGCTGTTCCTCATCCTGCACTCCGAGGCAGCCTGTCATGTTTCACCTCAGTTCCCTCTTGTGCATTCATAAAGAGTCAATGGGCCAGGCAACATCTGTGCGCGTACATCTTTACAACCTTTCTTATCAAGTTACGGCTACTGAAATAATACCTTTTTGACTGTACATATTCAAATTGTGCATGAATTCACATCATTCTTCTAAAAACTGTTTGACTTTTTTTAATGTTATTGGCCTCATAAGAATGGACAGTTCCACAGTTCATGAAACATGTTCCTACCACGTCACAGTTACCTTTATTAGTGCACCGATTTCATCTAATCATTGACGTTAGTGAATGGAACCCAACAAACCACTAATATGATTATAAGAATGACCTCAGGCGTAATTAATTACATTAAAAGGTTTACGATAATTATTTCCCATGCTATCGTTACTACAGACCTTAACAAGTTCATGACAACACAGATCTGACAAGTTTTTAAATGAATATCCCTTGTGGGCATATTCCTCAGATCTTCTGGCGCCAGTAAAATTATTTGTACTTGCTTTTATGATTCATTTAAGTTTTGACAAAAAAAAGGAAATGCAGAATACAATTACAAGAAGGTCTAGGCCAAAGTTAGCAAACATTTTGTCTTTTTGTTTAATTTCAATAATTTTCTAAAGGCCTGAAGAACTTTACCTATCCATTATTTTGAATGGACTAATTATTAATTATTTTCTGGAAATATTGGCAGCACTTGATAAAAGGGTTTTTAAGTTGTAACTAATGGTTTTATTGTGGGATTGTTATTCAGTTACAAATATTGTATTGATCAGTTCTAAGCAATTAATCCAAACATGGTTTGGGTTGCCAGTTTATGAAATAACTTCATTTTATTTGGAAACTAGAAGAGGACTCGGAGAGCGCAGACCTCTCTCACAATGTCAGCGCAAGTCAAAATAATTCATGTATAAACCCTAATTAGAATTCACTCCAAAATGTAGTTCTTGACCCATGCTACACCCTTCACAAAAATCAGGGCAGTAGTTTTTTTCTTCATAATCCTACCGACAGACAGACAGACAGACAGACAGACAAAAAAAATGAATAAAAAACATAACCGCCACGGCAGAGGTAAAAACCATCAATAAATGCCTGCGGGTTTCTAACTTCAACAATATTTGTTAGTCATTAATTAAGATAACTGTAGTTGTCAAACAGGTCATTGGATGTTTTCTTGAAGAGACAAAAGCAAGTGTCATGCTGGGATTAACATTAACCAATGGGATTTTTTTCAAAACCTAGCAACCCAAACGTTGTTCTCATAAAATATAATTATTATAATCTCACGCCCCTAAAGTCTGGATCTGATCTATCCTGATGCAGAAAGCTCCACACATCTGGTTCTCCAAGCAGGACAATTTATGCTGCTTTGTTGGGAACTCCTATTTGACTGAGTTATATGACCAGGAGAGCATTAGATCCAAAGCCTTTTGAGGTTGTACTTTATGAACCCAAAATCTCAGCAACAGCCAGCCAACAGTGAAGGAGCTTCCATTTTTAGGGCAGTTTTGTCCTTTTATTATTGCTTTTTATAAAGCTGATAAATATACTTGACATCCAAATACCTGGAAAGAATTGAAACATTCTTGTATTCACTTCATAATCATGTTCTGTATAGATGTTTTTGTAAAAGTCTGTCAAACTGAAGTGAAACTGCTGAAACTGTATTTCTGGTAACTAGTTTATTTCCACTGTGCTGCGGGACGGGTGCAGCTGCATAGTGTTACACTGACAAACAAGTATGTGATACCATGTGCCACTGGCAACCAGGACCGGATATAGTTTACGAAGTGATGGTATGTAAGCCGTGCCCTTGTCACAGGAAGGCATCATAATTAAAGATTTATGAATCCTCGACTGGCTGCTCACTCAAGGGTCAAAATTACTTTAGAAACCCACAGAGGTCGAAGATAAATGTGATCTAAGATTAATTGATGTTTTCTGTTGACGGAGAAAACACTTTACAGGGTTTTTTGATGTGATTTTTATTGCAACTTGCTGGACCCCGAACAGGTCGAGCCTTTTCTGTACACCAATTCATCCCAGGACTCATATTGCAACTTAGAGCACATTTACACCTCTGGCACCTCCATCTTGCATGCTCCGACACACGTGGTCAGTTCAGAAATGACCGGCGGTGACCCCGGGGGCCACTCTTTTCCCTTACCAACTATAACCTTAGAACCATTACAGCTTTTACAACTTTAAGTCTTTGGTGTGTTTAGGAAGCAGGACTTGTGTCTCTCCAGGGACCAAACTGCAGGGTGACCACATGTTTTCCTCTGAAGGAATGGCTGTACAGTCCCACACTGTCAATACTACAAACACTGTGGAGAGAAGAGGCATTTAAAAGTGTACAGACGATATTTCCCCCTCTAAACAATGCACAATATTGGGCTGTCCATCTGCAACAGACACTGGCGAGAGAAACCTGATGGTCATCAACTTGTCAATAAGTCAACTAGATGAATCAATAGACAGAAAAAAGAAAAGATTTTGATAACCAATTAATAAGTTAAATACTCAATTAAACAAACTGAAATATGGGGATATACACAGAATAAACACTAAATTAATATTGTTCTATCTGACACAGAGTGGGCCGGATTTTTTTTAGACCCACTTTGCACAGGGTGGCAGGCTGTAACCTGAAAGACTGCTCCGAGGCCTTTAAGTGTGTAAGGAATCATCTTTATGAAGACTCGTTTGGATACGCATTCATAGACAGAGGGTTAGGACCTAATCTGAGAGTTAAAGGAAAGTTCCAGTATAGGAAAGTGACATAGGCATCAAGGACATATATTCAAGCAGTAAATATGACGGAGGCTACGTGATTACAGTAAACACACGAGATTCTTCTAGAGCAGGGGTGAGTAACCTTAGGCACGTGTTCCACCATCGGCACATGCTAGCTCAACCAGTGGCACACTAGTAATAAGTGTGCAAGAGAGTTTTGGAGAAAGGTTAAATGCAAAGAGCACTGCCTTTTATTAACAGTAGTTTGATTGACTTTTTTCCCATCCGCTTTGTGCAAAGACCTGCCTACTCTGCTTCTGATTGGCTAGTGCTTGTTGCCTTTTTTAGAGAATGGGATGCAAAAAAAAAACAATAGCAGTGCCTCAGCGAGCTCAATAGATGATGGCAGGCTTAATGCGGACAAGAACATTTTTAAATTATAGGTTGCCAACTCCTGTTCTAGAGGAATATTGATGTTTTATTGAAAGGATAAGCCTGGTTTCAAAAAACAAGCTTGAAAAACAAGATACAGAGCCAGTGATTGTGTAATATATGGGTCACCAATATACTATTACTGGGAGCTGGAAAACTTTAAACAAATCTGGACCACTTGCTAAAATCTCTCACAGCAAATATCAATCCACAGTACAGAGGGCTCCCCCCCCCCCAAACTAAAGCAGCAACTCAGCAGAGACAGAAGCTTTGCCATGAGCATGTAAAAATACAATAGCTCAGTTATTACATCTGGCAGTTGGAGGAGAACCAGTTTGTAATTAGTTTTTTTCCACTTAGTGTTCCCAGTTTGTGGCTGGCAGAGTTACATGTAACTCCCATTGACAAGCTTTTGACTGCTGACGGATAAAAATAATTGATTTTTTTATTATTATGATAGGCGGCAGATGAAGCTTATTATCATTTTCAGTCGCTGATATCTTAACATATTCTGGTATGACTTCAAAGAATATTCTGGATGTTTGCTGAGGTCTTACATAATGTAGAAAAACAAACACGAAATCAGCTTACTGTGTTTGTAGAATGACTCACATGGCTTATCTAAGATATTGTGTTTAGCTTTCTATTAATCAAAAATTACAGATGCTATTGTAAACACATTGTTGTATTATAAGTTCCAACTAAATAATAAGTAATAATACATTGTACAAATATTAAATCTTACTCTTGTTTTATGGACAGGCATTGCAGATTACTATTGTTAAATACAATAATAAATAAAGTAAATAAAGTAAAGTAGTGCTAATAAAGTAAAGACAATAAAAAGCTAAGCATCATGGAAAAACATGTTATACTAAATGTTACTACTACAAATACACCAAAGAAACTAACATTTAAGTTTGCAAGACTACAGGAATGGCCTTCAGCAACACTGATTCTTTAACTCTTTGACACCTCTAGGTGTAGTTCCCTAAGTTAGTACCATCCACACACTCTTATCCTGTTAAGGGTCACTGAGCAGCGCTGTGGCCTCCTCAAGCATGGTTTAGGTAAGAGGGGGCAAAGACATGTATAAAAACATATTCACACTCACATCAACAGCTACAAGCAAGTTTAGTTTCCAACAGAAATGTACAAAAACACAAAACAGCCCCAGCCACCCCACAAAATGAGTGCACATTTAGTACAGTACATGTTTTATGTGTGACACGGTCAGGACTGAGCAGAGCTAAAGTAAACTAACAGCCCTCAAGTCAAAGTGACGTGCTGCCGTTTGTAAATGTAGGCTATCGTCTTGGACCTCTCCTCAGAGAACATTGGCAGGCCCTGATAAGATGGAACCTGCTGCAGCGTAGGCCCTGCGAGGAAAGACACTGTTGATGTTGGCCACAGTCAAACTGATAGGAAGCCCACAGCTTGTGTTGTGTCACTGAACACTAGCCACATTCACATGAAGGTTACATAGCCGGGCTTGTCCAGTATGAGGCCCAGGCAAGCATGAGGAGAGACGCAACAGAAACTAGATTTAGGCTTTGTTGTTTAAGCTCATAACTTGCACCTCAACGCAAGATTTTTTTAAGTTATAAGATTTTACAGCTTTAAATTAAACCGTGAACTTTAAAACTCTAAGCTTAAACGTAAACAGTGCAGCTTCCAGCTCTTCTTGACCAGTAAGCCCACTTGCACTAGAGTATTCGTTCCAACTTTTATCCAGCAGGGGCGATGCAAATCTTTCACCATCATAACTCCTCCTCCTTCCTTCAATCATTAGGTAACCCTGTTTCCTTAAGACTTTTAAACACACTAGAGTCAAGCCTACAACAATTATTTTCAGTATAGGTTAGTATGTTGATTTTTTGGTTTGATTCAATTGTTTAGTCTAGAAAATGTTGGAAGATAAAAAATAAAAAATATTACAAGTTTTCAAACCAAAAGCTCCTTCAAATCTCTTCTTTTATCCGACTAACAATCAAGTTTTTACAACAACACAAAAAATACTCAAATTTAAGAAATTGGAACCAGTCAATGTATTAATATTTTATTCTTAATAAGTAACGGAAACAATGAAACATTATCCAAAAGCTATTTTAGGCCTTATAGAACCCACAGGCTAATAACACACTGTACAATATAAAACTAGGAAATGCACAAATTATTTGAATTTGAGAAGGTGGAATCAGTGAAAAGTAAAATTATACTTTTTCCAACTCTTTGCTTTGAGAAATACAATTCATTTTTTTACAAAAATGTAATAAAAAAAGCCCAAGCTTGCTTTTTCTCCCTGGTTTGACCTTTCATGCCAAGATGACCGAATGCTGGCTCTCATATTTAGCAGGCAGGCATTAGACTATTAATCTTCTCATCAAACTCTCAACTAGAAAGCAAATAAGTACTACATATTTTACAAAATGTCAAACTATTCCTTGAAATGCTGTCGAAACACAAGCAGCCAAGCCAGAACTATACATTCCAAGTGGCTACATTGTTATTTAAATGAGGAACTACTGTATTTGAATAACAAGGTCACAAATCTTTGGATGCTCAAGACACATTTCAGTTAGTGCCCGAGGTTCAAAACCAATGACAACAATAAAAACGACCAGTTGTTGCCTCTAATTGTACATTCAGCATTATAATTAAACTTAAACTGTACGCTGGTCTTAATACTGCAGTTAAAAGCAATGTGCCAACCCTCCCTGCACTAAAACTGTTGGTCTATCCCAAGCAGCCCTGATTAAAAACTGAGTAATAACAACCCAGAGTAGGCGCAGTAGCAGTGGAATTTAATGCGTTGCAGGAAAGGGTAACCACCAAAAAGTGATCCCATTTGTCCAAAAAAATCATCCAAATAAAAGATAGAAAAACTGTCTCTCTGTCTGTATTTATGCATCCAAGTAATCAGCTAATTGGTTGTTTTTTTTAGAAGCACCAGTGGCAATCTGGCATTAGGCATGGCCTCATAAACACGGATGGTGCTTTAAATACAGGTGGCCGTGCCGCTGTGGTGGTGGAAGTAGAGCACAGTAAGTCGACTCGTTTACAGTGCATGATTAATGAATGTGTGTTGGTTTGGGTTTAAAAATGAAACATGAGAGTATAAAAGTGTCAGCTGCAGACTGGAGGCTGAACTAGCTGGGAGCTGCCCTTGAATAAGTTCAGGTATTGCGCAACAAAAGGCCTTTAGGGACTCACCAAAAACGGCATGTGCAACAGTGCACACCTTCCTATCAGTTACTAAGTAGCTCAATGTGTAGTTACTTGTGTGCTGGACAGAAGTTTAATGCTGATGATTTCACATGTGTTGCAGTTTTGTGCAGTCAGCAATAACAATGACATATAGCATATGCATTAGGTTGTGAACTCTTTTAGACTCAGCGTAGATCAAATGGAAGCATGCGGAGACCATACAATAGCTCATCCATTTTTTATCCACTCTACATTTCCATCAAAGCCAAGTTCATGTTGCCTATATAGCACCTGAAGGTTTCTTTGTGCCTTGCTTCTTTTTAAAAGAGCTTTAAATTGATGTTGATCATGTCTTTAAACCTCTAATGTTCTTAATAAAGTTATTACACTATTGTTTTCACTATTATCACTATTAGGTTCCACGATTCTTGTGTAAAGCCAAAGTGTGAGGAAATAATCTTTTATTGATGCCAACCAATGCTTGGATTTCTTAGGCTAATACTGATGTTTATGTTTTACAGTTGAATCATAAATCTGTCAGTGTTCTTTTTAATTAGAAAACTGTTTTGGAATCAACTCATGCATATTTGCTGTACTGGCATTTCTTGTGTTTGTTTAAATTTATCTCCATATAAGCTTGTGATGGTAAATGGGTCAAAAACTAAATTTTGCTGATAAATTGTTCATGCAAACATATTTAGTATCTTATCCCTTTATCGGCGTATAACAATATGTCCGCGTGTTTGTGGCAATATAAATATATGGATATACCCACAAAGCATTATAGGTGAGGGATACGAGAATACAATTGAAAAGTACATATACCCTTTATTTAGTGTGTATCAGCAAAGTTTAAACCCATGACTGCTCTTTCATATGTTGTATGTATATACTTAAAGTATACAGTATATAAGTTTGAAGGACCTCTGTTTACTTTTCTCTTGTAATATAGTCTTGATATTAGATGGCAGAGGTAATGATGTGAGCCCTGTCTTGTATTTTAAACTGGCTTGGGCAGAGCTTTGGTGTTGCATATCATGAAAGAATCTAAATGTATTGTTTTCGTTTTGTTTTTCTGGTACAAAAAGGTTACTGTGGACACCGCCCAGACAGAATTGTGTTCACTGTAACAACACTGACAATATACTGCACACTGGAGAACACCTTTGAGTGTCTCAGTAAAAATGACGACTAATTAAATATAAGTGGGAATCAGGTAAAGCAGAGCATTGCTTGAACCCCCACCCTCACATTCTCAACAGTTGAACTTAACTACCTGCAGATTACAGCTCAGGCTCTGTAACACATAACAGCTTAAGGCATTTCCACCTGACTTGTAATGACGCACCTTCAACTGCTACCCCATCAACATTACAGAGGTGATTGTGTTTAGCCACCAACAGCGAGCTTTTGTGTTCAGTTAAGCATTCAGTGGCACATGGGGAGGACGGGGTGGTGGAAAGCGGCTGCAGCTGAGTCTGTGTCTTTGAGGTTAATGTATCACAACAGTAACCATAATAACAATAGCCACCTTTAAGCTTATTAGGAGCGATTAAGGAGCTTAACTGGGCTCATGTCTTCAGTAAAGAGATGAAATAGCATGCTAGTTTGCAATATGGCCCCTTGCCAAAGAGCCGCAACATGATGTGTTGCACTTTCCACTCCACAAAAGTTAAAAGCAAAAGGGAATGCTTTGGAAGTCACACCACAAATACTACCCGACCACCCCTTGTGTTTGACTTAAAGGGCGAGAAGCAGTTGTAATGGTACAGGTAAAAGGACATCTGTGCTTCTCAAAGTTTCTACCTTCCTCGAAGAACAAGACACCTGTTTTGTGAACTGACAGGTGGGCTCTTGAAAAAGAAGTCCCAACTTGCTGGTGCAGGAGCTTGAGCCCCGGGGGCAGATTGACTTCGCCCTGTGTAACTCCTTACTGTCTGGACAGAGTTTGAATGCAAGACAAAGACTACCTCTGTGCATCGTTTTTATGGAGCAGTGTGAGAAGGTTCTTTCATGTCTTAAAACAAATTCCAATGTGTTTACGATTGGAGTGGTCAGAATAAAAGGGTTTGTTGAAAGTGGATGTGTAGTCCAATATTAGTGGAAAAGAGTTTAATTTGAGCACAACTTCACACCTAAGAAGACTCATGTAAGTGCCCGATACTGATTCCAGTGCACCTCACACACAACACCAAATGTACAGTGGACTTAAATCTTTAAATCCTCCCTTTGTGCTTTCAAACCATGTAAGAGAGAACAGTGACAGCTGCTCACCATGCTGTCTGGTGCCCGCATGCCAAACACTGTGGCATAAAACAAACTTACTGACCCCTCTATGTGTTTTCATCAGACTGGACGGACAGAAATGTGAAATGTGTGTGAAACTGCAATTGCTTTATTTAACTTGTGATGTTTACATGTGAGCCAGACATTATATTTGTCAGACTTCTTCATCCGGCTTTACAGGATTGAAACATTTCAAAGCACAAATGGAACTATTATCACACACGAATACCGATGGCAGATCATCAGAGCTGAATATAAATGATGTATTGACTCTCGTTTGTTTCTAGTTTTGGGAGAGAGGCATCCACGGAGCTAGCCTTGGTGTCACTGGTTGTTAATATAAACAGAGATTAAGAGGGGATAATGGCAGGCGGAGTGGTTCAGTTGGAGATGACTGCTGACAGGACGGGTTGCCATGGATGGGCCTGGGCCCAACTCAAGGTCAACAAGGAATAATAATCAGTAGATTAGCTGCTTCACATCAACTCTGGTGTGTGTGTTTGTGTGTGTGTGTGTGTGTGGGGGGGGGCGGGAGCAGTGAAAGTATCAGCCACTGTAGCTGAGGTTTGTTGCTTAGAGAGAAAGGAAGATAAACTGCAGATATGCTGTGTTCAGTGTAAACTCTGTCTGAAAACCGCAATCAGGTGTACCTCAAGGTAATTTCGTTTAGACAAATTAAACCCTGAATTATCATTTATTTTATCAGCAACCATCCAAATATTCAAATAGCAGATAAAAATAAATTCTCCTTCATTTAAACAAAATTAAATGTTTGCACTTTTACATCAGAATTGGCAACTTTACAGTTCTGATCTTCAGTGAAATTAGAAATAAAGAAGCCATCCTACCTGTAGCTCACACCATGCAACCTCCACTGTTGTCTCCGTGTCCAGTCCTTTATAGACCGTCTTGAAAGATCCCCTTCCGATCTCTATGTTGAATTTGAGGTATCTTCCATCAGGCGAGGTTGCCACCGCTTTGGTCTCCACGTCCTCTTTCTCTTCCTGCTCCTGTTGCCACTGAGTATCAGACATGATGCGAGACAAAGTTTTGTGTGGTTTGTTTTGAAGTTCATTGTCAGACTCTGAGCTGGCGTACTGAGCGCTGGATCTCGGGACGGGATCCCAGTTCCCAGTGCGAGACCCGGCGTCGGGCTCCTGGCTGCGGAGGGGCGTGTTGGAGCTGGTGCCCGGGCTGGAAACAGGGGAAGGCAACGGCGGAGAGTCGTTGTTTTTTTCGTCTTCTGCTCTGGACTCGGTCAGTGTTGGGATATTCTCAGCTGACCAGGACAAGGCTTTGGAAAGAACGCCGCTGTATAGAGGCGAATCAATGTCCATGCTAATCTTTTGCAGCCCATAAGAGTTTCTTCGTGCGCCCAAACCGTGCGTCATCAGCACGGATGGGACTCTGTATAAGCAGTCGTCAGTCATATCCACAGAGAGGCCTGGGAAACCGCGTCCTGGTACCTCAACCTGTGCATGGGACATTGTAGCAGGTTCAAATCCTGTTTGATCTGGAGCCTAAATGTGGAGATGGCATTAGGACAGTATCGTTACATTAAGTTTCAAGCTAGTTTAATGTAAGTGACTTTAAACAAAGGCTGATCACAAAATAACAGGTGACCAACACGACAAGATTAAACACATCTCTGAACTTTTACGAGCCTACCTGTAGCTGAACCTTAGAAATATCTTCTAGCCTATGTAAAAAACAAACAGAAAAGTAAGAGACGTGAAGTACTTACTCATCGCAGCCATCGCGTAAAACTGTTCACATAAACGCATAGTTTTCAAATAACCCGAGTTGTCCTCTTCTCTTTGCAAGGTCCTTAGCCATAACCTCCGGTGAAAGGACAGCGCTGTCTATATCAATAGAGCTCCGGAGGGCTGTGCGTCCTGTGCGCTGCCAGTGCGCGCTCCAATCTCCGCCCCTCGCAGCTTTGACGCGCTATCCAGAGGGAGTACAGTAGTACTAGTACTCTTAAAAGCCCAACATGACATTGGGTTTTCTTTTCATTAAATGCGTAATTGGTGTCCAAAACGATCTGTGTAATATCAAAATATGGGACATTATGTGAGTTAAATAAGATGTTAAAGAAGGGCAGTGTTTCAAAGGATCTATCATATTTATTTTCTACTTTTTCTTGTTGGCACACTGTGCGCAGTAAGTGGCGGAGCACTGCCTCTTTTAACCCTTGTGTTGTCTTCCCGTCAAAATTGAAAATCGATGCTTTTTATTGATGTTTTAAACTTTTTCTTTCTTGAACTCAAATTAAAGGAATCTATGTTGAGGGAGAATCACACACTGGAATATGTCAAATTTTACTCAAAACTATTTGGAAACCACTATATGGTATACCATGCTATAAAACCGAATAAGACACCCCAAGATTAATGAAACTGAAATGTGTACTTGCCAAAGAGCGTTGTGTGGAATCAATAATGTTGTTTTGGGTAATTAAAAAGAGGATATAGGAATACGGGTCAATTTGACCCGAGGACAACATGAGGGTTAGCAAGTTCCTCAATGACTTGCACATCTTTAGTTTTTTTGAATTGACATACAACCGATGAGTCATTTTACTACAGGCTTCTCTCGGCCTGTCTTTACTTGATTTCCTAAATAAGAGAGCTATGCAGCGTAGGAGGGGATGGGGTGGAACATGCAGCGTGAGATCCTAACCTGCAGGGGGGGCTACACGACGGAGAGATGTTACAGCTGCTGAAACAGGACACCTTTATCAGCCAAGGCCACACTCGGCCCCACCTGTCCCACAAGTGGAAACACACACACACTGGCTGTTATCAGAAATTCACTAGAGCTGTACCATGCCCACAGGCAGGACCACACGCAGCACATGATGTGAGTGGGACCATCAATTCAGAACAGCTGCAGGCAGAAAGTAGAGCATAACATCTCCATCAGTGCGGTGCAACTCTGCACGTCCGGTTAACGTCATCATTCATGTTTTACACAAGACCTCTTAGAGAAACAACAAGGACGCACATTTAGCAAACTTCTAATTTATTTTCCTACAGGATATGAAAAAAAGAAAGTTGAATAAAGACAGAGTATAACAGGAGTGTCACAGTAGCTACTGCACAATGATAGGACGACAGCAATCTGTATATGAAGTCCACTACTATTACACTCAGATGATTTGAGCCAGGATTGGTGGTCTGAGTCTGTGTTGCTTTCCCTACTGGAAGCATTTATTCTGAAAACAAAAAGTCCCCCTGGTGTTGCATTCTGGGAATTTCTTTGGGATGTCTGTTTGAAACAAAGGAACAGCCAAGCAAAAGGTCCAGAGCTAATTATACAGAGGACATTATTTGACAGGGAAAACGGGATAAAACTAGTCGTATTTACAATGTAAAAAGTGTAAAGTTACAGCTGGTGGGGAGACATTTTCCCTAGGAGTATTCAGACATGATAGTATTTAGTCCCCTGAAAGGCCCATAGCATGTTTATATGGCAACAAATGTTACCCATGACTACATTAAACACAGTGTCACCTCAAATGCTTGTTTCTCCCAAACACCTAGAAATGATATTGGTACTCTTCCCATGAGAAAAGGTTTTGAACAAACCAAAAAGGCAACAACAATTGCAGGACCGGCATCCTCTGGGCTGGGCATTGAGGTGTGAAGCCTTATATAGCTAAATGTTAAAAATGTGCCCATGAGGTACAGTATGAGGGCTCCCAGAAAGAGTGTGTGTGATTCCAGCACCGTTTCAGAAGAATTTGACCCCCTTTCCATCATCCATGGTAATAATCTCTGCTTTGCCGTCGGTTTGTAAAGCCTGCAACGAGCGCAGCAGCATCCACTCTTCTAAACCGTGGAACTCTGGAGAAACAGATGATACAGGAACTGTCAGATGCTGCAATAAGAATAATGAACTATTTATAAAGTCAAACAAAGTGACAAGGTGCTTCAAATGAGAAACACATGACTGGATCATTTCAAGACTACATTTGGAGAGAAAACAACTCAGGCAATTAAAAGTGGGACAAACATTTAAACAGATGAACCATTCTGAAATCAAATGTTTTGATGCTGATTTATCTTAACATTTGAAATGGAGCCATACCTTCACCTTCTGTGTCGTCCCCATTGGACAACTCATAAAGTGTAAACACAGAGTTAACCATCCCGTTTTTGGAAACCTGTAATGATAAAAGAAAATAAATAATGGTCAATCTGAGAAAAATCCAAATTAATAACACATGTTTTTCTCCCACATTCAAGGACAGAGCTAGGACTGTATTTTTTTTCTTTTCTTTTGGGAACTCCAGTATATGTGTACACTGAGAAGATGTGTCATTTAGCTGACGCTTTTTTCCAAAGCGACTTACAATTGCTATACGACTGCACATGAAAGGAAAAAAAAAATGTGGTTAGGCAATCACATGTGCAAGAAATCAGCTTTCTCCAGGAGAAATCTAGCTGGGGAATAAAATCATGATACAGAAACTTGTCTTATTTAAATGACATTTAAAAAATGAGGTTATTGCAGAAAGCCGACTGTAACCTGGAGTCATGTAATCGCGACATGCATGTCTTAAAATTCTAAAGCAGTAGCTGCAACATTTAAGCAGGGAGAGGTTGCCGTAACCGTTGCTAAATGTATGTAGCGGAACCACTGTACAGTGTGTGTCATAGGTGTGATGACTCACCCACTGGTATATTAACTTTCCCCATTCCTCTGGTTGTCTCCACATGACTAAACACCGAGACTTGTTTTTGTCCAACCAGTCAAGGTTCCCTAAGATCAGACGACACAATGAGAACAAATGTTTATTACTGCTGAAATGAATTTGAGACAATGACATAATAACTCTTAATCTCAACACTGAAACAAAAAGTACCTTTTTTCCTCAACTCCTCAAACACAACTTGAATTGCTTCCATTGACAGTTTTCCTGGAAATCAGTTAAGGGCAAACAAAAAGTACCAAATGTACAGGAGTAGGGAACTTATCTCGCTTTGGTCCCCCTACAGGTTGGAAGCAGAATGGTCCATTACATTACATTGTCCAGTTCATTTGAACTACAAATCCGTTACCCGACCTGGCAAACTTGCATAATGTTTTTATGGCCACACAACTCTCTCGGTATTTCTCAGGATGACTATGTTCAGAAGATTGTGTCGTCCAGTGACTTTCCTGTGCAGAAACTCGCATGAAGATCATTATCTCTTCTGAAGATTCCATCATGTCCAAAATACAAAAACCTTCTTGAAAAAGCACTCTGCCAATTTAGCATTGCAGCCAATAACACTGGAACTTACAATTAAACAAGTTTTTCTCTTTAAAAAGGCTCAAAATTGATGTAGACTAACCAGAGATCCATGCTTTTTTAAGCACACATTCTGCTTCCTTGTCAAAACCTGCAACCTACATTACCCACAATGCAACTTAAACAATAATCAGATTCAGATGTGTTATGCTGGTAGAAGATCATGTAGCCTCCAGATGCTAGCCCCAAGCAGTGATGAGTAGCAGAATACAGGGGTCTGCTATGATCACTTCTTTCTTACTGCACACCGCTCAGATTTTTCGCCCTAAGACGATGATGTGGGAAATATGAGTTCCACTTTAACCCCAGTAACACCAGGAAAACTAATTTATGGGGGTAAAATAGGTTTAGTGATGATGATATGAAAAATGTTTATTCACCAAAATAGAGAAAAGAACCTCAAAATAAAGCGAATAATTCAACACGGGCCACTTCAGCTGAGTGGAGAGCAGCTACTGAGGTGGCATTGTCCTAAAAAAATATTTAAAACCAACCCTAAATTTAATGTGTTTCAACACCAACACCCAATGGTTTAAGTGTAATCGTATGTCCAAATGAAGAAGGCATCCTATAAACCCTTAACTAGCAATCCATGTTAATCCTGCAAACATGAGACAATATGGATATGAAACTGATATTTTAGGATCTCGGATCCACAGGTGGACTGTTAGGATACGTTCTATCTTCTTGTTGTTGAACACAGGGCTTTCTTGAGCCTCCATGACGTCCAGGGTGTAGAGCTTGTGATGCCGGCAATAAGACAGAGCCAGGGAACACCATGCTGCCAGCTGTTTCTGTCTTGTTTCAACATTAGGCTGTAGCCTGTCCACAGAGAGACGAGCAAAAGAACAAAAGTTATCTTGAGAAATTTTACAGATAGAGCAGGTCTAGAACATACACTATAATGTACAAAGCCCCGATAATTCTAGTAGTCCCCCCAAGAACAAGCAGCGCGACAGTGGCGAGGGAAAACTCCCTTTCAGGAAGAAACCTGGGACAGACCCAGATGTCACTACAGGGTAAACAGAGAGCCGCAAAAGCACACACAAGACATGATACAATCTATCAGCTGTTTGTGGAAGGCCTATTCCTGGCCATTAAGAATTTGGTGTGGAAGAACCTGCCTGGCATGCACATCGCCCTGACCCTTTGGGATGAATTAAAACACGGACTGTGAACCAGACCTAATCACCCGACATTAGTGCTGGACCTCAATACCGCTGTTGTTGCTGAATGGGAGCAACTCCCTGCCTAGTGGAAAGCAGGCTGTTACAGCAGATTAACACCCATGGTTTATTACATTTCAGAAAGAGTACTGTACCTCACAGGCAGATATTAACATTTAGACATTTTTTAAGGTCATTTACGCAGAATAACCAGTATGTCTGAAGAAAAGAGACCACATCAGAATAAAGTTAACACTAAAGGGTTTTGAGGTATTTTTTTTCCGAGACGGTGTTACACCGAAATGTGTCACCTTGGAGAATCTGCTACAGAAAAATACAGATGTGCTGACTAAATACTGACACATCTATACACTACTGCTATCTTAAGGGGTCTGTAGTCTTCTTAGCAAAAATGTATTACGCTATTTATAGCTGTAAGGTTTGGTAACAGCTATTAAAATATAGCCTATTATATACATTATACAGCTGAAATTATAAACCAGGTCACAGAATGTGATGGATAACACAATTGGCTGTAACACTGTTCGAGAGTTGGTGGGCATGTTAGTTGAAGCAGTGTTGGCTATCAGCTAACAGCCAAACTCATTCTCTGAACTTGCAAAAAAAACAGCGTTAATTACCCAGATGTTGATGTTTATAACTATTCGTATGCAGCGGGGGCTTAACGAGTCGACAAGTGGAGCTGTTACACACACGTTAGAAAGCCAGAAGGTGCAAAATAAATCCACTTCCCTAGCAATGTGTTTCGTTTAGCCAGGTAGCCCCCGGCTAACATGGTGGTAGCGCTCAAAACAACACACTTCGAATTAATAGCAAAGAAACAATAGAGGCTAACAAGCAGAATTTATACATGTTTTAAATTTGGGTCAGAAAAATATAACTCACGTAAAAAACGGTGGGAAATTGTATTGCCAGGGCCACTCAAAACTCATCGCAGTTGATGCGGTGTTCACAGCTGACAGTTTCCGGAAGCGCGTCCCACCTCAAATTGTTCCGACTAACTGCACAGGCATACAAGACTTTACAAAATACACAATACAATACAAATTATAAAATAAATGTGAGTGCAAATATGTTAATAATAAATAAATAAAATAAATGTGGTCGAAAAATTAAACAAATACCCCAAAATATGTAAAAAAATAAATAAACGCAATCTACAACTCAAATGGATGAATCATAAAACTTAAACATGTAATAGAAGTAGTTATGAATGTATGCATGGCTGATGATGGGGGGTAACTAAGTACATCCACTCATGTACAGTACTTCTGGAGGATATTGTGCTTCATTTGCATATCAAATGTAAAGTTTTAGTTTCAGGTTATCATTCAGACCCAGGGTGTAAAAAATAACTTAACGTCAGATAAAACATAAAAACGCTGAGCATGTACATACTGTATATCTTTCTTTTTCTTTAATCTATAGCATAAACGCTTGAGTACACTAAAATATCTGATTATGTTGATATAAAGTGTAGAGCACAAAGTAGAAATAAAATATTAAACAGGCTAGTAAACTGTAAATAATGTAATATATCATTATTGCTTTATGGTACTCAATACTTCATCACCACTACAAAAAGGAACTCAACAGTATATAAAAAATAAACTAGTTAAAGATAGTTTGACCATGCGGCAACGTTTAAAGGCTGCTTAATGAGTCAGTAACAGTAATAAAAAAATAAACGTACATAATAAAAACACTCTGAAAGGGAGAAGTCTGGTTCATGAGTACTTTTACTTGTGATACCTTATCTACATTTCTTCTGATCATACTTCTGACTGGAACTTGAGTTATTTATCACTATAAAACTTTCACTATAAAACAATACCAGCTAGTTGTTAATGTTTTAAACTTACAAACACATTTTCATGACTCTTTGGAAAGAAAGAAATACACAGCTGTGCTTTTTTACAATATTATTTTTTAATTATGTAATAACTTGTGCATTTTCAACAACTTTCAGCATAAATATGCCTTCTATTTCTATTTACAGGTCATACATCTCTTCTACAATCCTTTTTTCTTTTTCATTGTCCGATTGATTTTACTGTCACTAGTTTATATTGCTATGGTGTTACAGTTTTTTCAAGTACAGCATGATTGAAAATTGGCATTCTATTGTGTAATATTATCTAAAGGTTGATTCTATGTCACCATCTATTTCACAGCAATATGTTGGTATTAATATTTATTTTTTATACATTTCTATATTACATTAAAATTCATAGGTAAAAATGAAACAATATTAGAATACAATCTCAGATATTGCCATATGCGATATACTGTCGTTTCAAATTAAAAATAATATTTAAATGTCAATAAACTTTCTAAAATAAAGATGGAAGCAATCATTGATCATTTCTTTTAGAGAGCATTAATGCATGTTTCCAGGTTGACTTGGGTTCCATCATCACTGCCATTTTTACAAGCCAGAAATAAAAACAAACAGATAAAATCTGGTTTGTGAGATTGACACAAGGAGCCAGAGCAATCTGATACAGTCTTTCTTCCACCCAAGCATCAAGCTCAATAGCTCAGAGACGGGAAACCAAACCACACCTGTTTACACCTGTGTGGCTTCCTTTCCAATCCTACAATACTGCCAAATGTAGCTCTAACAGTGCCGGCCTCCTACGGAGGAAATCTGGACATTGGTTAAACATGTTTGAAATATTGCGTGCAAAGGCCATTTGAAGATCCCTTTTATCTATTTTTACTGGTTAAACCTAAAATATTTTGAGCAGAGAAAACTTGAAGAACCTTTTAGCTTATTTTACAAGATGTTTGAGATGTAGCAATGAAGCTGTTTATGTGCATGCAAAAACGATAAATCTAGCACTTCAAATAACTTGAGCACATTTAGACGTTTGCCAAGGTCTGCACTGGAGGCTTGTGACGGCTTCAGCTGGAGTGGAAAATTCGCTCGTATTCATTCAGGATGAACTCCAAGATCTGGTTCTGAAAGACCATGTGCATGGCGATGTTGGCTGACTCCATCTCTGGCCGAAGCAGAGTCGGCCCGAATACAATAGCCACATTCTGCACAGTCATGCGATTGGTGTCCCCATATTTAATGACCCTATGAGAGAAAGAAATGGGAGGATGATGTCAGAAGTCATAATAATCATGTTTAACTGAACATACTTTTTACGTACAATATGTTGCTTTATTCTTGCATCAACTTGTATTTATCTGTCACAAGTTGTCAAACTACCTGATGGAAACATGTAAAGGATAAAATAAACAAAACAATTATAATATACCTGCGTAAATGCCCAAATAGAAGTTCCATGGTATCATGATTTGAAGGAGGAAGGGAGTTGACCAGCTCAGTCATGTAAGACACTTTTTTTTTGTGATCAGGAATTCCTAGAAAACCAGACCAAATCAGTTATAAATATGATCAAGAGCTACCAATCCCTAACTGCATCATTAACAGTAATCTAAATATTTTCAAATATGCGAAGGTTTGTCCTGGGGAGATATAGTGCGTTCAAATTAGATGCAAAATAATGTGCTTACTGATGGCTGAGATGAAGTTATCAAAGTGGCTGAATGGGAAAAGCGGCTCAGGAAGCTCTCGAAAAAACAACTTCAGAGCACCGGTGATGACGTGAACGTCCTCCCACTGGCCGTCCTCGAGGTCCAGCTCCTCTGTTTTAACACAACAGGGGCACAGCCTATTAATGCACAGCAGGGGGCGCTGCTGTCTGCAGTGAGACGCTGCAGTGACCTCTGAATCGTAGAGTCACTTACTGAATTACTGACTTAAATACACTTATGGATGCAAACTTTACCATGATCTGCCTTGAAGCGAAGTTTCTGAATGACAGCGAGGTTCCCGCTCACTCTGTAGAGGCCGTCAATTTCTAAACCTGTTAATAAACACATCAGTGAGTCAACTTCTATACTGCGAACAGCAAAAACACTTTAGTATGATCGAGGCAGTGACACAAACAAGGTGGATTACCTCTCTTTTCCACTGCTTTGATACATTTCTCCACAAAACTAGGAATTGTGGTCCTCTCCTGTGCACACAGTGTGGCCAGATGGCAACCAAACACATTGTCTACAGGGATGAAGAACATTTTTATTATGAGAAGTAGCTGCAGCAGTAGTTGTAGTAGCAGTGTTATCATCCAGTCAAAAATAGTACTATTGAACGTAAGAAGCCAGAATTAATACATGCTTCAGCGTCTGTTACATTAGGAATATATTAAATAAATGAAAGAAATCTGTTGGGGTTATATAACTATACATAAGTCATAGTTTCCATTTTACATGTAAGAATAGATTATGTGTCTAACATCAAGTATTGTAAAATGTAAAGATGACATTGTGACAGATTGCAGCATGCGTATAAGCCATGGTACAATTTAACTGCAATAAAATAATCTGTATAATATAGTATATGCAGTAGGAAATGAGTACAAAATAAATACATATAATGCAATTTGTACATGCAAGACTTAGACTAGACTTAGAGACTTAAACTACTCTTTATTGATCTTTTTGGGATGAATCCCGCGAGGAAATTGAATAATATAATAATAGATAAAGAATAATAGGAATATACACAATGTGTTATTATAGTCATAGTAATAAGACGTGGTAGCTACCACTCCTACGAAGAAAAAAAACCCAGAAGTTTTATATAGATGTGTAAATCAGTCTTTATTCAAGTGAACTCTTTTTGGTCATTAGTGTGGTGATAGTCTCCCATTGCCAGACCTTCCTCCACTGCACAGCGGAGGAGGGTCTGGCTAATCCACACAGGAACTTTTTATTTTGGTTTGGTTTTGGTGGAACATGTATGTTCAAAAGTTGTTTTAGTGTGTAACAGAAAACTCAGATTGGACAGATAGTCTAGCTAGCTGTCTGGATTTACCCTGCAGAGATCTGAGGACCACAGTCCTCAGAAACCCACCAAAGTTTGAAATTCTTACTGCATCCCTGCTGTTATCGTTTCAGTATTTCTTTCCTTTAATCTCCTGGTCCTTCTAATGTAGTCTATATTGCATGTATTGTACCAGCACATTCAATGACTTCAGTTATTTTTGTCTCTTATTAGGTTTTACATGTGTTAATATTATATGTTTTTCATCCTGCCTTTCTGCAAAAACATACAAAAATGATCTGAAAAATACAAAACAGCTTGTGTCTAAGTATAAGTTCATCCACGAATAACGTCTGGTAGAGTGAAACACACTTTCCTGTTAGCAACTATTCAAATCAGCCACAGCCTGAAGAGAACTACATGATGTTAAGACTGTTTTGAGATTACCTCGGATGTAGCCTTTCTCCTTCACTGACTGCAGTGTGGGGCGTTTCATGAGGAACTTCATCAGCTTGGTTCGAACCCTCTTCTGGTCTGTGTCTCCTGCAGAGCTGGTTGAGTGTGTGACACTCGGCTTGGAGGCTAGAAAAAGTTAGACAATTAAACAATTGTAGCTCTCAATGAGTTCTGATGTATCTAATTGGGTCCAAAAAATGACGTAATTCTTGTCAGAGTTAAACAAAGAAAAAGTTTTTTTCTTTTTCTTCTTCTTCAACAACTCACATCTTCGCTTGTCAATGCCGCCTCCAAACTTCTCATCTCTCTCTATGCTGCCGATCTTCTCATATAAGTCGCCGTCCTCGTCCTCTGAATGATGGTCTTGGTACTCCTGATGATCGGACACAGACACAATCACTGCAATTAAACCTGAATTTAACAGTATTTAATCAGCGTCATTGGTCAAAACGTAGAAAGACAATCCTATTTATTAAAAAAAAAAACGTAAGATTGTTTTTTCAGGCATATTAGGCCTTATTTCCATAGGACAGATGAAGACATGAAAGCGGAGAGAGAAGGTGATTACATGTAAGTTAAGAGTCAAGCCTGCGACCGCTGTGTCAATAAATGGACCTGTATATGTGCGCCCGCTCTACCAACCTTTCAACCGCCGGCCACCTATTAATTTATTTTCTGAATTGAACATACAGTACAGATCTCTATTTTTTTTTTTGTTGATATTTTTGTCTGTAATTCAAGTCCTTAAAGGGTATTTTGTAAAATAACAAAAATCTACCAGTATGTTAAGTAAAATATGAATGCAAATCAACTTAGTTTAAGCATTTTCTAAAATAAAAGTGAATGAACTGCTGCAATCTGCTACATTTTCTTCTAGTTTATTGCAATTAAGCCTGAGTTAAACAGCGTTTCATCAGCGTCATTGGTCAACACAGAGAGACCAGTCACATAGAAATCACTTCCTTTTTTTTCAGCAACTTGGACATACACTGCAAAAATCTCCTTCTCTCAAGATAAATTCAACGTATTTATCAAGTATTTGCAAAGATAACATTTAATTATTTTTGACTGGAGTGCAGCAATCTGCTACATTCAAGAGTCTATAATAACATCTCATAACATGTCAAACTATTACTTTGGGGCAGGGTTGAAGGATTTAAGACGATTACAGACAGAAATGACTTGATGAGCTGGCAGATACATTTCATTTTTAAAATATGGTTAATAAAAGGACTTACCAGTTGTCGGATGGTGTCCACTAATACTTTGTGCCAGTCAGTGATGATGCTTTCTGTGTCGTACTGTATCAGAAACTCCACACCGTTCTTGCCTTTTAACTGGAGGAGAGATAATAAGACACTGAGTAGGACAATTGGGAAACAATAATTATATGAATCACAAATCACATTTAAACAAGAACCATTTTCCTTTTACTCATTAACTCACTCCAGGGATTTAAATATGGGAACTATTGGATATAAAATGTTGTATATGCAATAAAACACCATTCAAAAACAAATGGTTTGGTCTTAAATGATACCAGAGCTGATATAAGAAAGAATATAAGCAGGTTGCTAGTGGAATATAAAACATACGCTAAATGGCACACCGTGCAATGTGCTCACTGTCAACAAACAGACACACCTCTAAAACATTCTTCTTGCTGGATTTGTCTTTCGAGGCCCAGCCAATCGACGCTCCTCGCAGGTCGACTGTGACCTCTGGTACAATCTGATTGGTCTTGTTCTGCATAAAGGCAAAAAAAAAGAAAGAAAGCTGTTTACGAAACTGATGCTGCATTCCAAGAAACGAACAACAAAAGCAGTGACGGTCCCAGTCAGCTTTATGACCCGAGGGCTCGTCTGCGCTGTCACTCCTCATAAAGGAAACACACCAGCCTGCGGCATGCTGCAGTTTAATGTTTCTTTTACTTTCTGAAGAATAAAACATGATATGAAATAAGTGCCAACAAGGAAAAACAAAGTTTTAGGTAACGTCATTAGAAAGTCAAAGGTTAAAGCAAATGTCTCTATATATCTCTATAACTCATCACAAACCTTTCAGAAATGTACAGAATGCAACGTGATGCATTCAGGTGTCAGAGCTTCTTCTTAATGCAGGATGAGCAATTTTCTTCCAGTGGTGGAAGAAGGACTCAGATCTTTTGTAAAAGCTCAGCTGTTTTACTTAATTAAAAGTTTGTATACCACACTGTATGGTATTAATAGATAATATCTGCAAGTAACTAAAGCTATCAATTAAATGTAGTGAAGTAAAAAGTACAATATTGGCTTCCAAAATGTAGTTGATTAGAATTATAAAGTTGCATAAAATAGAAACACTTAAGCATAAGTACATGACAACTGGGCTTAAGTACAGTACTTTAGTAAATGTATTTATTTACATTCCACCATTGCTTTCATCCACATTCAAACAAGTCCTTCTATTATTAATACTTAAGTGCAGATCGTACTGAGGCCCCTGTTGCTGCCGACTTTGGGTCTTTGTGGAACGTCAGCACTCCTCCGTGGAGAACCGACCATGTCTGGGCCCAGTTTTTCCTTGAAAGGGGGGAATAACCATCACTAACACCGAACAAAGCAACAAAGCTTTGGGAGACATGACACATGACTCCAAACACACCCAACGTGAGAGTGTCCTCAATGGAAGTTTTAATTTACCTTACTTTCTTGCCGTTCTCACACACTTTCGTTTTATTAAGAATTCCGGCTTTTTCTAAGTTCTGCACCTGAAAATGTAAAAGATCACAACTTTGTAATTATTTTATACAAATTCTAATTGTAGGCTTATGTGTAAAAGTCGAGGTATGGGATGGTGTGTGAGGGACGCACAATTCTGATCACAATGTTGAACACAAATTTGATAAAAGCCATGCATACATGCAACCAGCATTAACATCCAAACTTCTTTTACAGTCTGTGCACAAAGATGAATTCCTTATTTGTGGGATGTCCTTTTGATTGTTTGATTTATTGTAACAAAAGAAGATTGAAGCAATACTTTAACATCACTACTGTATATAGAAATCAACATATTAACTAAAAGGATAAGGCTGGTGCTATTGTCAACAAGTTAGTTGTTGACAATAGCAAAGTTTCCGTTAGTCGGTTTCTTAATTCTTTCTGACTTCCCATTGCACTTGCTTAATTTTTGGAGGCGTAAAACAGACATTTAGTAATAACAACTACCATGACCGTTGTAAAGCATGTTGTGGAAGTGTGTAGGTAGCTGTACATAATATGTTTTTTCTTCTTTATTCTATATTTACACTACCGGTCATAAGATTAGGATTACTTAGAAATTTCCATTGCACACCATCGTAGACAGATCAGTTGCATTGTTTTGTTTTTTTACCAGGGCAGCAGTATTCAGATTACATTATGTGCTCACATAATTGCAAAAGGGTTCTCCAGTGTTTTCTCAGTTAGTTTTTTAAAATCATATTGGATTAGCAAACAGAATGTGCCTTTGGAATATTGGATGAATGGTTGCTGATAACGGCCAATGTAGATATTGCATTAAAGATCAACCCCCTACTCATATCTGTCTATAATGGAGTGGTATGGAAATTTATATGTGACCCCAAATTTTTACCGGTAGTGTATAAGTCAAAACTCAGTGCCGTGTATGGCAATATACAGCAGAATACAGCAGGATGTGAACTTAAATCTCAAACTCTACAGGGTACAGATGACAATGGGAAAATTAACAGTAGGTTTATCAGGCAGGCAGTTTGGTTGTAATATGCAGCCCAGCAGTGGAAATCCATCCATTTTGATGCAGGAAATGAAACAAGTCTATTAATGTGCAACAAATGCTCATTAAGTGATTTACAGTCACACCTTTCACCCATCACAGATAGACGCTGCTATCTGTGAGTCAAGCTCAGGTGAACGCTCAAACTAACAACCCACATTATAGCGCAGCCAGCGCGAGGTCAGATAATAGGGGTTTCTCCAGGGTCTAAACCCAATAGCCTTTAGAGAGAGACACAGAACATCACTCAGATATGAGGCAGCTCACAGTGCTTATTGGCTAACTATTTGTTTCAGACTGGAGTTATTCTAGAGAGTAACAAGTAACGCAGCTCACGTTATGTTGCGTCTCTGGAGAGTTTCCTGTACTGGAGCTGTCGCTGCTGTAGTCAGAGGTGTTCCTCCTGTGAGATGGGACAAACCTCTGAACAACAGGAGAAGGACATTTTAGGATTTTGAATTCATAAAATCACCGAATAAGAATAATATTTCTGTGTGCAATGTGCCTTGAGTAGTTGTGATTGTAAAAAACAACAATTTCATAACAGTAGAAAATGGGTAAAACTATCAGTAACATGACAACAGAATTTATTTGACATATTTAGCTGCTTTTCTTTTTCTTTATTAATCTTATTATTTTAATCATTTTTTTGTGTTCACGGTTGTGTTTATGTGTCCAATGGTTCTACTTTAAAGAAGAAAAGAAAATCTGTACTACAAGGCACAAGCGCTTCTTTAAACCAAGCCTCCATAGTTGTCACTTCCATTCTTCGCATTAATAAAAACAGACACTGCATGGCCATAAGAGGACAGATGTGACCAGATATTTTGCCCGAGGCTGTTAATCAGAAAACCATGATATTTAGGATATTTTAGGCTATGTTCACACTTGTTGTCTTTTTTTTTCCTTTTTGGCGACTAAAGCGCTTTTGTAGTTTAAAAAAAAAAAAGCAGCTGATGGGCATCTTGTGTTGTTATAGCAACAGCTACTGCCACAATATCCTAGCTAGAGCGCTATGTGGAGCAGTGCTAACAATAGATAAAACAAAGCGGTGGAGCGAACTAGAGAAAGAACAGAGAGACAGAGAGAGAGAGAGTGAGAGAGAGAGAGAGCGCGAAAGAGAGAGAGAGAGCGAGAGAGAGAGAGAGCGGTGCTGCTAATGTTACATAAAACAAAGCAAGTTCCCTGAACAGAGAGCACCCGGTCATCCCGTATAACTCGCTGTTCATGACTCTATTTTGCCTTTTTGTTATGAAAATGGTCCAACTACTCCGCTTGCCATTGGTTGGCTGTCAAAGCGCTTGACATAGGGCATTTCTTTTCATAAAAGTTGAAAATTTGTATTAACTTTGCCCTGAGCTGCAGAAAAAAGTTGGCGGTGGCATTTAAAAAAAAAAGCACTCACAACATTTTTGAAAAGACAGTTTACTCCATAGGTTTATAATGTAAAACAGACACTGGCAGCTTAAAGCTTTGGTGTGTAACTTTTTCATATTAATGAACATCCGTTACATTCAAGACATTGCCAAATGAGTTGCTACAAAGCTATTTAAGACTAGCAGCACCACGCAACTCTCTCTGTATTTCTCAGTATGTTCAGAAGATTGTGTCGTCCGGTGATTTTCCCGCACAGGAACTCGAATGAAGATAATTACTTCTTCAAAAGAGTCATGTTTTTTTAGTCCTGTGGGTCCTCCTCGGTCCTCCTTGGCTACTAGCAACTGCATGGACACAGTGTCCGGTCACGGAAGGCTTTTTTACGTGCAGACAGATTTGTTGTTGTTACTTAGAATTCCTCATGGGGGCGGCAGAAAGTACGCACTATAGCTTTAAAAAAAAGACGCCAAGTGTAAAGATAGCTTTAGTATTTTAGTTTGCACAGAGCCCTGACCTCAACCCTTACAGTAAATAGTACCACTTCTGTGCCCTTAGGCTAGGTGTTGAACCCCTGAATGCTGGGTAGAAAAAACTCACTTTTCCAGCAACTCCCAAGTGTTTGCGTACAATTGCTGTCTTCCTTCCCCCCTCCCCCTGCAGCTCGGTCCTCAAGCTATTACTGCACATAAGAGTGCCCTGCAGTTCATTTGCCTTGCTAAATACGGGTTTAAAAATCTGGGAGTGTCAGTTGCTGAACCGGGACTTACCCTCACTTCTGCCTGACTAAAGCTTTCTGTTTGAGCCGGCTGACACACCCTGGATGTGTGATGCAGCATGTGCATGTTCATGCAGTTCTGTGTGTGTGTGTGTGTGTGTGTGTGTGTGTGTGTGTGTGTGAAAGTCCGTATGTACCCCATCACCCTGGGCTGAGCTGAGCTGTGCAGGTCCCATGGTGTGTCTCCAGTTTTTGATGACTGACTGATTGTCTGCCTCAACACCATTCTCCATCCTGGACTGAGCGGGAGCCACAGGGACCTGGAGGCACCGAAATACATTTTAGTTGTATATTTCAATCATTTGGAATCTTGAGGGACCGGTTTTACTTCAAACCAGGCAAGAGTAAGAATTAGTGTCCTGAATGATACATTTTTGCCATCTTCTGCTTAATAAGAACAGACTGTTTCTAATTGATTCCCGTGTAGTGAAGGATCTTACGTCTGGCAGGGTCCACAGAGACCTCGAGCCGTCTCTCAGGTAGTAGAAGGTCTGCCCTCGCTCATCCACAGACTTGATCCACTGTTGCACACAAAAGATTTTGTAGTTAAAGATGATTCTAAATCAATTTTGTGTTTCCCAATAACAAATCTGCTGACTGTCTTGAAAGACAATTACTTTAATCTAAAATAGCTCCAAATATAAAAGGTTTTTTCCTATCTTTTCAGTTTTTTATGCAACACATATGTGGAACAAACTCCCGGAAAACTTTGTTTCTTACATCGCACCCTAACTTTTATTTATGTATTTCATACCTGGTGTTCTATTTAAGCTGTTGTTATATTCTTGTAGTTTTAACAGCTTTTTAATGATTCATGTAAAGCACTTTGAATTGCATTTTTCTGAAATGTAATCTATACATGAAGCTGCCTTGCATCATGAAAATTCTGTAAAGAATATTGATGCTTTGAATAAATTATAAATTATAGATAAGAGTTGTACTATACTTGTCTGCTCCTTGTTGATTGTTATCATTATTCTACATTGTAAAGGCTTCAGCAGACTTCAAAAAAGGGCTAACTGCAATCAGACATGTTAGAAATATCTCTTAATGTCATTGTCTATGTTTATCCAATACTGTTTTGCAGGCTGAAATGAATCTTAACTGTATTTAGGACATTAGTGGTCTTAAATTCCATCTTCCTCAGTCAGTCCATGGCACTACCTGATCTGGAGAGTTTTCAGTGGTGAACACCCAAGTCCCGTTGGGCTCCACATTGAGGTTCCAACCCATTTGGGTGCTGCGGTCCAGGTTGGCCCGGGGGATGATGGTCTGGCTGACATGACTGAGGGTGTACTCTTTAGGGAAGGTGGGAGGGCCCGCCGCGACGAGATCCTGGTATCCCTCTGGATGATCAGCAGCTGGGTAATCCTCTGAGGGGTAGTCCTCCTCAGGTAGTGGAGGCTGGGGATGGAAACACACTGTACATTAACACACATATGTCTAGTAGTTTTGTGCAGATTAACCAGTGGGTTTGTTGGATTTCATGTCATGGTTTTATGTTTCTGTTTCCTGTTTTAGTCTTTGTTTTCTCCCTTGTCTTGTCTAGTTTTACTTCCTGTCTTTAGTTTTCCTGCCCTTGTGATTATATGTGTCACCTGTTACACCAGCCCAGTGTCACCTGTTCCTTATTTTCTCATTACCCTGCGTATTTAGTCTCTGTTCTGTCTTTCTCTCTTGTCGAAATATTG
Source organism: Etheostoma cragini (assembly GCF_013103735.1). Classification (NCBI taxonomy): domain Eukaryota; kingdom Metazoa; phylum Chordata; class Actinopteri; order Perciformes; family Percidae; genus Etheostoma; species Etheostoma cragini. The sequence goes on along the minus strand of NC_048427.1, from coordinate 3,499,242 downwards.
GATTATTTTCGGTGGTTCTCGTTTGTCCTTGCCAGTGGATTGCTTGCCACTGTTCCATGTTTTGCCTGTCCAGTTTTTGGGATTCTGCTTGTATCAGTTTTGGGATTTTCCTTTTGGTCTCTGCACACCTTTTGTTGGATATGGACTTTATTATTTGTTTAATAAATGATCAAATCTCATACTGCCAGTCCGTCTCTGGATTTGGGTCCTACTTCATCTGAAACCCTAATAATTTTATAAGTTTGTGGAGTCCCGAACAGGAAATATCTTTAGTTTTACACAAAAAAGCAAATACTTGATAATTGAACATGTTATAACATAATTCTGGAGAAGAAATGTTTGTCTTCCTCCTACCTTTCTTGTTAAAAAAATAGCTCAAGATTTTGGGAAATATGCTTATTTGCTTTCTTGCCAAGAGTTCTATGAGAATATATTATTAATATCACTCATCCCTTGTCAGTCAGTTAATATGAACATGTTGTTCAGCTTAGACTAGTTTAGCACAATGACAGGAAACCGATGGAAACAGCTAGGCTTGGCTCTTAAAATCCACCTAACAGCACATCTAAAGTCTATTAATTATCGAGATGTATCTTGTTTAATCTGTCCAAAAAATAAGAATGTTTGGTTTCACAGGGGACTGTGACCAGGTAATCCGGTGTTAATTTCTGAAGACCTCTGGAGCTTTAGAGCTGCTAGCACACAGATAGGCTATTGTGACCTTTGGAGAGAGTCAGGCTAGCTGTTTTCCTTTGTACCCAGTCATTGTGCTGAACTAAGTCAGTTGGCCGCTGGCTGTGGCTTTATATTTAACGTACATGAGAGTGGCATCAATCTTGTCATCTAAGTCATTCAGCAAATAAGCACATTGAAAAAAAGAAGCCACTGCTGTAATAAATATACCTAACACTGACCCTGGTCTTTGCCTTAATTCAGTTTTTGGGTTAAATGTTGCTACATCTCACTGACTAATGCCAGATGAATAATCTCCACAATGACCCAGATACAGAGCTCAATAACTTTTCTGTGACTTTGATAAATAAGTCACAGCAGTTCCATGGCCTCAAAGTATTCGTCTTTCTAGCTCAAAAAAGTCATCAAGGGGCAGAAAAAGGGGTCACTTGTTGCTTGAACAGCTGAAAGCAATTTAATGTGTGATTAACAAACATCTTTGAGATATTCCTATGAAGTGAACACTTCCTGATATCTCTTGAATTCCCCTGACAGCCTGGAACACTCATTAAATAAATTCCAAATGAGGATAAATGTCATTTAAAGTTACGGACATTACAGTCTGGGACATTTTACATTGGAGCTGTAAGCTTTCCAAATGAAAAGGAATCCTGTCTGCTATGTAGGTGCAGGAGATTTAATTCCATTAAAAGCAGTCTGTATTTACAGCTTTCCCCTGGGTGAAGCTAAAACAGGAGACAGAGAGAGGCTAAGTGGAGCAACCAGGCTGTCCTTACCGGCCCGTCCTCGTGAAACCTGTGCACACTCATTGGTTCCATCAGAGGTGGGTACGGGCTCAGATGCTCTGGAGGCTCCCAGGACGTCTCCCCAGACATCTGGTTGTAGAAGTAGGGGCGACCGCTGGTCTCATCCACCAACTGCTCCCAGTCTGAGATCCACGCAGGGGGGGAGGCGAGGGAAGGAGAAAGGGTGGGTGACTGAGGAGGTGAGGGGGAATAAGGCGGCTCAGGGTCTGTGGGGGAGTCTAGATATGGGTTGTCCCAGGTGGTGCGCCCCGTGGTGGGGTGGTAGTAGTACTCCTGTCCACTTTCTTGATCAATGTGCGTCTCCCATCCCTCTGGGTCAAGGTAGGAAGGAGAGTAGGACGAAGGAGCCGAGGGGGGAGACTCGGAGATGCTTTGACGAAGTTGTGCTACATTGACGTACACGGCTGACTGGAGTCTTTCATTCCCCACCTGTGGAAATGCCATAAAATAAATGTGTAGAACTTCAAGGTGCTTCTATATAGAACAAGAACTTACAATTTTTAAGCAAGTAAGTAAGTAAAACAAGCTTGCAAATGACAGTGTTTGGTGTGTTGGTACTTGTATGTCAAGCTGCGTTAAGTACCAGCCTTCAGCCCACTGCTCTCACTACTGAACAGCTCTTAGTAAGTCAGCCTTTTGCATCTTACTGAGCACAGGAAGTAGCCCACAGCTGAAAAAAAAACACACTCACCACATAGAAGTTCCTCCCATAATAATAATAATAATAATAATCCTTACCTAACTTAACTCTCATTTTCAAAAACATCTACACACGTTTGTCAAAATGCCCAGTGGATGTGTATGTATTAGTCAAAGAAGACTTACATGCCAATCTGTGGGCTGTTTTGCTAAAATAGCCATGATGAATGCTAGATACTATTACAAATATGAACTACCATACCTATGACAGCATCTGGCCACACAGGCCAACTGCAGAGGACTAAAAAACTAGATCAAACTTCACCACTATCATCAGGCGTTGTCTCGCCCCACTGCAAAGCAGCTACCTTTCCTAAAATGAATTTACGCATTTTCAGTTTCTGTCTATTAGAGGGAAGCTGTTAAAAACCTCCATGTCATGTTACTTTCATGAACAGATCTCCACATGATTTGACTTGGAGCATGTCATGCAAAAAGTCAGATCATCACAACTAATTTGCTTAAAGAACGTCCATTGCAAGTGAAACTCAGATGTGATGAAAGGCTGCCTCTGTCCTCAGCACTCTGAAACTGTGATGCAATGCAAAGTGTCAGCATTACACTCCAAATGACCCCCGGAGGGATAAAGACAATGTGATATTTTTTTGAAGTTGTTCATTTGTCACCCGTGCACCACTAAGGCAACTATTCCTCACCGTGAGACTCCAGGGATCTCCCGCCCTGCAGACGCTTTCATACGGCTTCCTGGTGCCACAAAGTAACTATGCTCTGTTTCCGACTCTAACTACCTCTTCTCTCTGAGCTAGTCTCATAAGCTATATTTATCAAGACGTGAGACCTGTGTGTGTCTGTGCTGCAACTGTCTGCTAAACATGCAATCATAAAAAAGAAACTTAGAGATGGCAGGGGAAGAAACTAAGTACATTTACTCCTGCACGATACTTACATTTTGAGATACTTTATGTGATTACTTCAAAGTTATTCTACTTTACACTTCAATTCAACTACATTTTAGAAGAAAATATTGTACTTTTTAACTGTACTAAATAGATTTGACAGCTGTACTTATTCAATGTAATTCAAAAATATAATGCTTTGTTCTGTACATAAAATCTACTTCTTTATCATGTGTTATTTTCTCATTGTCTATGCAACTCCACTTATCTCAAGTATTTTTTAAATCACTTCTTTTGCAGCAACCTGCCTTATTCTTTGAAGTTTTATTTTGCCGTTTTGCTTTTATTTTTGACAGGACAGCTGAAGATATGAAAGGGGAGAACAGCGTGCAGCAAAGGGCCGCAGGTCAGCGTCAAACCCAGGCCCGCTGTGTTGAGGAATAAACCTTGATATATGGGCGCCCCCTCTACCAACTGAGCTATCTGGCCGCCCGCCGTTTTGCCTTTATAGATAGTAAAGCTGATTAGCATGAAAGGGACAAGAGCCCCTCTGGACAACATGCAGCAAAGGACCACGGGTGGGAGTTGAACCAGGGCCACTGCGGTCAGAACTTTAACCTTTGAATAAGGGCGGCACACTCTTGCAGGTGAGGTACCAAGGCGCCCCGAAACCTGCCTGCCTTTTTCAGGTGCTCCTTCCTAGAGCATTTTTAAATACAAACTGGTTGAATACAGTATTATTACTACAATGACAGATATGTTTCACATCTTTGGGAAAATATGTAAACAGAACTTAAATATAGACAAACTAATTCTGTAAGTAAGCTTTTAAATGCAGGACTTGCTAGTAACGCAGACTAGTTACGTTGTGGAATTGCTACTTTTAATCAAGTAAAGGACCTGAATACTTGCACCCCTTTGGCTGAGGAGCTCAGGCCATTAAAATAAAAATGGTTTACGTGAATAAGTCTTATAATAAGGGAAGCAGAGCATTTCCACATAATGGATTTCATGATCAGCTGTTGTTTCCATCTGTCTATTCAATGTAATCAATCTGTTGACTTCATTATTGATCTCAATCTAACCACGAGGCAATTGATGCTGGACATCCAGACAACTGACCCCTAAACAGATTGATTCCAACAACACAACACGATTCCCCAGAGGCAGACAGAGGAAATGAAAGAGCTGCATCATTGACTTCTGAAATAGCTACACTGGAATGACCCATCCTACAGGCAATAAAAGGAGAATTGTACATGCAGATGCATGTCAACACAACAATGCCATGATGCTAAGGTGTGATAGATTGAAGTTTCTATGTCTTGAGAAAGATCGCTGTGAAACGTCGTCCAATAAACTAATACAGACGTGACACGGGTGTTAGAATCTTTTTTTTATTTTTTTATTTAACTGGCTCTGAGGTGTAAAAGGACTAGCTTTGGCAGACGATTTGTTGCTTCTGCCACAGCGGGTCTACTCATCAAGGTGTGATAGATTTGTCACCACTTTGAAGGGAATATATGCATGCAAATAGATCAACCCAAGTACATTTCACCTAGTACACTACTTCAGTACAGGTTAGTACTCCACTTCATTTCATTGACAGTTACTTTTCAAGACTTTACGTACGTCAATATTTTGTTTTGTAAAATAGATTAAACAAGTTCCCACCTTTTTTTGACTTGTAACCCGTAACAAACAAAATGCCTATTTATTGTGAGCAGTTATACCAAAGAGACATTTTTCCTCTAAATTTCTCAGATTGTATTGTTTAAGGTTGTTCATTTTACAATAATAATACAAAAAATTGTAAATGAGCCCAAAATGTGAATGTGAACCCCTGAAATAGTTGAAAAGTTTGTATAAATAAGTTAAAATGTTGCTCGCCTATTTATGGATCAGTAAGTGATGCCATGGATAAACATATCACTCACAGGGGCCATTTTTCTGAAGGAATACTTTCACTTGTCCTTTTACTGAAGTTAAAGGATATAAAAATTCTTTCACCACTGGTTCTATGTTAGTATCTTTGCGTTGTTTAGGGGAGCTGTGACACTATCAACTTTACTGTCTGAATGACAGAAAACATGTCTGTTGTCTTACCATAAAACAACAAACTCTGAAGGGAACATTTTAAGCAACATTTTGAAATATTCAGTTGTTATATTTGACGCAGCTACGTATTATATCTCTGTATGACATTACACATCATAACACTTGTTCTCCGGATTGGTCATAGTGATATAAAGAGTTTGCCAAATGTCTGACTGAGGTATTCATTGACAGCAGATGCAAACAAACGAAACTGTCCAATTCAGCCCTAAACCCATGACTACCAACTTTTTTCTGCTGCTTTCCGTTGAAACTTACAGGTTTGAGACTGAAGCCTGCGCCATTTTAACGCATACAAACACATAAACGAGTTATTTAACTAACTAAAAATCTAAAACCAACATTCACAATGGATGAGCTTTGGAGCGACAGCGTTCAGCAGTCACTTCACTGTTATTGCCATTTTACTCAGTACAGGAAAAGAAACAAGTGCAGGGGTGGTGTGTTTACCCAAAGCAGGAAGCAAGAGTGTCATCAAAACATAAAAATCATATAAAGCACACTGACCACAGAGACTGAAATTTTACAATGTAGGAATAAAAGCTGCTTTGATGTCAGCGTGATCACATACCTGAGGACCCACCGGCAGAGTCAAGCCCCGCTTGGCCCCGTTACTTGACCAAACCCTGGAGTACGTGTCCACCATGTTTATATTGTTCTATTTAAAGGATCCATATATCCAAATATATACGAATGGACACCAAACTGAAGCGGCTCGAGCGTGCGACCACGTTTCATCAACTTGTGATGGGAGAGAAGCAAAAGCACATTCATTACCACGTCGACGCACACATCCTTCTCTCGCAGCAGCTGTGACAGTGGCGGCCCAGATAGAAAGGAGAACTGTGAGCTCTGTTACAATAGCAGCAGGAAGGGGCTGTGTGAGGACTGGGTGAGATGTGTGTGTGTGTGTGTGTGTGTGTGTGTGTGTGTGTGTGTGTTTGTGTGCCATATACATGAATTCCTGTGCACAGGGTAGGGAGGTAAAGGGCAACTGTCTGCGGGCCCTAAGAGCCAAAAACAGAAAGACTCAATGAAAACAAATAAGAGAAGAGGCTCTGATAGAAGGAGCAACATAAACTGCGTGGGTCACTTCAACCTACTTCCTGCTTGTTCACCCATATGATAAAAAAGGAAGACAGTTAATGGAAACATTTTTTAAAGAGTACCTGCCTTTTTAATCACTTTGATGTTTCAGCCCCTGTGTGGACATTAAGTATTGTTTGTTGATATCATGGTAGCAATTGTACATATAGAAAATCTTGTTTATTTTTTATCTATTAGGTCTTGGTTTGTCTATTTATTAAGTTATTTATTTTACCTTATGTATGTATTTATCTTTTTCTTTATAGCTAGTTTTTTCATAGCCTATGTTACTTTAAGTACCCTCGGATGTTGCCATGGAAGGTTTGGGGGGTTGGGGTATTTAAGTCTGAATGTGTCAATATTGAACTGTCAAATTGTATTAACAAATTTTGAAATAAACGTTTTTTTAAATTTTTTTAAAAAGAGTACCCGCCTTTTACTTTAGGGTTATACTCAAAAGAAGACTATAGGGAACAAGAAAGCTATACAAGCTTTGTTTATGTTTTGCTCTAAAATGTACAGTACTCAACCTAGTACTACAGTAGGTCACTCACACAATGATTGGAAAAGAAATGAAGCAATAATTCCCCACAATAACATAGGAGAACTGCTTTTGACCAGCTATTCTGATGAGACATTGTATTGTTTACTCTTGCCGAGTCCACGAGGCTTGAAACAGGAAGTCTGGTTTATGGGCCAATTGTTCAATCATCACTTCCTTCTACATGGTACAAAATGTGCCTGTCTGCATACAGCAGGCAGACCACGTTGTGGAGGTTTTTTGGGCTAGGATTAATCTCAAATTGGGTTTGAGGCCTGTGGGTACATCTATGTCGGTTGTTTCAGAAGTTCCAGTGTGTGTCACGGCTGTGGTGAATCAATACTTCCTGGAGAATCCTAAACGTTGCACATGCAGTGCCTGGACAGAGTATAGTTTGCCATTCAAATGCGTTTTGGAAAAACCTCAAAAAAGATTATACTGTTGCGTCTGATTTTTTAGATTCTGGTGAAGGATGTATTTTACATCCCTGCAGAGTTTTGTATGTATTTTGTTTGACTTGAAAGATGGAAATGGATATTTAATAACATTATTTTTTTAAACTGCGTTTAGATTTTGAGCCACGTTTTTTAGCATGATTTCCATATCCAAGCACAGAGCTGACAACTCTCTGTCCTCAGCAATGCATGAAGCAGCAATCTGCTTGATTACTTAACCACATTAGTGCTCATCCAATCAAACAATGGAGTACCAAATTGGGGCTCAAATCACGCCACAAAGCACACAGTTGAGCTATTGAATCCATCGGGCGCCACCTCCTCTTACATCACACTCCTCACGGCCCAGAATCCAGGATAACTCCAGAAAGGGCCAACGTGGAACCCATCAGCTTATTGCATTCTCATTTTTGCACTTCAGGCCAGATTTGCATCCCAATGTGCAAAACCAGTAACCAAAATCTGTAGGTGGACTGCAGGAGGGGAAATGTCTAATACCAGATGTTGCAATGCTCTCTGATGCAGCTATATGGAAACTCCGCTCTTTTGCAAGGGTGCCACCTTGACGTTTGCAGGTGCAAGGAAATATCAACAGTCAGCATGCAAACAAACTGAAGATATTCAGGACTTCAGCTGGGAATTTTTGGTTCTTGGAATCTTCTGCTCTGCACTAATAACTGCAGCAAGGCACCAATGTATTCAAAGTTGGATGTACTGAATGATAGGATCATTGTGATTAAGCACGTCATTACTGCTAAACAAAAACATTTTACAAAAAGGTAGACAGGGAAGACATTCCCGTGCATATGAGTCATGCAACTCTTGACAAACCAAGCTTTATCACTACATTACTTTTTTATATTACTATTGCCACGTGTCTAACAAACACAAACTGAAGTCAAGAAAAATGCAGACTTTTTGCTTTTTCTTTTCTTGCTTTGCATGCTGTTGTGTGAGCCTTACTTGACAATCCCGTACCCAAACGTATTATTAAGCCTACCTTAGCATCAGTTTGTGCCTCTCATGTATCCCCATTATGTCTGGGTCACAGAGGTATAAGCGTCAGTTTTTCTAAAAAAAATGAATAACCAGCAATCTTGAAAAACCAAGAACCTCAATTGACAACACAGCCTTCTGTTTCCAGAATCATCTAAAGTCTCTTCTGACCATCCGGATGAGAAAAATGTTCAATCTGTTGAACGATAAAAATTTTCAACCCATTTTCTAAGCTGCAACTGTATTCATTTGTACAACATTAACCAAAATTTAAAAAAATTTAAACAGCTTGTGTTTTACAAATGAGCACAGAAATGTAAAATCTGGTCTGCCTGGTTTAGGAAATAAAGCCGCAAACTTGAGAAATGGCTTGAAAAGATCTTTGTTATCCTGCAAAAGAGTATTTTTTTCCATTCTGATGGTTAAAAGAGTGTTGGAGGATTCTGGAAATACCTTCAGAACAGCCATAAATGGTGTTAAACAACCATTTAGCTCTGTGACTCCAATGAAATGGTAATACATGAGAGGCACAAACTATTCTACTGTCACATCGTAAATGAGCTGCATCCAGAACATTCACTTCAGCTGAAACGTGCACGAACCTGTGTGACTACTTCTAAAAGCTCAACCAGAGACAGAAGGAATCTCATTCTTTCAAGCTTTATGGTTAAATACCAAAACACAACGTTGATCCCAGATATACAATATGACTAACAAAGGGTAAACATTTGGGGTGGGGAAAAAATTTGATAGAGCATCATATCGCAATATTTTCCATGACAAAAGCCAAGTATCAATCTATTATTATGTGTGTAATGGTCATTTTGTCTGCTTGACAATTAAAGCCTGGCCGGTGTATCGGCGGACCGATATTATCGGCCAACATTAGGCCTTTTCCGATTATTAAAAAAAAAAAATTCATTCATCAGAATCATTCAAACTAAAGATGTTGACAAAGTTTCCTTTTGGGGACATAATTTGAAATTGGGAATAAATAATAAAATAATAAAAGCACAATATATCGCAGAATGTTGCACTATGTTTAAAATAGCAATTATATTGTATTGTGACATAAGTATCGTGATGATATTGTATCGGGAGGCCTCTGGTGATTCCCACCCCTAGTCAACATGAAAGGCTCATCCTTGGAGCTACGTGCACCTGTTCTTAGAACACGTGTTGCATCAAGCAGGCATGTACAGAGAGGTCTGTTGAGACACTCTCACACTACCTGTTGGAGCAGTTTCTTGGCCTTTGATTTGGTCCGTTTCACAGAGCACTGTACTTTTCACTGTGGCCTACTCTTGCTGTCAATCGGGCAATAGTTCCTCCAGTTCCTCTCAAGATATGGAAGAACGGCCTGTGCTGTACAGTTCTAAATGCCAAAATATCACATTGGCAGGGGTGTGTGATGTGATGTGCACAAGAGGACAAGGCAGAGGGCCACTTTTCTTTAAGTTGCCATCAATCAATGGGAAATTGGGGCTCCTTGTGTAAATTATTTAAACTGTGATAAAGTGATAAAGATTTATTAGACATGGCCTGTTCAGACACACACTGGTAGCACAGACAGCTACAATAAATACTGTACCACAATGTAAAGGCTCCACGTAACAATAAGAAGAGAATCACCATACAACAAAACCGGCCTGAATATGCATTCAAGTACGTCTTTCAGCAAGCTGTGAAGTTAACCACAACCAATCCCAACTGGATTTGTCATCCACTTACCAAACTTAACATCCCATTAGAGACCAAAGACATACCCTCGATATGAAGTGACCTACATTTGGGGCTAATTGCAAGTTCTGCACATTACATATGCACGCACAGGCCAACTGCATGGCAGGACTGGTACTAAAAGCTCTAAAGCCCTGCTTGGGAGTCAGGCCAGGCCCCCTCACATCACCATGGAGATGGCCCTCCATTGTGGGGTGACAATTAATACACTTGAGGGGTCCTGGCACGTCTGCAGTCCTGGGGCTCATTCATGCTCCAGAAAACACACAAACTGTGACGATTTAAACATTTAGGTTTTCACATATTTTTTTGTATTAAAAACAAACACAAAACTCCCACTAATGCAACAAACTGTGCTAGTAATTGCAGTGTTATGGTGCACACACTGTCACTGGGTGTAGGCTACTGGGAGAGGGGACACACACACACACACAGACACGATGATAGAAACACATTCATGTTCACACTCTCACCGTAGATCCTGCAACAGGTGCAAAAATAAGTGCAGTGAAACTTACGTGAAACAAAAGTTCTGTTGTCGTTTGTATTCAACCAACTATACATCCATCAGGAAAGTAGGTTACTCGAGTTATAGCCGGATATTTCCCTAAAGTTTCATTGTTTCCCGACGGTGGGGTTACTGGTTAGTCATAGTTCCCAGAATCGTCATCGGTGCTGGGGAAACCAGGTAGCAGCTGCTGGAGCTTGGGGAGTGGCCGGCAGATTAACACTTCCTTTCCTCGGAAGAAGCCTCCCAGCCGACACTACCTGTTAGTAACCTGTTCTCTAGTTACGTCGACTGTACGCAGCAATTCACAAGTACTAGAAATTGATGACAAAAACCTCCTCTAATCTAAACCACACACTGGACTACAAGTCCCCAGGTCTTCGTGATCTCACCAATTCAATCAATAACATGTTCCGTGATAATGTAAACTATACACACCTAGTAAAAAGTGACCGCCCTCCGGACCAGAAGGAACTCGCTGACCAAAACTGAGATCCTGAATCAGCTGCTTTAACTGAGGTATTACAGAGACAGCCCTTCTCGCCCATTCATATGCTGATGAGCTGGCACACATAACGTAACTGTGAACCCAACCAACACGGTGTTCCAAGTCTGGACCCTCAAACTACTGAGTGATTCAGTGTAAATGCCTTTAAAATCTCATCAAATGGAATTGTTCGAATCAGTAATCGGTGGTGGAAAGTATCCGAAGCAGCCAATATTCTCAGGCAGCCTACTTCACTTAAAAGAGATTTTACACAATTAACTTTTTTCCCGCCAGTACAATTATCTGAGAACTATATTGCTGTTTCCAAATGATTCCTTCTTAGGATTAAACTTCCCAACACATGACTAATATATTAATTACATTTAACTACAGGCTATTGTACAACCACAACATTAAAATTGTAGACTTATAATAATAATAATACTTGAATAGAATAACTAATCATTATAAATAGGCCTACTTATGTTTGTGATACTTTGTGTATGTTTTTTTTGCTAATAGTTCTTTTCTTTTATTCAAGTTTTGAATGAAGGATTGGTTTAATACTAGCCTACTTTAAAACTTGACATGTATTCTTCATCATTTCCACCCACTTTAAGATGCACTGAGCCCCACAGTGTAAACACATTTAAATGAAAGTTTGATGAGTTGTGGTTCTCCTGAGAGCAGGAAGTGAAATAATAAAATGTATTATAAGACAATAAGTTAAGGTGGGCTGAGATTTCCAGTACGCTGCAGCCCTGTGCACATCAACAAAGAGCATAGAACCCCTTAAATTCAATAAAGTGTCAGCTTGCAGCCTCATGTCACAACGTTGCATGTGTCAATGGCTAGTAAGAAAATCAGTTTTATTAAATAATTCAATATCTGGTGAAGAAATGTTACTTTGAGAAGCATAACATGTTTCCCATCTTTCTTATTCTGTTAGATACAAGTGACTAATAATGGGACTCTTTAAACCAACTGGCTGCATCAGTGATTATTTGCATGTGTCCTATTACTAATGAATACAAAAGGAATGTGTATTTTATATTTGCAACTAATTCTGAACACTTTGCAGAGATCTGTTTTTGCTTTGAACATTAAAGGTTCTTTAACTGTGGCTCCCTGTCAGAAGACTTTAAATCTTTTTACATGATTAAACTGCACCCTCTTCTGGCTGTAAAATGACAGTGACACATCTCATGAGAGTGCAGAATGATGAATGAAAAACCTTACCTGCTCAATGGGAGGCTCATCTGTAGAGGACGATGTCCCTGCAGTTTGATTTGAATTCTGCAGATCAGACATCAATGTCTCCTTAGAATCAACAGGATCAGGAGGCTCAGGAAACGTGTCAAATTCTGGGATATTAAGCTCTGGTATGGTTTCATATATTGGTGAATTAGGGGGTAAAGGAAAGTCCGTATCCTCATTGTCTAGAAAAGTCTGTGGTTGTTTTACTTCATCATCCTGCGGTGGCTGTTTATGTCCGTTTTTTACCTTTGGCACAGGATGAGCTTTTGTGTACAGTTGCAGGTTGTCAGTATTCAGAGGTGCAGAGCTAAATGAAAAGCCTGTTGTTGAATTGTGTGTCTTTATTTTATTCTGGCTGTCAGCAAAGCTGCTGGTAGTTTGTCTTTCATCCAGAGTCTCACTAGGCTTCACATCTGGCATGTTCTCACAGAAACCAAAAGTGGAGAAGCGGTATGTCTCTCTTGAAGCATCCAGAGCTGCTCCACGATTCACTGTTGTCGCTCTACGTGGTGTTATGTGAGCCATGTCCCCTGGCTCACTGTTCGTCACACACTCAGGGGATTTCAAGCTGTTAGGATCAGGAGGGTTTTCAGTAAGTGATAGGAGCTCCTTCACATACTTTGCAGGGATATAAAAGGGTCTGCTGTGCTGGTCTTTGCGGACGTGCCACCAGTGCTCATTAGTCTTGGAGACCAGGATGTAACTTTCATTAGGCTTAATGGACACAAGGCGACCATCCTTCGCTCTGTACTCAAATTCATACTGCACAGACACCAGCTCCATGCTCTGGTGCACCTGTGGGGCCTCTGTGTTACTGTGGGCACACGGCTAACATCTCGGAGCTGCAAATACAGGAAATGTGAAGTTGGTTTGGCTTTTTTTTAAAAGGTAGTCATTATAAATGTCAATCAGTGGCTCATGTTTCATTGTCACACACACTCCCACCAATAGTGTCATGGGCAGATAAGAGACAATGGACCCCTGGACACAGACTTGTCCTTTTGTGTCAGTTTGACTAGATGAGATATCATAAAATAGAACTTTGTTTACAGTGGGGTTCGAAAGATTGGGAACCCCTGGTAAAAATTTGTATTAATGACACCGTCAGTTCTCAGCTTTCCAAAGGGGGGGGGGGACAAGGTATTAACTCTGCATGGTGCTCAACATAAGCAGACGCCATGTTTTTGTTTTATGTTATTTTGAAAGTGTAAATGATGGAAATAAAAATCCAACTTTTTATGACGTATAATATGAATGTCTAATCTGTCATTTGATGCCTTTTGGAGATTTTTTCATCTTTTCTTGGCTTCTTAATACACATGAATACAAATTTTTACCTGGGGTGCCCAAAATGTCGAACCCCACTGTATCCCAAGGGAATTTGTTGTGCAGCAACTGCAGTACAAAGTAGGAACAAGTGCAAATCTAAAATGTCATTATTAGTCATTTTTTGTCATTTTGAAGTTGTTTGATTGACGTTCAAACAAGAAATGTTAAAACTCACATCAAACTGAGGTTGTGGCTCAGAGGCCCCCTCGCGACTTGGGCCCCTGTAACCGGTAGCCCGTCCAGTAATGGTTAGTGTTTGATATTTCACAAGAATGCAGATTTACAAGAAAATTTAACGCAGTTTGGAGTTAAGATTATGAACAAAAGGCTGACACACGTAAAATACTCTATTCTGTGCACAGGAATAGACAGGAAGTTGCTTTCAATTGCTGCAAAAGACCTACAAACTTACTCAGAGACCTCTAGAGCAGCACACTGAAAACTGCTTTGCCACAAAACAGGAAGTCTGCACCAACCTCGGCTCAGCGTCAGGGCGATGTCATCTGGCAATCTCAGCTTGCTTTAGCAGGCATCGTTTTGCCCATGATCACAGTATCAGTGTTTACAGCTCTTTGTTGTCTCCTACAGCACACATATCACATAGAAACAACAGGATGTCATGTCAGCAGCTATTTCACACGCAAAGGTTGTAATCATTTGTTTTTGTTGCAACCATATTGTGAAATCAAAACAAATGTGAGTGGTTGTATAAGTGTTGTACACGCCAAATTTAAATAAAATACAGAAAATAAAAAGTTAACCCAAAGAGGAAATATGATTTAACTTAAGCTCAATTACTCATTTCCAAGTCAGACTTAACTCACAATATTATGTTGAATTTGACAATTCACAGTAAGTCAGTGCAACATAATATGTTAATCAGAATACACATTCATGTTGAAAAGCACACTCAACAATGACAGAAATCCCATGCTGGACTTGCACACCCTGAGGTTACAGTGTGATAATATTTTCGTCTACTTGCCAGATTTTGTTTCCAAAAAGTCCCTGCCATGAGATGTATCTCGAACAACCTTGAAGCAATTTGGTATCTACAGAGCCGGAGTCGTAGAGCTCAAACTGCTGCTTGCATGTGTTGCCTCTGCTTGCCTACCCCACTTTTGTTTCCTGTTCTGTGTGACTGTTTCTCTACTGAAAGAGGCAGCCAGTCATACAGTACAGCACTAAAGCCACAAGAAATGGGAAGTCTAACTTTAACCATACTTCCCAAATTATTTTTGACATGTGTGCATTCTTTTCATGGTAGGCTACCTCACTGACGGGGAGTTGTGCTGATTCATTTTAACATAACAATACAGCATTACAAAACATGTGACCCTGTTGTTAAATTAAAAAGGAAATGTTACTGTTACTGCATGTTGACAATAAAATAAAGTCATGTGTAATTATTATTAGCAGGTTATAGGCACAAAAAAATAATTAAAAATGAAATAAGATATGACAACATGACCGTAAAACACGACCAATTTGCATTCATTATATTTGCATGTGTACTTATTACTGCTGTCAGTTAAGCACGTGTTTGTTGTAGGTGTATGCCCTCTGGTGGATTTTCACTGCACACACAATCAAACAGGCGTTTTGTGTGGTTTCATTTTGAGGTGACAGGATCTCTTGCAATAAATGAACGTATGTCGATATATATCAGTAAAATATATTTTTTATAACCATTGGTTATAAAAAGAAATGTTCATGATGATACGGTATTGCATTTATGTTTTGTTTTTAGACAGCACTACACACCAATACAAAATCCACTAATTGAATTAATTACTTAGCCTATACTTGTGTCGAGAATTCGAGAACGTATGAAGGTCCACAAGAACACTGCGTGAATACATTCTATCCTTCATTCACGTGGAATCAACGTCGTCTGCTGCACCCGCCCGAGACGTCAGTTCCTCTAACTGTATCTTCCCAACGGCGTATCATGTGACTGTTTCTTGCCATGAGATGAGAAAATTTTGTGGTAATTACATTTGTTCTTTCACAAGATTAGGAAGCCCCGCACAAGGCAGGGCATCAAAAAATTAGATTGAACTCATATTGTTCCTCTCCACGGAAATCTTTAGTAAAAGGCGAAAGATTTATACGATCTGAAGAGAAACATGAGTGTACTGACATCTACGACTTGTTGGAGAGGTCGTCACTTCCCGACATACACCTCACGGTAACGGTGGCAGTGCGCCGACAAAACTAGAACTAATAGTTTATGTCAACTATAATCTATTTATGTGAATACACAATTTATATTACAAATATGGTTTAAGATAAACGTGTTTATTCTAAACGATAGATTTAGCAAACGTTTGAAATATTGCTCGCAGTGTATGATGGGTAGTGGTACGTTGAGCTCGGTTCCATACCACACTAGTATGGAATAATAAAGTAATAAATAGTAATAAAGCTTTGCTAGCTCCTGAACTTAACAAAAGGAACCCAGTTGCCATCCTCGTTAATAACTAGCTCAAACACGAAAATAAAAACAGGGAAATGCACACAAAAGGGAATAAAATACCACAACAAGGCAAAAAAAAAAAAAACTACGCATGCGCTGTACACCCATAGGCGTAAAAAACTATGGTGAAAACAAATCGAGAGGATTATCTCCTGTTAATTCCGTTTTCACACAGGAAGCTTTCCAGTACAAAGAGATGCACAAAAGACATAATAATTATTATTCAAATTATTATTCGAATATTATCGTTATGTCGAATGGATGCACACATACTGTATGTCGTCGTTAAATAACAAAATCCTGCGAAGTTCCCTAATAATTTCCGTTAAAAAAAACAATATTATATATATATTAACGACACTTTACAGACCATCTTGTTCATCAAACGGAAAAGATGAATTTTAGATGATGATGATTTCCCCATAGGCCTACCTATTGTTATATTACATTATGTATTTTTTTCTTATTCTAATTTTTAAAACTTTTATCTTACAAAAATTACAATTGGATAAGGAAAACCTCTATGTGGTTGTTGAACTAAACAACTCCTGTCAATACTAAGATCGACCCTGTGTTGCGGGCTCACAAATTGACATTACCTTTTTTTTAAGGGTTCACGAGCCAAAAGACCTTTACTATTCTCCACAAAAAAGGGCTGAGCTGTATTGTTGCAAGAAACAAAGCCCAATTAGGTTATAATCCCTCATAAAACATTGCTGAACAATGGTGGGTGTTTCATAGACAAAGTGTAACAGCAGTGAAATCCGACCACTTTCCCCATCTCTTTGAATAAGGGAACACCTTCAGGCAGGTTTCCAAATTTACAATACTTGCCCCAATTATCTTTATGATGATGAGGATGTCACATGTAGTGAAGGCTCGAGTTGCACACACATAGCAAGCCTATAAGTGTCCAAAAAACAATTGTCTAAATTGTCACATAGACTGCAAATGGTTGGTGCCTACCACAGTGGTTGACAACAATACCTACAATGTTAAGGATCAACAGTTACAGTGTAGACTTCCCTCCCCCTTACCCACAAGGGGCAGAAAGATTTTGCACAGGCAGATGGTCCAACAACTTTATATTTAGGTTTTGTAGCACGGTAAACAAAAAGACATTTGAATAATGTCCATTTTCCAAAAAAGCCAGTGGAGTGTTACAATCTATTGTGCAGTTTGAATAGTCTTCTTTGGGATTTTACAGGTAATCTGTCTCATAAAAAGACATCACATTGACTTTCAACATTTATGAGGTTTATTTGTGGTAATGCCTCACATCTGAAAAATTACAAAAGGGAACTGACAATATGCTGCATAATTTCATTATTTATGATTACAGTCCAGACAATATGTCACAATGTTAGAAGAACAACAGTCAAATGGCATTTTTGTGCAAAAACATCAATACTGTACGCATCAGAAAACACAGTTATCATTAACATCAAACTGGCAGGGCATTCTGTGTAAATGTAAAAAACAATACAACAAATTAGCTCTGAAGAGGATGTCAAGCAGTATAAATAGCACTCCAAACACATTACTGCAAGTTTATTCTTCATCTTCATGAGAAATCTGCATCTCTGTGGATTTTAAACAAGGTGATGTTACAGACACATTTGCTAGCAGCAATAGGGTTTCGGAGTGTTCTCTAGACCAGGACTACACTTTACTAACAGTTTAAAAGAGGGCACCCCATATTTAAAGCACGCCATAAAAAGTTGTGAACTTGGTCCGGTTACATCCAAAAAGGATTGATTGGTTCTTTTTATCTTTTGGTCATCTGTTCAAATATAAATATAGGTAAATATTTTTTAAAAATAAGGCAGGTTTTATTTTTGATGTCTCTCCCAGTGGGATTGGTCAGCCTATTGTGTTGTTTTCACTGTCCACAAAGCCGCATGTTGTGTAGTGGTTCATGTTCATGCACAGAAGGCTGGGCTGCACAAAGGCATTGTAAAACCGCTCATTTAAGAAAGTGTCCGTGTGCAGCTTCACCCAGCTCTGTTCAGTTCATATGGCCTTGACATCGATAAGGTGGCCATGCTGGGCCCCTTGCCTTAGGGTCTTGATCCCTTGCAACTTGCGGCCGTGAAGTGTAAAGCGGGACCAGGCAGCCAGCTGGAGCAGGGCACAGGTGATAGGCACAAACACCAACATGTAGAAGCAGCCCAGGCGTAGAGGTGGAGTCCCCAAACCAAAGGCAACGTCAGGCACAGAAACAAGAGAGTCCTTCAAGGGTTCCCTATCAAAAATATCATAACCTGGGGAAGAGAAATCCAACAGGAGAAAAAAGTAATTCCTTCAATAATTAAACAAAAGAAATACACAAATGGGTCATGGGTAACCGCTAATCTAGTAAATTAACACTTCAAACTCATAATAGGTTATGTTTAAGTGCATAATTGGCACAATTTTTTTAAATGTTTTCTTTCCGAAGAGATAGTTTACTTTTGAAAAATACGTTTATATGCTGGAGGTAGATGAGAAAATTGATACCACTCTCATGTGTGAATGTAAAAAAAAAAAAAAAAAGCTACAGCCAAAAGACAGTTTGCTTAGCTTACCACGAACTTTTAAAGCCCAATGAATGCAGAAACTTGTAGCAGCATATGAAACAAGGTAATTATGTACACGTCATTAAGGAGGCCCCAGACTGAGTGTTTGTGTGTGTACCTGTGTAAACACACAGCAGCCAGGTGCCAATGAGAGGGGCGAACGTCTGGCCAGGTTTGGTCAAGAGAGCAACCATCCCGAAGAGGAGAGCGGAGGTGGCCTGCTGACGTCGATTGACCACAAAGTCCTCATCCACCAGATCGGAAATGACCAGTTTCAGCAGCTTGCACGTCCCCTCCGTAAACACTCGGTTACTAGGAGGAAGAGAAGTGTCCAGTTACTGTCTCCAGTCCAAACAGTGGCGTAGTTTGTGAAAAAAACAACGCCATTTTGATTTTAAAGATGTTTATCAAGAGTAGATTGCTCAGTTCTACTTTAGAGTATTCCTGTTAATGTGTGTCAATAACCATTCCTAATGCTTCCATTTGTTGAGATCAGGCTTTTAGAATGACAGGAAATGCAGTTACAATTTGTAACTTGTTGCTTATACGTTTCTGTATCAGCTAAGCCTTAAGGTTTGAGGTTTCAGAGAAAGAAAAAGCATACACACACTGTTGACAACTACCACAACTTTGACAAACATATGACTAATGACACACACTATCAGGGTTAGGCTGCTGAGTGCCAGAGACTAGAGAGAGATTATGAATCCTGTTTTCAACTATTATTAGACATTAATAATGGAATAACGTGACAAACTAGCTACCTTTTTGAAAACCTGGAAGTTGCTTAGCATCTTCTCTGATTCAGCAATGTATGCTTGCTCTTTATTTACCAGATATTGTTATTCTGTTATTTCAGTACACTCTGTTCTACAAAACCTATTGTCTGTCTTTCCCTGCTCTGTGTTCTATGGCTAGATGGTCTATGGATAGAAAGTATATGTTATATTATTCTTATTATATGTCACAGATTTAAGGCATAGGATTTTTTTTTTCGTTCTCATGAGTGAAAGAGGCACAGACTAGAGCAAAGTTGACCTTTCCTGGGAACAAAAGGTCTTGCAGCACAGAAAAGTTAACACAATATTTGGATACAACATGTAACGAATGTTGAGTTAACCTTGGTAACGGGCTGCGACGGAAAGAGTCCTTGACAAGTCCTTATGAATGTGAGGCACGGAACGACATGTGTTGCTGTGTGTTTGTGTATTCAGTGATGAAAAATAATGAACAAAACAAGCCAACAAAAAAAACAAGCTGTCACACATCGGATCCCTGATGCGTGTGCTGATGTGCGTGGCCATACCTAGCAATGAAGATGCACAGCAGATAAATGTGGTCAGCCCCTGCCAACAGCATAGCCACACTAAGTCCCAGTTTGAGCATAAATAGCCAGCGGATAACCTGGTAAACCCCATAACGCTGGCACAGTGTCAGGAAATACAAGTTGTTCAGGTGGGGGGCAATGAAAGAGATGCCTGCGTGGGAGCAAAAGCAGAACTAAATTAAAAAAGACTAACCAGCAGAAAGAATAGTAACTGTAAACATACCAAATAATAGCAAATAATATAGAAATATGATCCATTCTGGCCACAATTAGATCGTTTTCTAACAAGTCAGCAGATGTTTTTCAGAATACCACGTCAATGGTTTTCTGCCATCTTCATGATCTTGACGTCTGGGAGGATGATTGGATCAGAATATTAATCTGCATCATCACATTTATCTACTTATTGGCAACTAAAATGTGATTAAAATAATTTAAAAAGAAGCGTGTGTCACTAGCTTGCATGCTCCCAGTATTAGCTTTAAACTGTGTTTTTCTCCATTCAGTGTAACTTTCATCTCACAGTCGAACCCAGTATAAAATATCTAAAGAATACTCACACTAAAGTCAATTTCAATCATATGTGGTTTACATTCAGTGTGTATTATGCTGTGATAATTATTGCAGTATCGATTACTAACAAACCTGAATTAAGAGGACTTGAATTAAGAGGAATGTGTGAGTTATCAGTCTGTCCCTTACCGAGTAAGATTGAACCTGTAGAAGCAGAAACATTGTCCGACAGCAGATGTTCCAGGAAAAGAGGGAAGAAGTTGCTGTTGAAATGGCAGTGAAACACCTTTAGGGGAACAGAGACAACAATAAAAAGTTAAGCTATATTGACTATGTGGAATACCTGCAGAACAGGGACATGGAAGTAGTTCTTTTGGAGATTATGGTGAACTAGTGTGTGTTGTAACAGTGTTTTGCCATTGAGATCGAGCTAGCATGCTAACGCTAGCATGTGCTACGGTTAGCCACCTTGTCTCGGCTAGCGACATGGAAAGCCGCGCAGATTTTGAACAGCTCACCGGGAGACTGAAGGCAGGACATTCAGAAATCGTAACTTACTCAAAACAGCATGGATAGTTTGTATGCGTGTGGAAGCACCAGAGACACGAAATAACACCCCAAATCCCGGGAAAAAGTCATAATATATACACAGCATATAATATATTTTCACAATATGGGCACTTTATGTAATAAAACCTTGAACGATGTTCCACAAAACACATTTCCTTGAATGATAAGCAACCTTAAGGTGCCCTTTAAAAAAATGGACCCAAAACTAACGACACATGATGAAATACAAGACCAAATATGGATTTTCCAAAAGAGTTTAAGTGTCTGCCCACTTTATCTCTACTAGCACTTTCAGCAAACGTAACCTTACCTGAATAAGGTTCATTGACACAAACCACATGAAGTTCTTGTGTTTGGAGAGCTGCTTGAGGTACTGTCCAAGGGTGACGGGTTTTTCTGGGTGAGTAAGTGGAGCATTTTCAACACTCAGCCTGCGACAGAGTGAAAGCAGACAAGAGAGGAGTGAGATGGAAAGAGAAAAAAACATCAACATAGTTCAAAAGCCTGTCCACCAAAGTTACTGAGAATTTCAAGATCTTTATAAAATCCTTACTCTTTGAGTGTCAGTGCTTCATCCTGCCTTGGACGGACTTCCTTTTGGAAACGACGCTGTAGCAACCGAGACACTAACAAAAAGCCCAAGATGGAAAAGGCGGAAAGAGTCACACAGAAGAGACGGAAGGAGTAGAAATCCTCCTTGTTCCAGAAGGAGTAAGACAGAAATACGGAGAATGAGCCCAAAGCGCTGAACACGGAGCAGTGGAAGTTGAGGCGTGTGCGATCGACGGCGGACACAGCGAGGTCAGCCAGCAGGGCGCTGTGGTGGAGGTCCACCATTGTGAGGAAACCATCGTACAGACACAGGCACAGCAGGAACTGCAGTCCCGGTCTGGCCCACGCCACCCAGAAAGCCAGGAAGGACAGAGCAAAGAGAGGGCCATTTGTGGAGAGAGCCTTTAGGCGCTTCAGCACCACCTCTGGAGTTGTGATCGAAGAGCCTGACCTGGGTGGAAAAACAAAAATCTGAGTATTTAGATACAAACACAACTTTTGCACAACATACAGATAGAGTCATGTACGTATAGAGTTAACAACAGATAAGGCCAAAAGACCTAAATACATTCTCTCAAGCTATTTGAGTCTGTTTTGTTGCCAGAGGATATATTAGTGGTAACTTTAACATGGTTGATGTTATATATAACCACCTATGTAAAAACAGAATCTGCAAACAGCAGGGACGCAATATTATATACTAAAAAACATCATAAAAAGAAGAATGTGAATGGTGCACATCCCTACTTTACACTCTAAACCGAATATTGTGATGGACTTTGTTATGTCATCACCTGATGACAGTACAGAGTCACAGATAGTTTAATAAAAATGAAATGTAAACACAGATGGCATGTTTGACAATTCTCACTCTGACGACGCGTTTACCTTGCATCATTACTGCAGCGGATAAAAGAGTTAACAGTGAAACAGTTGCGTGTGCATGGGTGTATAAATGTCCTTGCTTCGGGGCAATGTGTGAAGGAATAACAGCGTTCTGCAGTTTGACTGGAAAGCTTGGAGGGATTTGAGGGCTTATTCTTATTGAGATGTCTGTCGTAGTCACATCCATATTAAGGAAGCCCAATTTAGCAAAGCTTTTTTCTCTGAAACCAAAAGGAGAAAGAAAGCAGGATGGAGACACTTACTGAGGAGAGCTGAGGAAGGAGCGATCACTCAGCCAGCCGAAGAGAGGGTCGTTCAGACTGTTCCATATGAGAAACACTGTCTGTGGAGCAGCAGACAGAGGGCAGAAAACAAGACAAGCATGCTATTTAAAAATCAACAAATAAAGGATGATGATGGTTTATCAATGAGCCACAACGTGATACCACGCTTTAAGATAAGAAAACTAATGGGAGGACTGTGGCTCTAAATAAGTGATAATTACATAGAGCCATGACAAGAATCCATTTATCATCAGGCAATTCTAGTTTATTTCTTATTTAAGCACAGCTGGGCAATATTAATAATACTACATTTGTATCTTTTTTACCTTTATTTATTCAGGGAAGGTTCACTGAGAGGAAGCCTTTTTTTTGCCGGGTTAAGGGCCTTGCTCAAGGGCACCTCAGTGGTGGTAATAAACTCTCTCCAAAAAGGATTTTTGTGAAGTCATGACCCAAATACCTAAATAGATATCATGTACACTCTATATCTAAACTAGAAGAACATCTTCTGGTTACTTTGTGATACACAGTTTTTTTCTTTAAAGCCCAGCCTCATTAAATTTTCTCCAGCTCAAATGGTTTTAAAGATAGAAAACTGTGGCTGAACATGGTGGCCACATACCAAACCGGATGGCAGGACTGACATACAGTCTTAAAAAAAAAAAAAACACAGCTGACACACAGCAACATCAAACTGGTAATTAGTGCTACATTTTTGCTACATTGTAGCCTGGACTACAAATCAAAGTGTACTTTTTTAACTGACACAGATAAAGACACAGGTCTTTTGTCACTCACCTCTCCCACCCAGAAGGACATTTTATCAATCTTGTAGACTGACACAAATGTCTCCACGTAGTAAAGGAGGAACACATTGTGGAGGATGGAGGTAAATAAGGCCAAAGAGCCGTAGAGCACTGCAGTAGAGACAACGCTTTGCCAGCAGCCCCAGGCGCTCCTGCCCATTCTTCTTTTTCAATCACTCTGCTCCGTCTTTTCTCTGTGCCAAGCTGCAATCATGTCACGGCCCGGCCGACCCAGGGTCACCACCTCATCATAGCCTGCAAAAAACACAGTGCATGTGGATAAATCCATAGTTATTTTTACTTCAGTAGACAAGGGAAAAAGAGTATTCTCTCACCCTGAAGCATTGAATATGGTATTCAATATTTCTGAGCATTACTAGAAGTTACAGCAACGTCTCCAATAGTAACATGTCCCCGTCTCTGCACAGAGTTTGCGCAGACCAAAGGGGGCTATTTTCATAGCAATGGTACAGCAAGTAGTCATTAAAGTTAGCTAGGCTGTAGACAACGGTTCCCTTCTCCTTTGGCCGCCGCCCAGCCGTGGTCTGTGTAAAACTCGGTAATTTTCACGGCCAATCTTGTGACACTCCAACTCACACAAAGCTGGTTTTCACAGAGAAACGACAAAAGGAAAGTCATACGATCATCACGTCAGTCATTTCAGGCAAAGTGCTTTCACTATGCGATATTTTCCTTAGGTGTCACATTCAAAATTGCATTCTGAGGGTGCTTTGAATGTGTTTCCCTAAATAATTTACACCTACTGTAAATGATAGAGACATCCAATCTTATTTTTTAAGACAAAGCAAGCACTGGCTTGAAAAATCACACTTGTCTCCATGTCACATCTCCTTGTAAATGGTCCTTTGTCATGCCAACTGCGGAGACAGTTCTCCACAGTTAAAGCCAATCCTGCATCTGTTTACATATTCCCAGGCTTGTTTTACTTCCTTCTTGAAGCCCCTGGTGCAGTCCCACATGTAGCACCCTTTAGGATAAAAAATCAGGCTTCTTAATTCCCCCCTGACTCCCACAAACTCAACCTGATCTACAAACTTGCTCTCTCATCTTTAGTTGAAAAAAACATAAAAGCTCACAATAACAGTGTGTCAAGGCGATGTGATACTTTCTGTCGGAGTCAACCACAATGTAGCGTCTAAGCAAAGTGGCAAAACCGCATCTTCACATCAGGATCTCAGTGAGATAAAACTTAAAGCAACCTCCTTTAGAGTGCAACAAAAAGCTTCCCAACCTTGTTCTTATCGGATCCAAGCAGTGAAGCGGGATGACTCGCAGCTGGTTGCACCATATCACATCTCTAGCACGTATCTTGCAACAGAGCAGGACGGGGACACTATAAATATCCATTTAATGTCCTCTCAGCCAAAGCAGATAAAGAGTGATTTCCACCTGTGGAGAGGTTTCTTGACAGGGACTCTTCTATTCATTCTGATAGCCAAAAGATATGATCACCAGATATGGTGACTGAGCTCGTTAGATCTGATCTCAATACGGATTACCATAACCCGATAAAAGGGGGCATCTCTCAGCCCATTTATCAAAATCCGTTTATAAATCCCCTCAGGAAAATTGGGAGTTGCAATAAGTCACAGTCAAATTTATAGCAAAAAATAGAAGTAAGAATAAACTAGTCAATATAGCTTAAGTGCAAGAAATATAAAGTAAAGTAAGATCAGGTTAAAAAGATTGTGTTGCTATACTATGGATTGTACAATTGCTATTTCGGACTTGTTGTTAACATTTAGATCCTAAATGTGGTTGATTATATATTATAACCTGGAAAAAAATGTTAAACAATGTTAGCAGGTTTTAAAACTGAATTGCATAGATATGATACTGAAAGTACAGTTTAATTAATCTGGATGTCTGATTCAGTAGTTTAAAGCAGAGAAAGTTTGCTTAAGACTTTTAATCCATCGCTTATTCGTAAAATCCATGGAAATACCGGAATAGATATGATTCGAATGAATTATAATGTTTCAGGTTACTTTGTTTTTAAAATGTGTGTATTAACTTTTATTATTTCATTTTGAATTACTACACTACAGGATGGATTAATGCCAAGGCATCGACCTGCCAATTATAACAAAAAACTAGCCTTTGTCGACCATTTTTAAGGGTTCTTACAAATGTGACCTTTGCAACCATTGTGCTGATATAAAGGAATGCAAGCAATTCACAAAACGTACTAGGGGCACATCATCAAAACGTTCATTAACTGTAACACTACGTTGGTTGTGTACCGTTTATACTATAGGCTACCTGTGATTGCTTTTACATAACCTAGGCTAGACAAAGAGACGATTAGACAAGGCAGTCTCTGAGCATAGGTATACAATTAGAAAAAGCTAATATTACACTCAAGGCTATAGTCTCACACTGCCAGACCTGCCTGCACACGCACAGCGATGCAGAGCAGCTATCTAGTTAGTGGTCAGACTTAGCATTTGTTACCTGTGAGTTTACTGGCTCCTTGCTCAGGTGTTGGATGTCTGATCTTGTATCTGCTACAGGTGAGACTGTGTGCTGAGCGCTAACGCTGCACCCTAAGGATGGCTACTTGTGCTACTAGGTGTGGGTTTTTAAATCAGCTCTATTTTAACATATAGCTAGGCTACTAATCATTTAAATGTCCAAATAAAGGGTTTTTAATTTAATACCAGAAGAGTGCTTCGGACCTTATCTTCTTTTTTTAACTTTTGTGTTCCCTTCTAAACAGTCCGGACCTTTTTTCTTCTAAAGTAGTTTAACAATTATTTAAGGTAAAATTATTTATTCACTATCAGGTATGTTTATTGCCTAGCTAGCTAACGTTAATTAATATACTTGGACTAACATCAATAAATGTAAACTTGCTCATACTCGACCATTGAAGCTACAACTAACTTCCCACATTTTGCGTAGTCCGCTGTCTGATAATAGCAGCTGGCATGATCGATTGTATGATATCTTGTCTGATAATATATATTATTGAATTGGAGAACGAGCTAAGCTAAGCTAGGCAGTTAGCACTAGCTAACCTAATTTTAAATGCTAGCGTTAGCTACCGTAGCTGGGTAACAGTAACAGGCTGCCAATGTGGAGATAAACACATTCACAACAAACTAAAGTATATTCACAAGAGGGAAATGTCACGTACCGACAAAAGACTTGTTTGCAAGACTGAATAAATGGTGTATTTATCGATGGAAGGCTGACTTGTTGGCTCGAGCTCTCCCTCTCGTCAGCAGCAGCCGTGAGACTGACTGGAGGCGGACACACCACGTCATGACTGAAGTCGGGTACTCACGTCCGTGACGGTCGGGGAAAAAAACAAAAGAACCTCCGTGACGGCCGTGGTGGATCTGTGAAGAGTTTCCCGGTATGTGTAGCTAGTCAAACAGATACTAGTCCTAGTTAACAGCGCCATAGTCCCGCATTTCCAGACCTATTTATATTATGATTTGTACTTCACTCGAGTAGCCCATTAATTTTCTTTATACTCTTACTTACTGCATTTCAGAGGGAATTATTTTTATTTTTATTTCACCACATTTATTTGACAACTTAAAAAAAACACAAAATTTAATCAACAAAATAAACTGTGTAAATTATTATTGTAATACAATTTAGTAGGCTAGGCTACACCTGTTAACTGACTGTTGAAACACACAAGCCACCTAACAGTAGGCCTAGCCTATAAAGTAATTATAATTACAACATCAAACATCAACATTAATGCATCAATAATTATAATAATGCAATACATTATTCTGAAATGGACCCTTATGCATAATAAGTACTTTCACTTTTGATACTTTACGTTAATTTTGATGCTCGTACTTTCAGTACTTTTATTTAAATACTAATTTGAATGCATGATTTGTAAAAGTCTTTCTAAACTGTGGTAGTGTAAGATACTGTAGAGTACACCTTTAAAACATGGAAATTAGGAACAGCCCTTTTATAGAAAGAAAGAAGCATTAGAAGACTAATCTGCCCCCATTCTTAGTC
This sequence comes from Etheostoma cragini, assembly GCF_013103735.1. NCBI lineage: Eukaryota > Metazoa > Chordata > Actinopteri > Perciformes > Percidae > Etheostoma > Etheostoma cragini. The sequence goes on along the minus strand of NC_048427.1, from coordinate 3,471,685 downwards.
ATTTTTTAATTCCTTATGCAAAGTCTGCATATGGCTGATTCAGTTGTTTAAACCAATAAAAGGGAGGAAAAGTTTGCTTAACATCATTAAGAACGACAGGGACCGTTGGGCCCGGTTGGGCCCCTGGCACTTCCGTGTTTGGGCCATAATAAAACAGGTGGATTTCCCCAAAAGAGGGAACAGGAAAATGTGTTTTATTTGTCTTTCCATCTCTTCCCCAGCAGAGGTCAGCCTATATTTGCAGACAGCATAGGTTCCCGTTTGAAAGCTTACTTTGAAAACTGTACAGTTTTCACCTTAAAAAAATTACATTTAATATCCATAAAGAATTCTGATGTCAGTAAAAATGTTGCAGTTAAATCTTTATGGGGACTTTATAACTTTCTACTCAACACTTAAATATAATTACAATATTGTACTCCGTTTTTCCAACCATTACAACTGCTATTTAAAAAAAATCCTTTTAACTTTTAAAAAGCCTCAATCATTGCCCAAGTAGCATATAGACATATATATAAATATATATAAATATATATATATATATATATATATATATATATATATATATATAAGAAAAATGTATGGTCAAAACATAAGGTAGGTCAACTTATTTGGGCTATGAATACAGTATGTGTGTGTGTGTGTGTGAGTGAGAGAGAGACAAAGAGAGAGAGAGAGAGAGGGGGGGGGCTTGTGTGCCAGCATTGGATAACTGCAGCAGAGCAGCTCGGTGTTTCGCAGCGGAGAGAACCAGTCAGAGGATATTTGTGGACTTTAGGAAACAATCGGGTGAGTCAGTCTTTTAATGCTTTTGTTGTATTTCAACTGTGCCCTTTATTGTTTTTATCCACTTTTCCTGCGCACACGCTCTCTGCACCACCGACCGTTAAAAATACAGCGCTGCACTCAGGTGAAGGTGCGTTACAGTGTGCGGTGGTGTTTTCCCTCTCAGCTCTCAGTGCTGCAGTCCGGGTCGGACAGGACAGGTGCACATGGGTGGATGTTTGCACGTTCATAGCCTGGTAGCCTATTACCTAAATCCATAATCGTGTAAGTTAGAGGTGCTGATGAATTACTGTGCGTAGGCTATGGGTTTTGTGTCATCGGGTCCATATTAGGACGGTCGTGAAGCTCCTCACTAGCCGACTGCATTGTTTTTAAAGTCAAAGCTACAGAAATCATACATGATAGATTTGTTGCTTATCTGTTTTTAAGCTGTCTAAATGTCTATTCGTGGAAGAGGTGAATTCATATATTTTCACATAAGCCCGATAAGACAAAGACAAGTGGAAAGAGCAGATAATTAGTCGGTAGATTGTAGGCTAGTGTCAAAAGTTCATTAAACTTAATCATCAAAACTTCTAAAATTACCATAGGGTCCTTGCTCTTAATTGGTTACGAATGAGTTCATAACTTAGTTAGATAATAAGTCACCCTCTAACGATGGGCAAGTTGATTTATGGTTAATAAACAATTTACCTATTGTTTAGAACAGATATTAAGGCATTACTGCAGTGACATAAATACCCAGATGCTTTAATTGAATAAAATTAATAATACCAAATACCATCAATAGAGTAAAAGTAGGTAAAAGGTTATTATCTAAATGTAATTAGGATATCAAAAGTGACAGTACTTGTTTTACACAAGTGTGGTAATAACAAAATATATATATATATATATATATATATATATATATATATATATATATATATATATATATATTAAAGTAGAGCTACCGTCAGATAAAACTGTAAAAAAAGTACAATATGTCCCTCTTAAATACAGTGGAGTAGTGTACAATTAAATTAAATGGAAATACTCAAGTAAACTACAGTACTAAACTACTGATTAATGAGGACTATGGTTAACCTTTTCTCAGATCTCTGCTGGGTAAATAGAGACAACTATCTGTCCTATCGGAGTTTTCTGTTTCACGACTAAAACAACTTTGAACATACAAGTTCCGCAAAAACAAGTTCCTTCCCAAGGCTATTTTGCAGCGGCAATGGAGCTTTTCCGGTTGCCTAGCACTGCCCATGACGATTGTGATTGGTTTTGAGAAATGCCAATAAACCAGAGCACGTCTTTCTCCCCTCCCAGAACGCTGTGTTGACTCGCCAGACCCTCCTCGGTAGCGTCGTGGTGGAGGAAGGTCTCCTTCCTCCACCACGAGGTCTGCTGCATAAATGCTAATATAAATAATTGATACATTGTTCTTAGAGATCCTTCAAATACTAATTGTTGGTTAATATTAATACGTTGTTTATAAATTCGTTGGGGTTCAGATTCCATGCAGTCCATTTTGCAGAAGGTCAAAGGTCAAACGGTCCATTTGAGGAATCATAATGATGCCACCCACACATCTTAACACATTAAGGGCACCTTATTAGAGACAACGGTAATCTCATCTCTCCTATCTCTCTGATTTAAGTGGGCTCATAAGATAAGTAGCAGGCTGTTTATATTATATTCAAGGCTAGTATTTGCCAAGCAGATCCATTTACACAACATAATAAGGAACTAATACACTGCATATACACCACACAAAGCCAAAAAGAGTTGTTTTAAATGTTTTTTTAATGGAGAAGAACATATTAGTCATTTTCCTAATGAGTCATAGATGGACTTTTTGGATAATTCCTCTGATATTCAAATCCAAATGACTTTTATTTCATCATAAATGTTGACAGCTATCAGATAGGTCCAAACAGAGAGACATTCATTTTTTCATCTCTATATTTTTGTGTTGAGTAATAATCCCATTTATGGTTCAGCTGTATGCCAACTCCTAATGGTTTGGGATAAAGACGGAAAAAAGAAGAAAATGCATAAATGAGATATTTAAATAAAGCATATACAGTATAATACGCATGTAATGCCCTTAAGCAAAATATTTTTCTTCAGTCTTTGTCGGTTGATGCCTTAGCAGAAAGGTATTTAGAAGTGTGGACATGTGTTTGGCTTTTTAGTCAGTTGAAAGAAACAATACAGGAATAGCTCAATTATTTAATCGATCTTTTTGCAGAAATGTCACGCTAGCTGTTTTGCTAAAATCATGCTTGTATTGGAAAACTGCTTCATCATACTCTGAAAACCTCTTTATATTCAGCAAGTTGTGAATGCCTAGACTATTCCAGCAGATCTGTTGCGAACCCAGCTTTGTGGAGAAACTGATAGTTGTTGCTAAATAAACTGTTTCAGACACCACCTGCTATTTGGTTCGGTTTTACCTTTCATGCTTTCATCAGTGAGGCAACACAACGTCGTCAATGTCTTTGCCATCTTCTGTGGTATATGGTGTACCTCGTGCAAATGCAGATGTGTTGAAACAATGGTGTGTTTGCTTTGTGTTTCATGAGGGCAGCAGCTGACAAAACCACACCAAAGGGCTTCTCACCAGCATGGCCCCTTGTCTGGTTCCTCTGTTGTCCTTGATTTTGACACAGTTTTGGCAGACGGTGGTTTTGAATAGCAGTCATCAAACAAAATTTTATTTAGAGACTAGGGTTACATGGCTGCTCTGCTTAAATGATGTCACTTGAGTCCGCGTTGGTTGGGGCTTAAGGCTACAAGTTTGAAAATGTAAAAAAAATCTGTGGGTTTTTCACCCACAATTTTTTTTTAAAAGATGTGAGCTTACAAGACCTTTGTGCCTCACTACTAATCTCTCCTTGAGGCTACAGCAGCTACATAGCACACCTGAATCTTGGAACCAACTGTCAATCGTTGAGTTGCCTTGTGGGTAATGTAGGCGCTTAATTTGACCAGGAAGAAAAATGTGTGGAATAAAAAGAGATGATATTCTGCTGTATGGATTTGTTATATTAGTGCAATGCTAATTTGGTGGAGCACCCTTTTAAGACTTCCTTCATATGTTGTAATGGAGATTCACCTCCATCATGTGGTATTGTAACTGATTGTCAACACATGTATTGATGGTTGTACAACAACAATCTCATCAGCCTGCAATTCTTTGCAAACGTTTGACCATAAGAAGCATCAAACTAATCAGTTCAATCAGAAAGTGGGGCTTTCAACTACATCTTCATGTGGGAATTGAATTGTATGAAATATACAGTATATAAAATAAATATAAAATGGATGTAATAACTTTAGTTATGGAAGTATGTCTGTAAGACTCTTCACTCAACTCAGTCTATGGACATTATATTGGATCAAGCAAGCTTTAAGAAATTGTTGAAGACAAACGCAAGGTGAGGGGATCCCTGCACCTTCATTAACCTTTTCCCGTCTCATCCCTCACGTTGTCATTTTATAGGTTGATTTCAAAGCTTAGCAGCCAAACTGCTAACAGAGAGGTCATTAGCCTCACTGCGCTTCATGCTGTGTGTGATTTACAGCATCCATGGAGATTAAATGGGAACTCTCCAGTGTCACAATGCTGCTGAGCGGGATTCACAGTGTTGACCCTTTGATCAGTGACAGAACCAGAGAGGGGGGCAGGCAGCCGAAGATTGTGCTGATGGCACGAGTCCTAATCTCTAGATTATCCGTCATGCTGTTCCAGTTTGCACACGGCCAATTAAGAGATGGAGTCGTGTGTTGCAATATCACATCACAGGGGCGCATTGTTTAACTCCCAAAACTTTTTTAATGGTCTTTTATGTAACAGCAGCTTACTTGTTCACTTTGGCCTATTGGTTTTAACCAGAGAGCGATGGTTTATTACAGCAACTTATTTTCTGCTCATGCTGTCAAGTAGGCAAAAAATGGTTAACAGCCTACACGGCATCTCTATTGCAAATTCATCGTACCTAACTTGGTTATTTTAAAATATTTCTTATTTTTTATTATTTATTTATTTTCATTTTATTATGAAGTGAGTTTGTATAAGGTACTTATCCATTGTCAGTGTATTAGCTAGAATAGATGGCAGTCGGCAAACCCCCAGTTTTGAGAAGCATGCAGGAGAACCGACACAAATCTGCTGCTGGACAGGGGCAGCAGTTAAATGTATTTCATCCACACACAAAAAAAATCAATATCACTTTAAGTGTATGCTATATTTAGAATATCTTCACTGCTTTACCTTGCTGTCAGACAGCCCTTTTTCACTGGTAACTGAAGACTTTATCTATGGTCTCTTCAAAGACACCGGACTCCTTTGACAAAAATAGTAATTTTACATTGCAGAACATGGACGTTGCTGGTCTACTGCTGGTCATATTTGTGGCCTTGCACTCCCGCAAACTGTTTGATACTCGTGCAAATGCAGGACAATGTTGACCAGTGTCCTGTGAGTGCCCCAACGTGCGGGGAGGTGCAAGGGCCTGTTCATCGCTGCTTGCAGCTTTAATTTTGTTATAGTGTGACTTTGGGGTTTTTAAGGGTTAGTTTGGATGCACCTACAAATTCATAGACTGTATGTCCTATAGCTATCAGTCACAGAGACCATTTTTGAACATGAGTACTTTGATACGTTTAAACACTTTGCTGATAATACTTCTGTACTTTTACCTAAGTATGATTTTAACTTTTACTTGTAAGTTTAGTAAGCTTATGTTGTTGTATTGACATTTCTACTTAAGTAAAGGATCTGAGTACTTCTTCCACCACTGACATAAACACAAGTACAGTATTTCCCCTCAGGTAGAAGAGTAGAGTGTTTTCAGCAAAGGTTCATTTTATTTTTAATCAGTTTTAGTAATAGCAGCCTCTGGTTTGGTGTTCTTTTATTTGTGTTTTATTTTTACACATTTTTCTCTTTCTCAGCTGGACAATAATCAAAGAGTCTGCATCTGCTTGCTGATGGGCCTGAAGATACACATTTCTCACACTTAGATTTTGTGTCCAACAAATTGAGGGCAACTAAGGCTTTAATTGGACCCAGGTCTGAGTGTTAAACATGGGAGACCAGAGCGCAGTCCAGCCCCTCCGGCCCCTGCTGCTGCTCCTGATGCTCCTCGCCAGGCTGTCACAGCTGTGGGCCTTGCCCTTCAGCCCGTCCCTGGACCTGGATGTCACCCCCAGGACTACTGTTTTCTACAAAGGTACGTTTTCTAACTGTAAGGCAAAAACACTGTGTGAGGTGAAACAGAAATGTGCATGCCCGTGTTCTAAAAACTAAATATTTTCCCCATTTGCCAACACTGTCAGTAGTTGCTATCATCTATGTAAATACACAGACATTCTACAAATACTTTTTAAGATACAGAAATAACTAGGCTCAAGTTGTAGCTCACAGTGTAACTCTTTAAATCCATGGCAACATTATCAGTTCTTTTTACATCCCCAAACCATTATTGGTTGCAAATGATTATCCCCAAATAGAAGGAAAACAAAAATTAATAATAGGACTGACAATGAGAAACTGCATGGATATTACTGTGGGGAGAGGAGTGGAGGGGGCACAGTGTCAGACTTTGAAAACCCCTATTCTAGATGCCTCCATGCATAGACAAATACACACACGTGTACTGTACATGTCCACTAAACACTCAACTCACTGTCCTTATTTGAAGCTGCTCCGGCTCCTTGCCCCCTCCCATCCTTGTTTAAGAAGTGGCACATTTTTGAAGTTGGCCCTGAAGACAGTTCCTTCATGCTCAGAGTTATTAATCGCCTCTCTCAAGCCCTGTCCTAGATCACACGGCTCAGCAAACACTTCTAATGAAACAATAGACAAGGAGCCCTCATAAAAGAAGACCTGAGCACAGTAGACCTGATTAGTGTCTGTGCAGAAAATACTGCTGAGTAGGTGTATTTTGGCACAGAGGGGGTGTTTACACACATCATCAGCACCTTCCACTTTCTACCTTACCCATTCCCGCTTGCCACCAGCTCACCTTTACCCTCCCTCTCTCCTCGCCCCTCATCACTGCGGCAGAGGCTATCACTGCAGCGAGAAGGGAACTCCGGCACTTGCAGACTGATCGGATGGCTTTGCTCTTACCTCCACCCCTCTCCTCTCCGCTCCAGTCCTTCTCAGTCTTCTGAGGATGATTATTATTAGAGGACGGGTGGAGTGAACAGGGCCCAGCTCTATTGCCAGCTAAGCTCTCCAGTGCAATGTAATAAGAGCTGTTGAGAGTGTTGCAGTGTGAGATGATGCTTTGGAGATGGGAGGATATGCTGCTTGACGCTGTGAATCACAATTACTCAGGGAGATGAGAAAATAAGAGAGGAGGAGCCAATTTTTAGTGTCTCTTTGCTGCTTTCCTGTGCATTTTCTTGATTCAACCTGAAATGACTTGTTGCAAAAAGGAATATTTAGTTCACAATTTGCTGGAGATGGAGGATTTCTTGTGATTTTTTTTTCTCCGTCATGGTCCAAGTTTTCCTAAAAGGAGACGCTTGTTAAACTCTGAGGAGATGGGGCAGCACATATAATTTGCTAAGCCTCATTAAGTGAGTTTGAAGTAGATCGTGGACAGAATTCATTGTCCATTCTCTTAAAGCCAACTCCTTATTGTGATGCCCCTGGCTATTTATTTACACATCTCTGACTCTGCCTCAGATTATAAATCATAAATATTCTCTAGGCACTTTTCTGTGCTGCAGCCAGAGTCAGGCTCTCATCGCAAATTTTATTTTTGCCCTCTCAGAAAGTTGTCCTTGACCTACTTTCTAATCATCCATGAGGGTGCAGGATATACATGTGTGTCAGCATGCGTTTTGTCAGTCTCCATGTGAGATGTATGTGTGTGTGTGTGTGTGTGTGTGTGTGTGGGGGGGGGGAGAGGGCTTTTGGGGCTGCTGTCACTTTCCCTGTCACTCGGGGGAGGGGATAGAGAGTGGCAAGCTCCAATTGAAAGAGGGTTTATTAGCATAAAACAATACTATGCATGGGTTTTTGTGCTAATGAATGATTTATGTTTAGGGAAGGAGAAAGGGGTACAGTAGCCATATAGAGATGAATCTTTCAGAGAGAAGATCTGCCTAGATGTGCAGGACTGTATATGGAAATAGGATGGATTTTGTATGTGGGTGTCACTACCTATGGGATATTCTGTGGGAGGATTTATATGATGTTTCTCAGCTGGGGTGAGGGGGCGCTCAATAATTTACAGTATGCTTTGCCGATGGTCTGTGTGAGTGGGAGTATAAGGACATGCTGTATCAGAGGGAGCTCAGATTTATAAAAAAGAAAATGACACAATATGACTTTATGCACTCTCGTATGGAAAGGTCAGGTGGGTCTGAAAAAACCCTATAGAAGAAACTAAAAGGAAAGGATCCTGTTTCAATGTGACATTTTACAGATGAAGGTTCTATTTCTGAAACTGCACTAATAAACATTAACAACAGATCTGTAACGTGAAAGCAGTCGCTCGTAGTGATAAACCCAACAATGCAGTTCTCCTCAGCTTTGCGGAGTGTTTTAGGACCTTTCAGCTCTTTGTACCTGCAACTTTACTGTTTTAGGTCAGTCTCATCACTCCTGTCAATCTATGTCGATTTCTGCTTGATGTGTAAAATAGGAAGCTGTGGCTAACATGTTCGCCAGATCAACTAATATAGTGATAATATGGGCGCCTGGGTAGATCACTTGGTGGTGTGCGCTCATATGAAGAGATTTACTCCTTGATGTAGCGGCCGGGGGTTCAACTCCCAAGTCATTCCCCCTCTCTTTCCCCTTTCATGTCTTCAGCTGTCCCATATAAATAAAGGCCTAAAATGCCCATATAATAATCTGTCTGCCTGCAAAAATATTGCAGCTTTTAAGTTAAACTTACAGTGCCACAATGTAAAAAGATTTTTAATTAAACAAAATTACACACAGAAAATAGCAGCTTGCATCAGATGTTACAGCTAACTGTAAATATAGATATTCTGGGGTAATTTGTTGGCTAACCTAACCAGCTGACAAGTAGTTAGATAACCTAACCACTAAATGTCAACGTAAGTAAAAAGTTACTTTCCACCACTGCAGACATGATGTTGATATGATCTGTGTTAGGTCAAAATGTGGTGTGTTTATCAGTAAAATCACTTAGTTTGTAATTTTTCGGAAAATATGTGGGATCCTTTCTATATAATAAGAAGTTGTATAGTACATCCAGTTACGCGTGCAGCTTTAACCTTACCTCCCATGGGTGAGATTAAAGCTTGACTGTGTTGTGAACTCTGTTTGCTCATGGGGGTTCCTGCCTCTACCACCAGACCTGAAGTAATGCATGTTTGAAATATTGATGCACTGTAAGTTGTCTGTTGCTGCTAAGACAAGCTGAGATGGCCAAAGAAGTTACGTAGGAAGTTTCCTCATGGTTAGCACTATTAGTATTGTAGTGGTATAATAATACAAACCTGCCAACTTGATGGTTTTTTTTGTTGACAAGAGTTTTCTTCATCCAGTATTTTAATTACAGTGTCGAGTAGTCAGTGAATTTACTGTTCAGACCTGTCTGTTATCATCTTTCCAAACAGCAAATCAGTTTTGAATGAAGTTATTTACTCACCTTTTCAGATCATTATCTGATTGAAGTTGTTAAATCTCTGTGTGACAGAGCTGTTACACCATTTGTTTTTTTACCCTTTTTTTTTCCAAACGATCTTTCTTTTGTGGCAAAATTTCATGCTTTGGGCTCTAAAATCCACTGAGACCTCCATGGTACTTTGATCTTATATGCCCTTAGATAGTGTGAACCTGATAAGATCTTAGTGGTGATTCACAGATAGCATCTAGCGAGACCTGGAATGACACAGGAACTATTTGTGTGTTTTGTGTGCAGAATTGGCTTTCTTTTCTGAAAGATGAAAGCCTTGGCTGTCTTTCATCTCATTGTGCAGTCTCCCCAGTCGAACAGAGTTCTACAAAAGTTTTGGAATTGACACAAGCTTTGAAAAAGGTATTGTGTTTGTGAGATGTGACGTAAACGTAAGGGGTTGTTCACGCAACTTACTTATGTAATCAATATGTATGCATTTACCTTTAGTGATAACTATCCATGTCAAAAGTGGTTTTATTTTCAAGATTTTGAGATGAACAATTAAAAAACATAAGTAGAAAACCTATTCAAACCATTGACTGTAAAATTAGTGGACAAAGCATGTGTGGTGTCACCTATTGGTTTGTAGAGGTCTGCTATGAGGCGTCGAGTTTGCAGTTATGGGCGCAGCCCTGCTTATATGGATGCGACGATTTTAGACAAGAAGGACTGAGGGAGAAGCCCTTACACTCTACGGGCCCTATATTGCACCTGGCGCGGTGCAAGTGTCTTTGCTATTTGACACCATAATTCAAAAAGTTATCATAATTCTGTGTTGCAGAAGACTTAAAACGGTTGTGACCATAAACTCATTATGAAAATGTTTAATGAGGTAATAAATCAAATGAGAAGTGGGTCACTTTCTCATAGACTTCTTCAGAAACCTCCTCTTGCAACCGCAGGTGTCGGCCCCTGGGCGCTCGAATTCAGATAGAAGGCAGCTCCGCATTTGCAGCACTTCGCCTAACCGGGTGGTCTGTCCACTAATTTTACAGTCAACAATTCAAACCTGACAGTCAGACTTAGTCTGAATAGACCAGAGGATTATTTGTCCCCATCCAGAATGGAGTCGATCCAGACAGATCCAACTTAACATAGAGCACAAACACTGGCAACAAGCACCCACAATCAAAACTAAGAAGTCATTTTTCCTGCGGTTCATAGTTTTTTGACACCTGATGGAGATACCCGGGAACGTTTTTATTGGATCTACAGTACCTTCTGCAGAAAAAAGCTGTTGACAGAGAGTACTGTGGATTATCCACAGTAAAAGTTGCGCAGAAATTGTTGCTGTTGTTGCAAAGTTGCATCAGTACACAATCAACTCCCAAAACAATTACATCATGAAATATCCCGTGTTTGTTCTGTTTATGCTACCAAAGCACCCAATTGGCTTTATTCAAATTTCACATACAATACAAACAGGTGTAAAAAAAGCAACAGTCAGGCCACATAAAAACTAAACGATGATATTGTGTCTCTGTAAACAATATGTCCTCTTCGTCTATGTCTATTTATTTGGCGCAATTCCATTTTTTAAATATGTTCTCATGTTGTCTCTAATGTCCCAAATCTTCATAGTGTTTTATTTTCACTGCGGTGGCCAATAGTATTTTCTTGTAACCTGCAGGTAACTATATCAGCAGTTGAACTGCCTACAATTAACCTTTGAAATGCACGTCAATTTAAACACGCTAGTAGTTGGCAGTGATATAAGCCTGATAATATCCTTCGAACTGTCCTTATGCGGAAAATAATGGACTTCATAATAATGGAGGAAATACACTCTGCTTCTTTGCCTCCTATTTTTGTATATCAGGGAACCCAGTTGTGTATTATCGCTTACATAACACATCGTCATTGAGTAGTGACGTCAACGTCATTGACTCTATAGGCTGGTGAAGAAATAAAGAGATGCTTATATAATGTGCGTAAAGTTGATGACAACCGACAGTTCTGACACTGTCCGAAGAAGTTAAGTCAGCCTTTCCTTCCAGCATTTGTTCCCAGATCTTTTATTTAAGCATGTCTGTGTGTGCATGCATCATTGTGTGTCACATGCTCTCCACAGTGTGTCTAGTGATCAGTGAGTCACACAGGAAGTCACACATATAAACACAAACACACTGGAGTTACTATAATCTTGGATCCCACTTGGAGAATTACAAATATGTCTGAGCATGAACGTACACATTCTGGATGCGCCACCTGTTATGGCTCAGTGTTGAGACACACGCGCTTTAGCAAACACACAAGACACACACACGCCCTCCCCGGATCTTCTGAGTCACTGATTTAGAAATGTCTATACTCTTTTTCAGGGGACAGATGAAGGGTGAAATAAGTCTGAAGTGTGTGTGTTCCAGAAGCACCTGGGTAGCTCACCTGGTAGAGCACGCGCCCATATACAGAGGTTTACTCCTTGATGCAGCGGTCGTTTGCTGCATGTCATTCGCCCTCTCTCTCTCCTCTTTCATGTCTTCAGTTGTCCTATAAATTAAGGCCTAAAATGTGAAAGTGTGTGTGTTCCCATTAGAAAATGTGACAGATGTTTCTAAGGGATATTTTTGACCCCATTGAATGATGTACTCTGAACATTCACACAAACAGGTTTTCACTAACACACACACACACACACACACACACGCACACACACACACACGCGCGCACACACTGTACCTTGTGCTATGCTGCAAAATCAATGAGGAAAGTCAACAGAGCACTGAGGTGTGCCAGAAGCCTCTCAGCCTGCTGGCTGGTTTCTATTTACTGTTGTGATCCTCTGTATAGGTGTGTGTGTGTGTGTGTGTGTGTGTGTGTGTGTGTGTGTGTGTGTGTGTGTGTGTGTGTGTGTGTGTGTGTGTGTGTGTGTGTGTGTGTGTGTGTGTGTGTGTGTGTGTGTGTGTGTGTGTGTGTGTGCGTGTTTGTGTTTGTGTGTGCGTGCGTGCGTGCATGCGTATTTATGGACATGTTTGTGCTTTAGCCTCTTTTAGCTTATTGTTTTAGTTTAACATTCGTGTTAGCAGAGTGTTTACAGACACAGTTCTCAAACATCTAGATGTTGCGTTGTCCTTTAAGAGTAAGGGTCAGGTGTTCCAAAGTGTGCCAACAAGTCAGTGTTGCCTACAGAAAACAGCACACAGTGCAACCACGGAAAGGTCTCAGTCCAAGGTTGCTGTGCCTCCGCTGCCTATGGGCCGGGGACATTGTGTACGTCACTGAAGTCCTTCTCATCAGCACTATGCTGGTTATGGCATAAAGACGCTTTTTTTATAAGATAAAAAGGCTTTTGCTCACTCTTGGATGACTCACATAGTGGACTATTTACGTTGCCTTTGGCCGTCATTGTGTTTGCATAACTCTCTCTATTAACCATGATCTCTGAGAATATGCAGTGTTCTCGTGATGAAGATTATGTTTTGTTCTATGCACATTTTTGTGTGTGTCACCCTCTCCTCTTTGATGCTTATCAATACATAGATTCAGAATGTGCATTTGTGTACATGCCGTGTGTGTGTGTTTGTGTGTGTGTGTGTGTGTGTTTGTGTGTGTGTAAACATTGTGTGACTGTGTGTACCAGCTTGTGGTGGAGAGGGTGCCCCACCCACTGGCGTGTCCTGACCTTTGGCTATGTTGGAGGAGCTGCTCATTGCTCACTGAAATCTTAGGCTGACTTGCTTTGAGAAATAATGGGTGGCAGCCACACTGTCTTATTTGTGGATTTGATTGAGAGTTGTATACGGTTTTGCTATTGACATTGTGGCGTGGCAGCAGTGACTCTTAAAAAGTTTAGTTCACTAGAATTGAACAATGCACCTGATAATACATGGGCTGAAAGCAACACAAACACTGTATACATTTTCATTTGCTTTTTTTTCAAACTAAAATTTAAGCAATATGAATAATCTTTCAGGATAGTAATGTTTAAAATGGAGAGACTAATGTGAAGTGTGTGTACTTATTGAGGCTACATAATAGAGTTGTCTGGTCTTAACAAGTACTCAAAGCACTTTTACATAGTACAGCAACCATTCACATGCATTCCTACACTGTGGCTGAGGCTGGCATACAATGTGCCACCTCCTCATCAGCCATGGTGACATGGAACTGCAGGGCCAGGGATTGAACCACCAACCTTTCTATTGGCAGGCGACAACTCTACTTCAGAGACAGTATTAGGGGGGCAAGGTCTATGTAAAAGCATCCAAAGAGCACCATGTCATGGGACCTTTAAATGTCACTATTGATGTTACTTGTGTGCATGGTTTCATCTACCAGAAGCACTACTGTATGTGCGGTGTCATTCTTCCAAACTTTAATCAGTGTGACGTGCACAACAGAGCCTGTATGATAATAACCCAATTATTGACCAGTGAGCAGGATTGCTGTGGTTGTCTGGCTGTCAGTGATAGAAACAGTAGGTGGGTGGTAAGAGGGACCGCAGTCTGACTCATTCTCTTCTGTAGAGTCGACGGTCACTAGCAGTCATCCCTCGGTGTGTCCTTGAGACAGTAAGACAAGCAGCCAGTCATGTGGGGAGGAAAACACCTTCCATGTGATGTTGGGTAAACATCATCATGTTGTATTACGCAAGATCAAACACGCCGAAAGACTTGCTCTCATCCTCAATATCATCACGGCCGTTATATATTATATTAAAAGCTTTAGTAATACTTTTGTTGAGATAGGAGAGGCCTTGAAGAGTTTGTCTTCTTGTATCTTCTTGTGTCTGATGAAACTAAGCACAAACCTCTGCTTACAATCTGAAACAAAGATTCTTTTGCTGCATAAAACCCATACTTGTAGACCTTAAATATATGGTAACAACCGCATTGATATTTGGAGTTTGACTCATCATCTTAGCATATTTCTGTGCATTGGTAGGGCTGCACTGCCTCAGCACTTCTTGGTCGTTCCTGTTTTATAGAGGAACTCTACCAATTTTACGCATCATAATCAGTTTACAAGCCACAGGGAGTATTACACAGCCTGTAAAAACATTGTGTAATGTCTTTCAGGGCTGTTGTTTGTGGTGAATGTTGAGTTATGCTGCATTATATTGAGAAGTTTTGATTTGATTGCTTTATATCACTCCCATTTGCTGTTAAAGTGACACTAAATTCACCCTGATAAAATTCACTAAGTCCAAGTAAAATTAATGCACTGTGTAATATAAAATATCACAACCTGTCAGCTTGCATTGCTGGCTAATCATCTATATATACATGCAGCAGATACACTGTGGTGCCCTGGCCCTCCCGGCTGAACAAGACCCTTTACGCTCCATTACATTAAACAGCAGAACAGATTGATCGCGACAAGCGTGTACCTTACACCACAGTAAATCGATTACTGGGATGCTGCTGCCATTGGTTTCAAAATGGCAGAAAAAAACCGAGAGGGAGGAAGAAAGGTGATTAACAAGCCCACCTGCTCTATGCTGACTCATATTCCATAGCGTAACACCGATGATACCTTTACGTAATATGTTGTTCTTTCTGCATGTCTGGTTTTATTTCTTCTTCTGTGTCAAACCTACTTATGCTGACATTAATCTTCACTTGCATCTAACTTTAATTCAAATAAAACCTCTTTAAACCTGCTTTTGCAACTTGCCCTCATTTCTGAGGTGCTACACCAGAGCATGTTCAAATATTTAGTTTAGTGCACCAGGCCAATTTTCTCGCAATGGATT
Organism: Etheostoma cragini; assembly: GCF_013103735.1. NCBI lineage: Eukaryota > Metazoa > Chordata > Actinopteri > Perciformes > Percidae > Etheostoma > Etheostoma cragini. The sequence goes on along the minus strand of NC_048427.1, from coordinate 3,456,538 downwards.
CATTAATTTGTCTGCTCCCTCTTCCGTCACCCACCCATCCACCCACAAACACACACACACACACACACACACACACACACACACACACACACACACACACACAGCTGAGGATGCTG